>NC_081293.1:43931250-44247500 GCF_030435805.1 Mustela lutreola
CCTCAAACTTTTGAGTTTGATGACTTTGAGAGATTCAAGACTTTGGAGGAGGAAGTACCTGCAGATGTGGTGAGAACAGCAAGAGTAACTAGAATCAGAAGTGAAGCCTGAGGATGAGCCTGGATCGCGGCAACTTCCTGACCAGACTTGAACAGATGAGGAGCTGCTTCTCGTGGATGAGCCAAGCACATGGTTTCTTGAGATGGAATCTACTCTTCGTGGAGACACTGGGAAGATTGTTGAAATGGCAACAAAGAATATTCCAGAAACTTAGTTGATAAAGCAGCAGCAGGGTTTGGGAGGATTGGCTCCAATTTTGTCAGAAGTTCTACTGTGGGTCAAAACCACAGAGATAATAAAAGGAATATTCAATCCTCCAACCCAGAGCTCTCTGCCAAATGACTACACCAACAGGTCTTTTACCACATATACGCATGCTACAGAGACATCATTTGTGAAAGGAAGAGTCAATCGATGCGGCAAACTTCACTGTTGTCTCAGCTGGAAAAATTGCCCCAGCCACCCCAGCCTTCAGCAGCTGCCGCCCTGATCCATCAGCTGCCATCAACACTAAGGCAAGTCCCTCCCCCAACAAAAAGATGTTGACTCACTGAAAGCTCAGATGATGGTCAGCATTCTTTAGCAATAACATGTTTATAATTAAAGTGTGTACATTTCTTTTTTAGACATAATGCTTAGCACACTAAGTATGTTACAGTATAGTATAAACACAACTTTTATATCCATGGAGAAATCAATAATTCACTTGACCCTTTTATTGTAATATTCACTTTATTATGGTGGTCGGGAACTGAACTTGCAGTACCTCTGAGGTGTGCCTGTATAAAGTAACAGGGCCTGAGTGAGTTGATAATTGCTTTTTCTATGCCAGACACCATGCCAGGTGCCTTCTATTAATTACTGCATACAATCCTCAGAAAGACGCCCATGAAAAAGGATTATTTCCATTTGGTAATGAGAATATTATAGCTGAAATACCTAACACTGCTTTTTCAGAACCACAGAGATAATAAAAGGAATATTCAATCCTCCAACCCAGAGCTCTCTGCCAAATGACTACACCAACAGGTCTTTTACCACATATACGCACACACACACATAGAGGCACACACGGACACATGCAGGTACCCACTTAGAGTAGACACAAAGGGCAAAAATACAAACAGAAGTCTGTATGGTTTTGTGTATACACACCTGTCTCTGTCCACACTCTCTCTGGACTGAAAAATGGGAACATAGAATGCTGAAGCTCTTCATCTCTTGACGTATCCGTATGGGTAAGCAACTCCACTTTGTCTAGCCACTAGCAGAAAAATCAAGTTGAAAGTGGGCAAAGCAGGCCCTTTATCTGTACTGTCTTGAACTCTTGGCTACCTGAGCTGAGAGTTGGTACATGAACCCCAAGGAGACCTTGAACATCAGCCTGCCTGAAGGCAGTGGCTAGACCTGCGGCCAAAGACTTGTTCAGGGTTCTCGGATTTTCATTCTCCAATGTCCTGTAACTTAATGCCTGTCCTCAGTGGGGGTATACTTGACCTTCTGAGTCAGAATGCTGAATTAAGGTAGGATGCTGGGGTCGAACACAACAGTAGCACTTGGCTTTTAGGCACCATTAGCGCTGGCACAGAGTGGAAACCCAGTAGGGGTTTGTTGACTGGCTAATCAACTGACTAACCAACAAGGGAGATCTGCAGCTGAAGCAGCAAATTCACTTCTGTGGGTAAAGACGGTTTATTTATCTCAAGCCTGCTTCTCCTCAGAAGAAAACATTTGCAACTAATTTATCCTTAAACGTATCATCTTCCCTAAGGATAGCAAGAGGCCCTGGCTCAGCAGGCTGGTTGGCTCTCCTGCTTTCCAGATGGCATGGGCATCCTTGAGCTAGATCCACCTGGTAAACTCCACCATCCCACAGAGGCACAATTCCCCCAGAAACTGCCTACAAACACTTTGCCTACAAACTCAAGGCAAAGTACTGGTCTGCTCACCTCATGCTGCTTCCCTCTTCCTCATCCTCAGACTCCTGACCACTCTCTCTTGTATCATGCCCAGCTCCTTCCATCTAGCTGCCCTTCTAATATCCTTTAGGCCTCATGAATCTGGCTTCTGCTCACATTCTGACTCTTTTTTCTGGCTTGGTTTGACATCATTTGAAACATATGTTAAGAAAACCCTAGTTCAGCCATGACCCCTCAAAATCTCACTAAAAAAAGGCTGTCTTCCTGTTTCCAACCTGAATCTCAGTCCTCTGAACACATCACAGGCTATGGGAAGAGCCCACATGCACTCCAACACACACACAAACACCAAGAAAGAGGAGGAGGTGAGAGTCTTCCAAATATCCCAATTGCAAAGGGAAAGCACACTTCGCCATGACTTGGCAGCTGTACTCCACTGTGATGTCTCCAATTTAAATGTCAGTACAATTTGCCCTTATAAAAACACAGCTCCCTCCCCCCTCCTTCACCAGGGACTGCATCTGTAACCACGGTAACAAAATCCAGGTGCAGCAGCAGAACTGCTGTTTCTATGAGGATGGAGAGCACAGAGAGGGCAAAAGGAAAGAGAGGTTCTGATGTACATGCATCCTGGGGTCTGTCCTCACTGACTCCTGCTCCAGAGAGACTAAGAACACTGCATCTATTTTATGAGTAAAATGATCTCTTGCCAGTAGTAATACCCTTCTACCTATTCTTCCACCTAATGTCAAAACCTCTATTCCACCTAGTTAGTTTACCTTAAAAAAAATAGTTTCAGGAACAAAACAGTGAAGTCCATTGGTTAACTTGCCTAAAGCCAGAAGGTCTCTCTGGACAACAGAGCCCAATGTGTTTGAGCATGCTTTTCCAGTTGAGTTAGATACTGTGCTCTCTTGCTCTTGCTGACTCCTGTTCTCTCTCACTCTCTCCTCTCTCTCTCTCTCTCTGTCACACGCACACACACACAGTCACTCACGCATACATAGGCAGAGGGAAGGGGAAAGGGAGAAGATGCTAAGAACTCTTGTTCTTTCATCACTGGACATGACACTTGTGCTTTAAAAATAACTTATTTAATACTAGCATCATCTATGCTTTTACATGTATGTTCCACGCTATGCATCTGTGTATAGGTGTACATCTCTGCATGACTATATGTGTGTGTGTGCATGTGTGTGTGTGTGCACACAATAGAGGTTTAACAACTTACCTAACCTACAGTAAATCGCAGAAACAGGAATGCTCAGAGTTTATGACTCCAAAGCTTTCTTTTCATCATACCATGCTGTCTCCCAAGTAGAATTTCAAGGACTACCCAAAGGCAATCAATGAATCAATCAATCAATCAATCTGAATGAAATCTGGCTGGCATAAAAATACACCATAACCTAAAAAGCACAAATAAAGAGCCACCTCTGTTGACTCTCCCATACAGGCTGGTGGCAGTGCCAACACTGTCAAGTTCAGTCTGTCTTGGCCCCTGAACAATCTGTGTGCCCAAACATAGGTGACCTTTTCTAGAAGGCCCACAGGGAAGTCACCAACTGTCAGAAATCCTGGGTACTTTTGAAGAAGTAGGGATATCCCCTTGAGGACAGAGCACAAATAAAAGAAGCCAGAAATAAGGTATCAAGAAAGAGCCTGCAAGACTCAGGGCACACTCCCAGAAAGAATCCTTTCCTTGACTTTGTTGGCTCTCCTGATCTCCACTTTGGCACCCACCCTTTTTGGAATATCCATTTATTATATAATAATATATAATAAATATCCATTTATTCCATTGTTGACTTTCAACTTTACCTGTGCTACCTGAGCACTCTGACCTTAACCAGTTCGGTTCCTAACTCCATTATTGACCTATCCTTGAAACTCTACTCTGCAGACATTAAGACCTAATTAATTGGTTGGATCCAGAAATTTGGATCAACTCAGTCAAGGCCAGGGCTCAGAACCTACCTCCTACGATGACCCACATACCCCAGTTTCCACAATGGATACAAAACTGACAATGAAAATAGGACAGAACAACACTAAATACTAACCATAGAAGTGGCTAAATACCAAGCAGACCATAACAGACATCTACAGAGCCTCCCATCCAATGACATCATTGTCCATATTCTTCTCAACTACACATGTAACCATCTCAAGGTTAGACTATAAAACGAGTTTTTTTTTTCAGTGTTCCAAGATTCATTGTTTATGCACCACACCCAGTGCTCCAGGTAATACATGTGCTCCAGGTAATCCTTAATACCCCCCCCCACCTCCCTCCCCTCCAAAACCCTGTTTATTTCTCAGAGTCCACAGTCTCTCATGCTTCATTTCCCCCTCTGATTTCCCCCAATTCACTTTTGCTTTCCTTCTCCTAATGTCCTCCATGTTATTCCTTATGCTCCACAGGTAAGTGAAACCATATGATAACTGAGTTTCTCTGCTTGACTTATTTCACTTAGCATCATCTCCTCCAGTCCTATCCATGTTAATACAAAAGTTGTGTATTCATCCTTTCTAATAAAGGTGTGACATCCCATTGTATATATGGACCACATCTTCTTTATCCATTTATCTGTTGGGGGGCAACTTGGCTCTTTCCACAGTTTGACAATTGTGTCCACTGCTACTATGAGCATTGGGGTACATACAGATACTACATCTGTATCTTTGGGGTAAATAACCCTGGGGATAAAAATATATGTTTATAAAAAATAAAAAATTTATTAAAAAAATAAATAAAAATAAAAATAACCAGTAGTGCAATTGCAGGGTCATAAGATAACTCAATTTTTAATTTCTTAAGGAATCTCCACACTGTTTTTTTTTTTTTTCTTTTTTTTTCCCACCCTGTTTTCCAAAGTGGCTGCACCAACTTGCATTCCCACCAGCAGTGTAAGAGGGCTTCCCTTTTTCCACATCCTCTCCAACACTTTCTGTTTACTGTCTTGTTGATTTTGGCCATTCTAACTGGTGCAAGGTAAATTTAAAAGTACTAAAATCATACAAACTACGTTTCACAATGCAATTAAATGAAATTAGAAATCAACATAGACAGAAATTTGGGAAATTCACAAATACATATAAATTTCATAAAACTCCTAAATAACCAATATCAAAGCAGAAATCAATACAGAAATTGGGAAATGGTTTGGGATGAATGAAAATGAAACAACACACCCAAACAAATGGCATGTAGCAAAAGCAGAGTTCGGAGGAAATTTACAGCTATAAAGATATATACTTGAAAATAAGAATGATACCAAATCTGCAAAATAAACTTCTACCTCAAGAAACCAGAAGAAAAGCAAAACCTAAAAATAAAAACCAAAAGCAAGTAGAATGAAGGAAAATAAGATCAGAGAAATAAACGAAACAAAATAGAAAAAAAAATTATAGAAAGTCAATGAAACCAAAAGTTAGTTCCTTGAAAACATCAACAAAATTCATTAACTTTTAGCTATAATAAACAAGAAAAAAGAGAAGATTCCAATTCCTAAAATCAGACATTAAAGAGGGTATTACTACTAACCCTACAGAAATTAAAAGGATTAAAAAGGAACACTATGAAAAATTATGTGCCAATAAACAGAAAACATAGATGAAATTAACTCAAGACAAAACAGAATATGTCAATATACATGTAACCAGTAAAAAAAAAATTAAATTAGTAATAAAAAAATTCCATGAAGAAAAAGGCCAGGACCAGATGGTTTCACTGATGCATTCTCCCAAACTTTTTTTTTTTTTTAAAGATTTTATTTATTTATTGGACAGAGAGAGAGATCACAAGTAGGCAGAGAAGGCAGAGAGAGAGGAAGGGAAGCAGGCTCCCTGCCGAGCAGAGAGCCTGATGTGGGGCTTGATCCCAGGACCCTGAGTTCATGACCTGAGCCGAAGGCAGAGGCTTAACCCTCTGAGCCACCCAGGCGCCCCTCCCAAACTTTTAAGAGATAATTAAAATAAATCTTTCACAAGCTCTTTAAAAAAATATGAGGAGGAAAAACTTTCCTTCTTATTCTAGAAGACTAGTATTACCCTGATGCTAAATATATCACAAATTAGAAAACTACTGACTTGGGGCACCTGGATGGCTCAGTGGGTTGAATCCTCTTCCTTTGTCTCGGGTCATGATCCCAGGGTCCTGGGATCGGGCCCCACATCAGGGACACATTGAAATGATTATAAACCATGAAAACCTGGGATTTATCCAAGGAATGCAAGATTAGTTAACATATGAAAATCAATCAAAATAACAAATCATATTAATATATTAGTACAATAAGGACCAAAAACATAGACTATCTCTATAGACACCAAAAAGGCATTTGACAAAACTTAATATTGTTTCATGATTTAAACAAAAAAAACTCAACAAACTATGAATAGAATTCTTTAACCTGACAAAGAGCATATATATATATATATATATATATTCACACAGCTAACATTGTACATAAAGGTGAAACCCTGACAGCTTTGCTTCTAAAGGTCAGGATCAAGACAAGTATATTTGCTTTCATCATTTCTATCCACCATTGCACTGGAGATTTTAGGCAGGGCAATTGGTCGAGAAAAAGAAATAAAAGGTATTCAGTTTGGAAAAGAAGAAGTAAAATTATCTCTATTTTCAGATGGTACTAACTTGCATATAGAAAATCCTAAGAATCTGACAAAAAACTATTAGACCTAATAAATGAGTTTAGAATGGTTGCAAGATAAAAGATCAATATAGGGTGCCTGGGTGGTTCAGTTGGTTGCGCGACTGCCTTAGGCTCAGGTCATGATCCTGGAGTCCTCTGATGGAGTCCCGCATCGGGCCCCCTGCTTGGCAGGGAGTCCGCTTCTCCTTCTGACCTTCCCCCTCTCACGCTGTCTCTCTCACTCTCTCAAATAAATAAATAAACTCTTTTTTAAAAAAGTTCAGTATAAAAATCCATTATATTTCTATATACTAACAATGAACAATCCAAAACTGAAATTAAGAAAACAATTCAATTTACAGTGGTATCAAAATGAATAAAATACTTAAGAAATAATTTTTAAAAAGGCAAAATGTGAAACTTAAAATATATACATGTTTACAAAAAAATAAAGACCTGTATAAATGGAAAGACATCTGTGTTTGCGACCTAGAAGACCTAACATTGTTAAGATAGCAATATTCCCCAAATTCATCTACAGATTCAATATAATTTCTGTCAAAATGTTAGTACCTTTATCCCCCCAGAAATTGACATATGGATCCTAAAATTCATAGCGAAATTCAAGGGAACCAGAATAGCAAAACAGTCTTGAAAATGAAAGACAAAAACTAGAACTTGCATTTCCCAATTTCAAAACTTAGTACAAAGCTAAAGTAATAAAGATTGTGTGGTACTGGCATAAAGACAGATATATACATTGATGGAATAGAATTGAGAGTCCATAAATAAACTAATACATTTATAGTCAATTGATTTTTGCTGAATGTATCAAGGCAATTCAGTGAGAAAAATGGCACTGAGACAATCAAATCCACATAGAAAAGAATGAAGTTGAACCCCTACCTCATTACACAACTAAAATCTAACTTAAAATGTATCTAAGACCTAAAAGTTAAAACTATAAAACTCTTCAAACATAAGGATATATCCTTATGACCTTGGAATAGGAAATAGTTCCTTAGATATAACACTAAAAGCACAAGTGACAAAACAAAAATTAGATAAATTTGGCTTCATCAAATTAATAACTATTATGCATCAAAAGACAGCATCAAGAAAGTGAAAAAAGAGCCCACAGAATGGAACAGATCATTTGCAAAATATATCTGAGAAAAGTCTAGTATCCAAAATACAGAAAAAACACTCACAACTCAACAATAAAAGGACTAATAATCCAATTAAAAATGGGTAAAAAATTTGAATAGACACTATTCCAAAGAGAACATGTAAGTGGCCAATTAACACATGAAAAGATACTCAACATCATTAATCATTAGGGAAATGCAAATCACAACCACAAGATGCCACTTCATACCCCTTAGCATGGATATAATCAAAAGGACATACAATAACAAGTGTTGGCAAGGGTGTGGATAAATTGGAACACTTATTCATTGCCAGTAGTCATGTAAAATGGATAGTCACTTTAGAAAATGGTTTGATACCTCCTCATAAAATTAAACATAGAATTACCATATGACCCAGCAACTCTACTTTTAGATATCACACAAGTTAAATGAAACCTATATCTACAAAAAGCCTACATGAATGTTCATAACACAATTAGGAACACAAAGTAGGAACAACTCAAATGTCTATCAACTAATACATGAAGAAATAAATCTTGCATATGCTTACAATAGTATGTTATCCAGCCATTAAAAAAACTGATATGTACTACCAAGATGAACCTTAAAAACATTATGCTAAATCAAATAAACCATACCAAAAAAAAGAACCATATTTTTATGGTAACATTTATGTGAAATGTTCATAACAGGCAAATCCATAGACACAGAAAGTAAATTAATGGTTACCAGAGGTTGGGACAAATAAGAAATGGGGAGTAACTACTAATATATATGAAGTTTCTTTGGGGGTAATGGAAATATTCAAAAATTAGATAGTGGTGATGGTTGCATATCCTTATGGCTATACTAAAAAGGATTTTTTAAAAAGAATACATTAAATAACCTCAATCAAGTCCCAGGGAAATATTAGGCAAATGCAAAATAAGAAAGGTTTTCTTTTTTTATAGGGAGGAATGTATTCTTTAAAAATATCAATGGCATAAAACATTGTAGATTAAAGAATGATGAGTAGGCATAACAACAAAACCCAATACCAGCTTGCAGACTGGATCCAATATTCCAGGGAAAATGCTCTTAAGGATACTAGATCAACAGCTTAAGTGGAATAAGGGATGATAGATCAGATGAAATAATTATATCAATATCAGTATTTGAAGTTGAGAACTGTGTTATGATTATGGGAATCTCCTTACTCTTTGGAAATATATACAGAATTAAGGAGAGAGAGATGTTTCTTTAATCATCTATAGAGTGAGAACATGCAAATGATACAACACATAGGGTAAAAAGTTAATAGACAAAACTAGGTAAAGAGTGTATTGTACTATTATACTATTTTCATTCTATCTTTCTGTAAGTTTGAAATTATTTCCAAATAAAAAGTTTTTAGAAAGGAAATAATACAGAGAGTTCAGAGGCTGTGCTTTTGAGAAGAGCAAGTTACCGTCTTATTCTCTAGTGAAGAGAGTTTCTGGGCTGCCGAAACATGGAGGCTTGAAAGTTCTTGGCTAGAAAATTTTTGGATGAAGCTGAAAGGTACTCCCTAAAGTGTGGGTGGAAAACAGTTTTCCAGCTCTCACCTGGACAAGTCTGAACAACTGCTGAGCAAGGAAAGCAGGAAATGGTGGCCCAGCTACAGCTTCACCACTCATAGGAGAGAAGATGCAAGCATTCCTGTGGGGCAAGTGTATGTTGTGGGAAGTGCAAATAAATAAATGTATAAACTTTAAAAAAAAAAAAATCCCAAGTTACTTTGAAAGGACTCTGAACAAGAGGGTAGTCTAGCAAGATGTAAGAATCCCAGGAGCTGTCCCTCACATAAGGACTGACAAGAGTCACAAAGGGGATAATGTACATCAGAGGTCCTTGTGCAAGGATTTCCAAAGAACCCAGAAAATTATGTGTTGAAAAAAGTCTTTAATCTCAGGCTGTCCAATGCAACAAAAGGAAAACCAAGCTGACTAGCCTTTGTTGAAATGTGTGACCACTAGCCTCAGGGTGCAATCAGGGCTGCTGCAGTTCTGCAATCACATTTCCCAGTCCCTCCTCTTCTTTACATCTTCATTCTTCTCAGACCTCTAGCATATTACTCATTCTCAGAAGATAACCTTTGTAGTAGGTAGTCCCAGGCCCTATCCAGAGTCTTCCTACAAGCCTTCAGCCTAGATTCCTGAACTCCATGGCTCAAACTTAGTGAGTTCAAATAAAACTTGTTTTCTACCAAACCCTGAATGAACCCTGTTTCTCCTGCAACTTTTCCCATTTCAGTAAATGACAGACTCATCCTCCCACTTCCTAGGGGAGTCCTCTGGAGTCCCTTCTTTCTTCTTCATCTCAAATGCTACCCAGAAACAAACCCTAATGTATTTACCTTCAGAAAACCCAGAATATGACTATAGGCTAAGCCACCATCCTGTGTCATCTAGATGACTGCAGTCACACCCTAACTTGTCTCCCCATTTCTGAACTTGACTTCCCTCAGCACCCAGGGAGGTCACAGTAAAATTTAAGTCAGATTACACCCTTCATCCACACATCCTCGCCAGTGGCTTCCCTGCCTACTCAATTAACAGCTGAAATTCCTGCCATGACCTAACAAGCCTAACATGACTGTCCCCACCTCCAAATGCCTCTTGCCCCAACATCTGCTATTCTCCACCTCACTTGTTCCCCAGCCACACTGGGCATCTTGGGCTCCTTGGATATTTGGTCTCCTCTGCTTAGAAGTTCCTCCCCATCTCCCCCCAGAGCTTACTCCCCATTGCTCTTAGGTCTCATCACAAATGTCATATTACCAGAAAGTCCTTCAATGTCTGCTTTATAAAATATAGCAAACCCATTCCCAGAAATCCTGATTCCTCTTTCCTTCTTTACTTCTCCTCACAGCCCCAATTATACTCAGAAATATTATATTTTTATCAATATATTTTGCCTTGCCTGCTTGAACAGAAGTTCCATGAAGGGAAGGACATTGTTGTACTGGGTCATACCCAAAGCCCAGAACAGTGCTTGGCATGAATGTAGAACACAATGAGTATTTGTTGAATAAATGAATTAACACCATCCTCCGTGCTTGAATCTGGAAGGACCCAGAGGCAGCGTAAAAGTGGGGGAGGAAGAGCGATGCTAGTGAAGAGTTAAACAACAAGCATCACCCCTACCCTAACACTGATTGATAAGCAGAGTCAGACCTGAGCATACAGACAGGCTTTCCTGGATATGTGCAGAAAGTTTTATTTAGATTGGTCTCAACTTGTCTGAAGACAAGACTATTCTAATATCCAAACCAGATCAGAAAGGCAGCAGGACTTCCCTCAATCTGATCCTATGGTGGAGAAGGGAGAGTTGGCAGAACATATTTAAAAGCAGTGTGGAAGAATATGAAAGCAATTTCATATGTCCCCTGCCCACTGCAGTCCATTTAATAAACCAGGTGCCCTTTCTCACTGCTGATGCAGGAGATGGTGCAGAGGGAAGTATCAGGACCAAATCAGCACACAAGCAAGTCCCCACTGGTGTGTCAAAATCCCCCTCCTTAACAAGGTGAACACATCTTGCACAGTGTGAAATAAAGACACATATGTCAACTGAGTCTGTAGGGGCAGGTGCCTTTCCCATCCTGCATTCGAGACAAAGCCAGGATTTGTCAGCAAAGCCCCAAGTCTATCTTGAGCCTCTCAGCTGCAGACAGTTACTAGGGCTTTGATGAAAGCATGATAGCCTTGAAAATGTCCTAGAGAGGAAGGGCGGATCATCTTAAAAAAAAAAAAGAAGAAGAAGAAGAAGCATGCTCCAAATGTGTGAGAGGAAAGGATAGCATGAGGAAAGGGTATACAGATGGGAATCTACCGCGTGTACAAGAAAAACTCAAGCAGTATAGTATAGCAATGAAAGGAAAGGGACGTTGGGAGTTAAAGAGGAAAGAAGGGCTTGATCTGAAGAATACCTTTGGGGATCAGGATTCTTTAATCCAACCTATATGGCTGTATACCCTGCATAGCTCCAATGAGCATGCCCTTTATATCTTCACCAAAGTCACTAAAAACTGTATATTGCAGGAGAACTGTAGTCTGTCGATGCACAAAGCCCCTGGAACCCTTCCCCCAAGTTGACCTCAATCAGGTAATATCAAGTATGTGGAGGGGACAGTCAACACAGTCCCCTTACCATCCTGGCTCCAACCTGTATTTTTCAATTTTGTCCACTGAGGCCCTATCAAAGGTCTTGTTTAAACCAAATAAAGTATTTTTGCTGGGTACTTCACTTCTGAAAATCTCCTCAGTGACAGATTCAAAATCTCCATCAATACACATACAATGTGTATCCCCTATGTACATCATCACTCAGAGGGAGAAACCCACACTTACATATATAGGATTCATGTACTTAATAGTGCCTACAACATGACAACACACCAGCCAGTATTCTAAGAGCTTTATAGTTATGAAATCATTTCATTCTTAGGCGCAGAATGGTTAAGTAACTTGCCCATGGTTAAACAGTTAGTGAACAGCAGAATGGAGTTTCAATCCCCAGCCATCTGCCCCCTAAGTCGTTGTCATTTAAAGTTAATTAAGTCTGAGATATAGATGCTAAATCCTGATTATACAGCCATTCCTTTTCCAGTCCAACTGATGTCCAAGTTCTCATCACTCTGGGCATTGCTTTTTCCCCCTTCACAAGCCTTATTTGCCTACCTTTTATACCTTCTACACTAAAGATGGCCCTTCTTTTTATACTCCCTTTCAAGACATAACCACTACTGCCCTTTTCCACTCAAGGTCAATGCCATTCCCTTGCTTTTCACTGTTTTCTAAAGGCTCTTGCATGCTTTGTACTGCATTTAAAGGTTTCTTTAAACACTGAGCAAACAGGCTAGATTGGGTCTGAGTGAAAGTACAGTTAGTGCGGACCCTATAACCAGATTCTTGGGATCTCTGGCAATCCAAGGGTCCTATAATAAAGCCCTAATATTTTTAGATTTATAGCCCCCACAAAAGTTGCCCCCAGTAACTGAGATTCTAAGAACATTTGCAGACTTCAGTATTAATAGCAACACCGCTGTGACGTGGCACACATTTATAGTCATTGGACAAACTGTTACGGCTTCTCCTATTATCTAGCACTGGGCCAGGCTCTACACAGGGATGGTCCTGAGATTGCTATTTCAAAAGCACCTCCATAAACTCTAACATGGCAGGCGGAGAGAATACCTGGTAGTTTCCAACTAGCCTCCTACAACAGTTGTCTTCAACACATGGCAAGTAAGTAAATCATCCCCACTTGAGGGCTCAAGTAGGGATCTCTGGAGAGACAACTCATGAGACCCATGCCATCCTATGCCTGCCTTGTTGCTCACAAAAATAAAATGTACAGGGCCACCTGGATGGCTCAGTCAGTTAAGGGTCTGACTCTTGATTTCAGCTCAGGTTGTGATCTCAGGATCATGAAACTGAGCCCTGCATTGGGCTCCATGACCGGTGGGGAGTCTGCCTGAGATTCCCTCTCTCTCCCTCTTCTACTCCCCCTCACCCTCAACATTCATGCTCACTCTCTCTAGAAAGAAAGAAAGAAAAGAAAGGAAAGGAAAAGAAAAGGAAAGGTATAGTAAAGGTCATAGAAGAGTCCTCCCGACTCGTTATGTAAAAGGTCCAACACAAGCTCTGAAGTGAGCCTCAAGGGACTCCCAACATTTTGTGGCCGGCTGCCCTGCCAGCAGAACCAGCCTGAAAGGATAAGCTTCCTTACCACCAGGAGGAATGCCAAGGACTGACATGCCTGAAGCCACAGAGGACATCTCTCATACTCTTAACAGAAAGGAACAAAAGAAGGAAGGAGGAGAAGGAGGTAAGGACAAGAAGGAGAAAGATGAGCAGAGAGGGAAGGAAGAGACAAACAGGAAAGGAGAAGAGGAGAAAAGAGAGCTTCACTTGAGTCAAAATGAACCATTATTTTAATAATTTATATTTATATTTAATTCACACTTATATTTATAAATACATATTTATATTTAATTATATTTATATTAAATTATAATTTAATAATTATAAACCATTGTCAGAAGTTAATAATTTCTCTTCCTTATTTCCCTTTTCTCATCATCCCAGTGACCATGTTCCTTCTCTTTTTTAAATTGTTTTTGACCTCTTCTTTGCTTTCTTTTGGCCTTACATTATCATGGCATGAATCATTTCCCATTGAAAAGTCTTCGGACTCCACTTTCCAGTGAACCTGAATATATACTATGAATACAAAGTGAAGAGCTTGGAAGTTGTTCCACTCCTCGCAAGAAAAAAGCTGAACAAACTAAAAATCAGCAACTCTTCTTGAACTCATCAGAAAAATGCAGGGCATTGGACAAATTGCCTGCCCCAATTTAGGAGAGATGAGCAAATATAAAGAAAGAAGGCTTACCAGGCAGGAGCCATAGTCGGAGCCTGGGAGGCTCTGTGTAGACAAGCTTGAGAGAAAACCTGTTAGGGGCCCACCATTTGGGGAATGGGGTGGGGAGCAAACACCTTCATGAATTTTAATGCCAGGAACCCCCCAGCAGGTTATCAGGGTGAAAAATCAGAGAAATATCTCCTCATGCTTTAGGCAGGAGAAAGGAAATAATCATTTCAAAATGCCCCCAGAGCTTTTGGTTCTTATGAACAAAGGTCTGCCCTCAAGGGAAACTCTTGTAGCTGATCTCAACCAACATGAGATTCACCCAAGCCTAACCAACAAGGAGGAAGGGGAATACCCAAATTTGGCCACCTCTAGTCTTCCTGTGTCACCTAAGGGGAAAAAGGAAGGAGCTGAAATGCACTTGTAAAGGTCATATAATACAGTGACACAGGACCATCAAATACTGAGAATTTCTCATAAAAAACTAGAAGGCTTCTTCTCCCTCTGTTCCCCCCAACACACTTTACCACACACCAACAGGGCTCCTCTATAATAGTATGAGATGACAGCTGAGAAGAACTGCAAGGCTCAGGTTTTGTTCCAGAAAGTCTGTAAGGAAACTCAAAAACAATTTGCAAACCCAAACAAGAATGCTAGAGGAAATTTGAGCCTCTGACACCTAAAACTATAGCACATAGTAAGCAAACAGCCTAACTTCCAGCCAGATAAATATAAACATCATACTAATAACATATTTACCTCATTTCCTTTTACTCAATATAGCATGTTCAGCTTTCAAAAAAAAAAATTACAAGGCATTCTAAAAAGCCAAAAATACTTAGAGTTAAAAAAAAAAAAAAAAAACAGTCTGAAGATGCAAACCAAGCATTAGAATGAGAATCATGTATGGTAGATATTTTGGGATTACCAGATTGGGAATTTAAAATGACTATGATTAATATGCTAGGAACTCTAATGGAAAAAATAGGTAACACTTAAGAACAGAAGGGTAATGCAAGCTGAGAGATAGAAACTTGTAAGGAAGAACTGAAAGGAGATGCTAGAAATCAAAAACACTGTAACAGAAATGAGTAGGGTCTCTGCGGGGCTCATCAGTAGAGTAGATGCAGCCAAGAAAAGCTCCGTGAGCCTGGATAAATCAACAGAAAAGTCGCAGAATAAAAAAAAAATGAGAAAAGAGAACAGAATATCCAATACTATGGGACAATTATAAAAGGTGTAACATATGTGTAATAGGAACACCAGAAGCAAAGAAAGAAGAAATATTTGAAGATATCATGGCCAAGAATTTTCCATAACTAGTGACAGAAATCAAACCACAGATCTAAGTGTTCAGAAAACACTCAACACAATAAATGCAAAAAAAAAAAAAATTACACCTGCATATTTCATATAAAAAAATGTAGAAAATCAAAGGCAAAGAGAAAATTTGGGAAGAACTAGGGAGGTGGGGGAAGGGGGGGGACACTAGCCTACAGAGCAACAGCCATAAGAATTACATAGAACTTCTCCTCATAAACCATGCAAACGAGAGGAATGAAATGTTTACGTGTTGAAAGAAAAACACCAAGCTAGAACTCTGTATCCTGAAGTGAAATCATGTTTCAATAGTGAAGGAGAATTACTTGCTCAGACAAAAACCGAGGGAATCTGTCACCAGTAAACGTGTTCAATTTGAAATGAAATTCTTCAGAAGAAAGGAAAATGACAGAGGTGGGAAACATGGATCCACACAGAGATAGTAAAAGCATTAAAAAAGGAATAAATGAAGGTAAAGAAAGCTTTCTATTTTTCTTATTCTTAGTTGATCTAACAGATAGCAGTTTGCTCAAAATAATAAGAGCAAAGACACAGTGGGTGATTGTAACTTACAGATAAGTGAAATGAATTAGAAGGGATGTGAGGGAGGAATTTGAAAATCTCTAGCACCTGTGAAGGAGTGTAATATTACTTGGAAGTGGATGTAGATTAGTTGTAAATGTGTATCACAGACTCTAGGGCAAAGAGTAAAATAAAAAACAACAATAACCACAATAACAACAAACAACTTCACAAGCCCATTATTTACACAAGCACTTTCCAGGTAACAGCCTTCTCTCCCTCCCCAGGATTTTTCTCACAACCCTGGAATATGAGGATCTGGAGTAACGAGAGCTGGGTACCTAGGACACAGGGGCCCACATAGATGACAGGATCCTGGACCGCAATGGCTCAGGTGCTGTTGGATGCCAAAAGAGACCAACGTGGACCAACCCCATCCACCGCTTTCACAGCCTCTCAGACCAGATCCATCCAACCCTGGCTCATGGATATGTGTCTGCGGATTTAGCCAACTTTGCGCTTTCTGCACTCTTCTCCAGCACTTCCTTAATTTAACAGAAGCAATCAGAAGCCACCTTGTCTCATTGGGACAGCTGCGTACACCGCCCAGAATCCAAGCGCACACAGATAGTCTCAGCTGCGGGCTCTCCAAGCGGCAGCTCTGACTCCTAGCCGAGAGGCAGCCTCTGGGCTTGCGCCCTCCATCCCTGCCCCCTTCACCTGCTCACAAAGGGAGCCTGACAATTCTTCTCTTCGGCATCATCACTTCTCTTGCTACTAAATTATTCACAAATGTGATGCTATTTCTCCCGCATTAAAAAAACATTAAATAACTTCCTTTACTCTGTGTCCCCTTCCAACTACCGCCCTATTTCTCTCCATACCCTTTACAATAAACTAGCAAAAGTAATTATACGGACTCGCCGTTTCTAATTTCTTTCCACCGATTCTCTTTTGGATCCACCGCAATCAGGCTCTCCACCCCCACCAGCTTTGTCAACGTCCCCAGCGACCTCCAGGTTGCCAAGTACAATAGTCAATTCACAGCCTTCCTCTGACTGGAACTTTTTTCGTCTACACCCCTCTGTGGGAGATCTCCTCCAGCACAGCAGATTTAGACTCCGCTCATACCTACAGCCCCAGCCTCCATCTGGAGGACCTCCAGACTCGCACCTGTCATTGCCCCTGGGCCTCGCTGCATGGATGCCTCAGAGGCAGCTCAAACCTAGCAAGGACCAAACTGCCGTCCTGATCTTCCCGGAGCCCTTCCTAGTATAACCACAGGCAATTCATCCTGTGAGTTCAGACCCATGGCTTAGCCTTATCCTTAACTCCTCTGTTTCTCTCACGTTCTACACCCCATCTATCAGCAAATCTGGTTAGCACTCCTTGAAAATATACCCAGAATCCAACACGTCCTCCCACATTTATTTGTGAACACCCTAGTCCAAGTGACTATCATTTGGAAAATTTCTGAACAGATCTTCCTGCTCACAGTCTTGCTGGCCTACCAGCATGTTTTAGCCAGAAGGAGCTTATATTCAGAAAGGCTCCATGGTCACAGACTTTGTAACTGCTATTCCCTCTGTCTGGACCATTCCTATAGAATGCTTGCCCCCTCACATCCTGAAGTTCTTGCTGAAATACTCTTTCTTGGAAAAGCCTTCTCTGACCATCCTATTTAAAATGGATTCCCCACCCCAAGCCTTCGTTCCTCACCATTCCAGCTTTATTTTTCTCCGTAGGATTTACCTACACACTGTGTTTCTCTCCTTTGTTTACAGTCTTTCTCCACTGCATTGTAAGCTCCAAAAGCGTAGGGATAGCTCTCTGTTTGGATTACTGCTTTACTCCAACTCCTAGAATGAGGTTTGGCAAACAGACAAGAACAAGAAGAAATTCATAATAAATGCTAAGTATTTGCTGAATTAATGCTTCAGTCCTTTTGTTACGTAATCCTACATGCCTAACTCTATTCTTCAAACATCTTCCATAAAATTCTCTTAAAGTTTTCTTGGAGATTTCTAAAAAAAAAAAAATTTAATTCAGATTACTCAAAGCTGACAATTCCTTGGAATCATTAGCAACCTCTAGTCTTTGTGGAAAACTAATCACAGACATCAGTTACAATTGTAAATGAAAATTGTTTCCCTCCAATAAGATGGTGTGGTTGATGTGGCATTCCAGGAGGATGCTGGAGCAACCTACTTACCTCTGCAGTTCTAGAAGCATCTCCACATTTCATTGTCTTCAGGCATTCCTCCAAATTATTTAAATTGGTTTCCAGTCATCTTTGGTGCAACTCTGAGTCTTTTCCAAATATAGAAAATACACACATATATGAACCAAGGAAAAATTACAGAATTAAAATGGCTTAGTACTTCTTAGCAAATTCTATCAGAGTCTAGTAGCAAGTGGTTCTAGGACAGCCTGTGGGTTTACATCCATAGTTTTATGTTCCATCCTTCCTTTACCCACAGCCTGCCAAAGAGTAAATAAAATTTCACAATAATTGCTCATAAAAAATTTTTCTCAAAAAAAAATTTTCTCACCCAATCACCCAAGTGAAGATTGTAATTATATAATTAAAATGTTATTAATATGGCCTAATTACCATTCCCAAAGTGTCCCGAGACATTTTATCATATGGCATTGTACTTTTTTCTTTTCCTTTTTGTGAGCAAAGGAAACGCCACATTAAAACATAGCCATTCATAGGGACACAAAACCAAGCTCCCATTTCCCAGGATGCACTCAGCAGCAGCCTTTCGTGGAGCACCCTTCCCTGCTGTGCCGTACTCCCCTGGACATACCACGGACTATTTCTGCCAATGAAAAAGAAACCAGCCTCAGGGAGTAGGTCCTAACAGATGCCCCTCTCCCAAGCACAGGGACACTTCTAAAATGTATTCTCTTACATAAACCCATAATTTTCCTCAGAAAACTCCTTAAAAACTTATGAGCAACCAAGCCAACTTTTCTCCACATGGCCCGAAGTTCCTACCATCATCAAGTCTGACTTACCCCACCCCAACGCTGAAAATTTTGATACAGGTGGAAACCTTTCACCTCCCCCTTCCAGAAATGTTTTGAGGAGAAAATTACCCTGACTTTAAGTAAGACATAAAATTTTTCAATTAAATGTAAACTCTTAAAAAAATTTTTTATATAACTATTTCAAGAGGATTCTGGTCATCCCAATTTGAGTTCCTGAGAGGTGTGATTTGGTCACCGTATTTCCTTTAACAAAAAGAATTGGAAATATTTACCGTTACACATCAGAGAAGGGACAGTTACCCTGAGCTTTCATTGCCTTGTTTCTCCGGATGCCAAACTATCCACCCACACACTGTATCTGAAGACAGGGGTTTACCACCATGTACTCTGTAGAGCCACTACATCAATTTAGAGAGACCAGCCTCTATGACCACTGAAACTCATACTCCATCATCAAGAAATTCCCTGAGGGCTTTGATCTTTGACTTTCTTGGTTTCCTTCCCTTTCTTAATGTAACAGAATCTCTTGCTTGTTCATTGTGCACACCAACTAGCCTGCGGAATCTCCCAGGGGTGGCTACATCCACCCCCCAGGTCTTGTAGCCCTGTGCCTGGAGGTAGGGTCAGGATCCTTTGTTCTCTTTGCTGAAATTCCTCCATCAAAAACTCCAGCTCTGCCAAAAGCAAGGGAAGCAAGGGCAAAAATGAACTATTGGGATTTCATCAAGATCAAAAGCTTTTGCACAGCAAAGGAAACAGTTAACAAAATCAAAAGACAACTGACAGAATGGGAGAAGATATTTGCAAATGACATATCAGATAAAGGACTAGTGTCCAAAATCTATAAAGAACTTAGCAAACTCAACACCCAAAGAACAAATAATCCAACCAAGAAATGGGCAGAGGACATGAACAGACATTTTTGCAAAGAAGACATCCAGATGGCCAACAGACACATGAAAAAGTGCTCCATATCACTCGGCATCAGGGAAATACAAATCAAAACCACAATGCGATATCACCTCACACCAGTCAGAATGGCTAAAATCAACAAGTCAGGAAATGACAGATGCTGGCGAGGATGCGGAGAAAGGGGAACCCTCCTCTACTGTTGGTGGGAATGCAAGCTGGTGCAGCCACTCTGGAAAACAGCATGGAGGTTCCTCAAAATGTTGAAAATAGAACTGCCCTATGACCCAGCAATTGCAATACTGGTATTTACCCTAAAGATACAAACGTAGTGATCCGAAGGGGCACGTGCACCTGAATGTTTATAGCAGCAATGTCCACAATAGCCAAACTATGGAAAGAACCTAGATATCCATCAACAGATGAATGGATCAAGAAGATGTGGTATATATACACAATGGAATACTAGGTAGCCATCAAAAGAAATGAAATCTTGCCATTTGCGACAACATGGATGGAACTAGAGCGTATCATGCTTAGCGAAATAAGTCAAGCAGTGAAAGACAACTATCCTATGATCTCGCTGATATGAGGAAGTGGTGATGCAACATGGGGGCTTAAGTGGGTAGAAGAAGAATCAATGAAACAAGATGGGATTGGGAGGGAGACAAACCATAAGTGACTCTTAATCTCACAAAACAAACTGAGGGTTGCTGTGGGGAGGGGGGTTGGGAGAAGGGGATGGGATTATGGACATTGGGGAGGGTATGTGCTTTGGTGAGTGCTGTGAAGTGTGTAAACCTGGTGATTCACAGACCTGTACCCCTGGGGATAAAAATATATGTTTATAAAAAATTAAAAATTAAAAAAAAACAAAAACCTCCAGCTCTACTGAATCTCAAATCATCAGACTTTATACCCAGTGCCCTTCATCACTATGGCCATCTGCCGACTCAGGCTCACTTCTCATTGATTGAAGATTTTGGGCCCCAGACTTATCCTTTTCAAGACTATTTACATAATTATTCTTGGAATACACTGGTCCAAGCAACAGTCCATTCTCTCAGTTTCTGGACATCTTTCACTCCACTCATCTTTACTTCCATGCTGCTGCTACCATTTCCAGACTATCTCACTTTCATGGATCCCCTTTCTGTCTAGCCTCTCTACCTCCACACTTCCCAGCTCACTAATTTCAGTATTGCCATTCTTGCCAACTCTCTGATCTTTATGGGATCTGGTAGTCTAGATCCTTCCCTCTTTACATTGTTCATCATGGCCATCATGTCTTCATTCTTTCCCTTGCCTCACTTTGTCCCCCATAATACAACAGATTTACCTTAATCTTTTGTAAACACCCTTAATCTCCTGGCACCTCTCTAACTCCATCGTATTCATTAGGTGGAGGAAAAAATATCTTTCTTTTACTATCTATATATCTTCTGCCTTCACATGCACACTGATGCAGCTAAACCAAGAGTTGGCAAACTATAATACTTGGACCAAAGGTGAACCAAACCCTGTTTTTGTAGTTTTATTGGAACATAGCCACATTTATTAATTTATGTATTGCCTATTTCTGCTTTCGTGCCACAATGGCAGGGTTGAATAGTGTGACAGAAACTGTATGGTTCACAGAACCAAAAATGCTTTATTACCTGTCCCTTTTCAGAAGAAATTTGACAAATACTGTGTCAAATCATTCTTTAAAACAACCCACAATAATGTTCACTGGTCTCACTTTTGGTTTGTCTTTAAAGCCCAAGTCAATATCTAATTTTAACAATCATGACTGCTATATCCCCTAGTATATCTTACCTGTTCCCATTCTCACCTGATGACCTCACCTTAAAACAGAGACAGAAAACACGTGCAATCAAATAAAAGCAATTTCACCTTGCATCATTAAGTTCATCTCCATCTCCTACACCACTCTCTATCTTCCTCTTATTTTCAACTTTTCCAATCATACATTGATATTGCCCATCATAAAAAGAATAATATAATTTCACTTAACCATGCATCCCCTTCTAGCTTCTGCTCATTCATTTCTCTGCTTGCCTCATAGAAAAATTCCACACTCAATGTATCCACATCCTGCCTCTGATTTTCTCCCCACTACTTGGCAAAATGGCTTTTTATCAAGGCACCTAAGACATTCATACTGCTAAACCCAATGTTTTATGCTCAGTTCTTCTTGTACAAGGCATCTCAACAATGCTGCAAGCACCTGATTTTGAAGTCTTTCTTTTTTTTTTTTTAAAGATTTTATTTATTTATTTGACAGAGAGAGATCACAGTAGTCAGAGAGGCAGGCAGAGAGAGAGAGAGAGAGAGAGGGGGAAGCAGGCTCCCTGCTGAGCAGAGAGCCCGATGCGGGACTCGATCCCAGGACCCTGAGATCATGACCCGAGCCGAAGGCAGCGGCTTCACCCACTGAGCCACCCAGGCGCCCCTGAAGTCTTTCTTGAACCAGATCTTCTCCTGGTTCCTAGGGCTCTACCCCTGGATTCCTTCCACCCTCAGTAACAGCTCCATCCCAGTGTCTTTGCAACCTCCTCATCCACTGACAGATCTCTAAGTGTTAGTGAACCCCCAGGTTTTGCTCTTGGCCTTCTTGCTCTCTGTATCTCTCCTGTTGGCCTAAGTGAGTTCATCAGGTCTCATTGGTGTGAGTGCCTTCTTCAGGTTATTAGGCCCCAAATTCCATCCTTCATTTCCACCTTGACCCAGATACCCCACCACATACTTTTACTTAGTAAAGTTCACTAACTACCTTGATCTCAGACTGGCCACAAACATTAATTTCCACACCCACCCCGTATAGCTGCTCCTCCCAGTCCTTCCCTTTTGGAAAATGATAGGACCTTCCACTCGGTCCTTGGGCCAAAAAACAGATAGTTATCCTTGTTCCTTTCTTCCACAACTCACATCCAAACTTCATATAAATCCAACTGGTTCAATTTCTACAAGGTAGTAGGAATCACATCACTATTGACCATCTCTGTGGCTACACCCTAGAAGAAGCCACCAGCACCTCCTATCTGGACTAAAGCAGCAGATTCCAGCTTCCACATGTGCTATTCTCCAGTCCAGGCCTCCCATATGGCCAGAGTCATCATCCTAAACTGCAAACCACATTGCACCATCTCCTTGATGAAAATTGTCCAGTAGTTTCTCATTGACATTAGAGTAAAACCAAACTCTTCACCATAGCCAAAAGGCCCTGTGTTATTACATCCCTGCCTCTATCTCCAAAATCCTTCCCTTCCCCTTGCTCCCTTGCTCTGTCCACCAGCTAGTAGCCTTCCTTCCATCCTTCCAAGCTGCCCACTTCCTCCCATCAAGATCTTCTTGGAATGCTCTTCTGCTAGGTCTCCAAATAGCTGTTTTCTTCTCAAATGTCACCCTTCAGGGAGACCCTCCTTGACAACCTGAGTTAAAATGGCCCCTTTCTCCAATTTCTATTATTTTTCTTCATATCACTTAAAATTCCTCAGAACATGATACACACACACACACACACACACACACACACACACCCCACACACATGTTTGCATTTGTTTACATGTTTATTTTCTCACCAAATTAGTCACCAGCTCTTAGAGGATAGAGATTTGATTATTCTTCTGCCACCTGCCTAACCTCTAAACCAGTACTGAAAATAGAGTAAACTCACCATAAATACATAGTGTCTGACTGACAAATGTAAGACAACGTAAAGTTGGTTAATTTAACACCTAATCCTAAGGAAGTTACAATTTATAAGATTGTTTTATATTCAGGTAATGCCTGAACTTTCAAATTTTGTTGGCTCATGGATAGAAATATTGCAGCCTTGAAAAACCACTGATTCCTGCTCCCTTGGGTAGTGAAGGCTCGGGAAGAAAATCACATATTTAAAGTGACATTGACCCTGCATACACACATATTTATCCCTACCAGGTGCAAGCCCTCACAGGTGCAGACACATTTAACACCCCTGAAAGCCGATTTTTCCCCCTGAGAGATAGGGACCTTTTAGGAGAGGTACCAGTTCCTTTAACAAATAGACCATATAATCACTGATTCGCTCAACATTTATCATTCCCTAGGCAGTGTGCTTCTCTAACCCAATATTCTTCTCCATATGATTCTTCTCCCACATTTAAAACACACACACACACACACACACACACACACACACACTCACACACGAAGTTATGTTTACAGAAACACACAGTCAATGACTTTAAAAGGTTTAAACCTCACCCTATCCTCATGCTAGTGGAGCTTTGGCTTGCTAAATCCACACGGAGGAGGACTGATGAGACAAAAGGGGTAGAGCTGTTACCTGAGGCCTCCTTCTGCCCAGGACAAACCCCATCAGGCTAATAAACAGGGGTAAACCCTTAGAAAGCTCTCGCTAAAACACAGGCTTCAGGGCCTGAGCCTCTCTGCTCTAGTCACTTGGCAAGGCCAAAATCTACCACACTGGTGAATGGGCCCCAAAGACTTAGAGGTCACAGTGCCTCTTAGCCCCCAGATGCATTAGGTGCTCTGTGGTACCACTTACTTTCTGGAAGGCAACACACACACACACACACACACACACACACACACTCACACGATGTTCTACACAGATGATTCCGGGGGCCTTCATCTGTCATGTCTCCAGTCAGGAGCCTTTCACTGCGAAAAGCCTCAGATCGTACCAGGGTGAAGACAGAGACTCTAACTGTGCCCAGCTGCACCTGGGCAGGAATACGCTGATCCTGGGCTACCTGTATCCTCGGAAGTTTCAATGCTCTTGGAACAAAACACACTACCTTTCCATGAGCATTCCCAGAACCAGCTAATCGTCTCCTAGTAAGAACCTATCCCTTTGAGATAGTTCAATCAATCAGACAGCCCACCAATGAAGTCTGGGCATGCATTTTATAATCTCATCTCTGTTTTGCATGCTCTCTGACAGCCTCGGTGGTCGACCCCATTTTCCCAAAATGGCCACAAGCATGCCTTCTATCTCACCCGCTCTCCTGACAGTGTGACGTGGACACCTCTCCCCTCATGAATTGAGGTCTATGTCTGCTCTCCTTGAACATGGACAGGTCTCTGTGATGGACTCCACAAACAGAACACAGAGAACGTGACTCTGCGTGAGGCTAGGCTCGTCGAAGGCGATGCATCTGGGCTTGGTTCCCTGGGGCCCGGCCAGCATGCTGGGAAGGAACAGGCAGTCGGGGAGCCAGGAAGAGTTCTGCACAAAGAGGCCTGTGTGGGAAGGAACCCCGGCCCCAGCCCACAGCCCAGCCAACCCACTCCAGCTGATGATGATTCAGCAGCACCGGCTTCTCCCACTAAGCCCTACTCAAGCTGCAAGCTCTGGCGCTGCATCGATTCTTGTTTTGAGCCACAACATTGAGAACTGATTTTTTACACAATGATAGTTCCCCAAAACAGCTGCTGTCACATCCTCTTCAGACACGTGCCCACTGTCACAAGGTCAAGATGGTGCCTTCTTTGTCTCCTTCTGTGAACCAGGTTTGGGCATGTTTGACCCATTCACCTTACTCCGAATCAAAACATTATTTGTCCTCTCAAGATACAAAACTTAGCTCTGCCCACCTACTCATTTTCATTCGACTCTCAGGGACCAGCCATTTTCTACTCACCTGTCCAAGGGGGTTGTCAGGTTTACACAAGAGCCTGAAATTCAGGCCACCCTCAGAGAAGATGAAAAGAAAAGGCATCACCAAAATTTGAGGGAGTTATAACTCTGTGAGTTATAAATGGGGGCAAACTGAAACCCAGAGCCAGTCATCCAATAGCGAATGCATCAGGGGCTGGCTGCATCATATAGAGTCAGAATGTGAGAACCTAGGCAGGGTTGAAAGCAAGAGTCAAGGGTCAAATAAGTTAGGACATGTTTGCAAAGATGGGGAGTCAGTGCAACATTCTACAGGTAATCAGGTCATGAGTAGTGACCCACAGTCACAGTTGCTACTTCTGGCAACAATTAATTAAGGTCAGTCTTCGCAACTTCTTACATCCAGTAACTTTATAACCAAAAGGAATGAGGTTAATCGGTAATATGTTCTCAGTAAATTCATCTGTGTCCTGGTAATCAGTTTCTCTACAGATGCTCTCAGGCCATTATTTGCCGTGTGTGTGTGTGTGTGTGTGTGTGTGAGAGAGAGAGAGAGAGAGAGAGAGAAAGCAGATTCTATGTTCAGGGTCACCACTGGATAAAACTATGCATAAGACAATAAACACTGACCTACCATCTCCAAATCATGGGCCATGACCAGCTGTGTGACTTTAAACACATTATGGAGTTTTTCCTGAGCATCTGCATCCTACTTCAGAAAATGGAGATGAAAATCACAGTATTCATTCTGGAAGGGTTTTTTTAAGATTAATAAGATAACATAATTAAAGCATCAGGCGCCTTTAGTTTGTGATTGGTAAATTCTGAATTCTCTCCTAGTTTCCCATTGTAAAATGTGGCAAGCCTGCCCAGGACTGCCAAACTAAGCCATTTGTCCTCATGCATTATTCAGAGCTTCACCCAGGCGTGTCCCAACTCCTAGGGTTGATCCAATTAGTCACTCACAGGCTGTAGCTTTAGGGGTCTTGACACCATCCTAAGAGCTCTCATCAGAAATTCTCTCCTTTTCTCTTTTTTCCTGATAGCTACAATCTCATTTTATCACCAAACAAAACCACATTCCCCTTCTTGGCTGTATCTAAAGCCACCAGTTCACCACAGAGCCTCTCAGAATATGTCTCTCTGCAAAGCAATCCCACCCCAGAATCAGGACCTGATTGAACTTGATGACAGTGACATTCTTAATGGAATTCAGACAGCAAGGCCTTCAGAGGGTCCGTCCCAGTGGAGGCACAGCAAAAAACAGATTGGGTTAATCTTCTATGTGGCTCCCAATTTTCCAAGCTTTAAAGCGTAACAGAGCTGAAAAGAGCCCATTTTCCCCATATTTTCACTTAGGCACCCTTCTTAAACCAGCTCCTTTCCACCAATGTCTCATCTTTAGGGACATATAGAGTGGGGAAGCTAGGGGGCACCCTGGGACAATCTTGATCTTCTCTTTCTTCTGACTCTGTCGGTATATTCTGCAAGTACTGGGCAGGTGGCGACCATCACACAGCAGCTCTCCCTTTCAGACAAAGTAGAAAAATATGTCCTAAAGAAAATGTCATAGAAAACAGGATAGAAAGGCACTTTGTCCCTGGCAGTGTCGGGACTCAAGCCTGTATCTTAATAAAGGATTCCTTTAACACCTGCCTCACATAGGAATGAAATTCAACAGTCAGCGCAGATGGACCTGGGCATTCAGGGGAACATCTCTTCTAGGGAGAGCGGACCTGGAGAGACAGCAACAACTTGAGCTCTATAGAACAGTGGTGAGAGCCACCCACAGTGAAGCTGCACAGGGTCGTGAAAACAACTGCCCTTTGATGTAAGGTCCACCTGTATTAAAGTCCCAGCTCCTCTCGTGACTAGCTATGTGACCTTTAAAACTCCACATTGATATCCATGGTATAAGGACATAAACTGGATTCTGAATTTTGGAGAAGGAATTGCAACTCCACACCACCAGCGGAGGCAGAACAGAAAAACAGCCAGAACTTCAGGAAAAAACAAGGACCCATGGGATGGGAGCAGCTGCAACAGGAAGATGGTTGGTCGAGAAGCCTGGGTTGTAATTTCACTTATCTCCCCAGTGAAGATTTGCTCTAAGAGAGAGACAAGGACACAGGAACTATGTAAACCAATTGGATTTGAACTTCTGGAGCAAAACTCAAGATTACAAAATTGTGAGCTCTTAGGTGTGGTGGTGCTTAATTCCCAAGCCCACATCCAGAAACAAACTGGTCTCAGCAAGAGGGCTTTAAGCTGGAAAACAAGAGAAGTGGTTGTAGTGAACAGCGAATCTTGTCATATACATACACATGTACACACACACACACACACACACGACACCGTACAAATCTGTTCTCTTACAACCCAACTGCAGTATCCTTATCAGAGCATAGATAAAACTCAGCACTTCAGCCATCTTTGAGAGTATTTTTCCAGTGTCTACAACCCTTAAATTCTAACCATAAAACCCCAGTGCTTAAAGGTATTTTTACCATTCTTCTATGTCAGTGTCTAGAAAAACTGGTTTGAAGGATAAACTTTATGATAACCATTTGGATTGCCACTGGATGACTGGAACCTTGCAGGTACCCATCTCCAACCTGGAGAAGGAAGGAAAGGATCACCCATGTAGCCTCGATTCTGAGCCAATGTCAAGTACTTCTTTGTTAATCTTTGAATTGTTTTAGTTATAGGTACTCAAGATTGGTATTTTCAGGGATCCCTCAGGGAGAAATGCAGCCTGAAAATGCAAGAGTGGAGAGTTAAGTACTTTAAATGATGACTAGTCTAGGACCAAGAATGAAATGCCTAAATAAGCCCATGGGAAAAATGCCTGTACTGGAGAGCAGTTAGGACTTTTCAATAACAGTAGTCATGATTCACTCAAATAAACTAATTGCTTTAATCATAAACAATACTTACTGTTTTGACATCCAACAAACAAAACATATAATGTATTAAGATAAACTAAAATAGCATGGGAACTATGCTTATGTGGCATCACCAAGTCCTAGCAGGAAGGAACTCAAGTTGGGAACAAACAGATGGAAGAGTTTGTCCTACTTAAAAGATACTGAATTGGAGGGAGAAGTGGCAGATGGTGAAGGACGTGATCAGAGCTGTCACCTTAGACTTTCTTCTGACCACCAAGAAGAAATGGCTGATGAAGTGTAAATTACAGACACTTGAGAGAAAATTATCATATCATCTCATGGTAGCAAAGAAAGGAACAGTTGGGGAGATGAATGTAGGTACTAGATTTGGGAAGGCAGCTCTCAGAAATTTAAGAAAAAAAGTGGCCAAAATTATAAATGATGATGCTTTTTTAGGAAGGAAGTAATGCTCCAAAAAATGTGATTTCATTTTATATTTGTAAATGACCCTGGTGAGAAAGAAAATGTAGAGTGCTACATTCAAACATCATGCTAGGGTTCCCGTTAGGCAAGACAGAACAGTGTCATGGCTAAGAGCCTGGCCCTGGGGTTTAACCAATGACATTTGATCCCCAGTCCTACCCCTTTACAACAGAGATCTTGGGACTATTAACTAACATTTCTACATTACAATTGTCTCATCCATTAAAAAAGGATATGTAACACCATTTCTTCCATGCATTACTGTGATGATTGAATAAAATAATACATCTCAAGTGCCTGGCATTTAGTAAAGCACAATAGATACAGCCATGGTCATCTTTTCTGGCCTCCATTCTAGACAAAGAAGGCATAAAAGGATGAGGCTTGTTCCCTGCCCTCAAGCAACTGTCTGCTATTTTAAATAATGAAAATGCAGTGGGTAATGATTAGTACAATGTAGCTATAGCTGCCTCAAACACCCCCAGGAATTAGATGTAGAATAAGTTAATCATGCTGTCAGTCAACGAATCAAACTCAAGAAAACATTGGATCTGCCCACTGAGCAGTAACTAATTCAGATTATTAAAAAGAAAAACACTCAAAAGATGGATAGGAAAACATGATCAGGACTGATGAACAGAAACATGAAAAACAGGGAACAGAGTGAGCTATTGTTTGCAAAATGTTAAGACTCTCCAAAAGGCTTTCTCAGTTACTCTTGAGAGTCTAGAAAAGCCCAAGGAAGAAACATAGAATTTCCGGTGACAATGGATGGATGATGAAAAGTTAATTTCCTTACATTTCATTTGCTTCTCTCTGCTCTAAGAGCATGTACTTGGACTGAGAAGAACAGAATTAACCTGCCATGGAGAATAAAAGGCTTACACTTATTAGGAGACTGTAAAGGCACCCATGCTCTCTTAGTGTTTTCAAGTCTTTTGGCCAACATATTGGAGCTGAAAGAACAAAAAGAATTTCAAATAGAATCAACAAGCTTCTGTCAGTGATCTTTGGGAAACTAACGTAAAATGGAAAGTTTCTCATAGATTGGAAATGGGCCAGTGCTGTTCTAATCTTCAAGTAGCAAAATTCTGCAAACCACAGACAGGGGGCTTGGCAAAGAGAGTGTGCTATCATAAATGTCACTAAAGAAAAGAAACCACAAAAAAGAAAATCATTCTTAAGGAAAAAGGGATAAATCAGTGTCCAGTGCAAGAATATGAGAGACTATGGCTCATATCCCTTATGCCAAGTGCAATTCTAGATGCTTTCATATACACAAAATTATTTAATTTCCCAAGAACCATAGGTATTATTATGTCCACTTTTTATAGATGAGGGAACTGGTATACAGAGAGAAAGATTAAAGGATGAGGAATGTCTGGCCATTTTGTGGATATTCAGGATTCTGCCTTTCAAGAATGAGCACCTGGCATTCTGGAGAAATAGAAATATCCCAGAATTGGGGTGCCTGGGTGGCTCAGTCAGTTAAGCATCTGACTCTTGATTTTGGGAATTGGGTCATGGTCTCAGGGCCTTGGGTTCAAGTCCTGTGTGGGACTCAGTGCTCAGGCAGAGTCTGCTTGGGATCCTCCATCTCTGCCCCTCCCCACCCATACACAGTCTCTCTCTCTCTCTCTCTCTAAAAGGCAGAAAGAATGGAAGGAGAGAGGAAGGGAGGGAGGAAGGAAGGAAGATCCCAGAGTCTAAGGAGGAGTCAGATGAAAAGACTGGATAGAAAATTATAATTGCCATGTCCAGGACAGCAAGACAATCAATGAAGTCTTATGAAGATGTTGTGGCAGAGCCCTTTTGTGATTTCTTTCCAGCCTATAGACTATTCCCTTTCCTGAGAACTACCACCCCACTCACAGAGATGTACCTTTGCACTCCTATTTGACATAAAGAATTGAACCAAAACTGAGCCAACAGATTTTCCTCAACAGTTTGGAATTTGGAGATAGGAGCCAACCTCTGCTATATATCTGAATGAGGAAGTGATGAAAAACTAAGATGGAGGCAGCCATTGTTGGCCTTATTCACCTGCACAAAAGTGAAGTGTATGTACAGATGACAGAGAGGCACAGAGGTGAGACGATTCAGCCCTGAGAAACCAGAATAACTCTGGTTCCAATGTTCTCTCAGGTATGGACTCTTGTCTCCTATATTCCTTGTTTCTGCATGCTCCTGGGATATTCCTACAGATCCTTTTAAAACTTTGCTTTCAGTGCTTACACTAGCCTGACTGAGTTGGGGGAAGTGATAACCAAAATGCCTGGTTTAGATACCATGTTTTGTAATGACAGATATGCTCTCCTCCTGAAACATGAGTTAGAACACAAAAAAAAAGCCTTATGAAATGTACCCAGGACATGGAAAATGAATTTCAACCACATCACCTGGGAGCCAATAAAATTAAAAGACAATGGACTGCACATCTAGAGACTTTGAAGACCTGGGGAAAAAACTGGGGAAGAACACAGAGAAAACGATTTTATTTTCATTTTCTTCTTCTTTCTAAAGGTCATAACTTTGTGGAATAAAGAAATATGGGGGCACCTGGGTAGCTCAGTCAGTTGGGTGTCCAGCTCTTGGTTTCCACTCAGATCATGATCTCAGGGTTGTGAGATCAAGTCCTGCCCGGCTCTTTGCTCAGCATGGAGTCTGCTTAGCATTCTCTCTCCCCCTCTGCCTCCACCCCTCCCTCTGCTTGTGCTTGCTTTCTCTCAATAGAGAAATAAAATCTTTTCAAAAAAAAAAAAAAAAGAAAGAAAGAAAGAAAGGAAGGAAGGAAGGAAGGAAGGAAGGAAGGAAAGGAAAGGAAAGGAATACAAAGCATCAAGAAAGGAGAAGCTAACACAAGAGTCAGTCTCCTGATCTGAGGCTTTGCACAAGAGAATTGTTGAGTCATGGCAAAGGACAGAGGGGATTTTATAAGCAGAGGGAATAATGTAAGACAGTAGACTTAAAAGTAGCATCAAAGATGATGAGCCACAGTATTGTCAAATAAGATGAAAACCTCATCAAGAATTATGCAAGTGGAGGGGCTCCTGGGTGGCTCATTGGGCTAAGCCTCTGCCTTCAGCTGAGGTCATGATCTCAGGGTCCCGGAATCGAGTCTGGCATTGGGCTCTCTGCTCAGCAGGAAGCCTGCTTCCCCTCTCTCTCTCTGCCTGCCTCTCTGCCTACTTGTGATCCCTCTCTCTATGTCAAATAAATAAATAAAATCTTTTAAAAAATTATGCAAGTAGAAACTATGAAGTCACCAGACTTGACACAGGCAGGATCCTCAGATTCAAATATTAGGTAAGGAAGTTAAGATAAAAATATGTCATCATTCCAGAAAAACGGCACTGTGAGGAAATCCATGTAAGTTCCCCTCTCCCTATTACCTCTTTTTATCTAGGAAAACCAGGAAAGGATTGAGAATTCTCGCAATAGTGAGCTCACACTTCGGGTTAAGATCTAGTGATAGCCTATTTTTTTCTCATGTGAAAAGCTTAACGGAACAGTGGACCTACTGGTCTCCATCCCCAGTCACAATCCTATTATTGGAATAGTACTCGGCCAATATGATCACAGAAAGAGATATATTTTTTTAAAGATTTATTTATGTATTTGAAACAGAGAGTGCATGTGTGTGCAAGTAGGGAGAAGGGCAGAGGGAGAGGAAGAGAATCCTAAGCAGACTCCCAGCTTAGTGAGGAGACCAATGGGCAGCTCAATCCCACAACCCATGAGATCATACATGACCTTAGCTGAAATCAAGAGTCAGACACTCAACCAACTAAGACACCCAGATGCCCCTAGAGGGATGTTTTTTCTGATACTTGCTCCAAATTGCAGAGAACTCTTTGTAATGAGCCATATTCCATATTTGGAAACACTTGATAGTCTAAAGACATAGAAATAATAAGCATTTTCCATGCAGCAAAGTGAGATTATAAACTTCAGCAGCGCCAAGAAACCAGCATCACTCAACTCTGGTTGGACATGAGGATTAAGAATGTTCCTTCAAGGAGCACCTGGGTGGCTCAGTGGGTTAAGCCTCTGCCTTTGGCTCAGGTCATGATCTCAGGGTCCTGGGATGGAGCCCTGCATCAGGCTCTCTGCTCATGGGGGTGCGGGGATTGGGGGGTGTGTGCTTCCCCCCTCTCTCTGCCTGCATCTCTGCCTATTGTGATCTCTCTCTCTGTCAAATAAATAAATAAAATCTTAAAAAAAAAAAAAAAAAACAGAAAAAGAATGTTCCTTTAAGAACTATCCAACCCCAAATCCAGAACTTGGGTGATCAAAGCTCTTTCTTTAGATGAGCAACAAAAACAGAACTTCAAAACATCTTCCTAGGAAACCTGATCCTAAAAACACTTGAGCAAACAGGAAAGAAGCTTAAGACCATAATGAGCTATTTCCATCTTCAAAAGAGGAACAAAATACATTTGAATCGCACTATGGAACAATTTGAATTGGTATTGGATGTGGTTAATAATAGAATTTATTTTGCAGAAAATCAATTAGTAAAATGGAAAACATGCTTGAGATACATACAAATGTCAAAGAAATTAACAACAATGGGAAAAATGTGAACAAATGTTTCTTAAACCCACATTCTGCTTGGCTCTTCTGGATGATGGGAATACAAAAATCAAGAAGCCATTTGCTCCTGCCCTCAAGGTGGCAGGAGGTAAAGAAATTAAATAGATAATAATCTAGATATTATTAACTGATACCAGCTTACTGCCCCAGAATCACAAAAATCAAGTTTTCCTCACAGTATCCACAGATGCTATATGAAAAGAAAAAAAAAAAATGAAGAATATTCTAATGCACTTAAGAAAGAAAAAAATTTATAGATTTTATTCTCAGGACAGACATTAATACCATCCAAAAACCTAAAACTAAGCATTAGCCTCCTAAAATACAAGAAAATAAAGAACACTTCAATAGCCTATTATGGCAGAAAAGGTAAAATCTATAAAACTGAATATCACAATCCGTGAGATATAAACACAACTGTACACAGACAGAAAGATAGGTACCATCAATGTTTTTGCCATTTCTAATATTATAGCCCCACTAGGAGATAGTAGTAAATGAACTATTAAAAAAAATAGAAAACCCCAGAAATATTACAATGCAAATAAAAAAGACAGTAGCAAATCTCTTCAAGAGGAAAAAAAAAACATTATTTTTAAAATTATAAAGGGCTTCTCTTTTCATACTCAGCCTTTACCTGGTTGAAGGAATTTTATTAATATTACATACTATTAAAAGAAAAAAGAAAGCAAAGAAAATAAAAGGTTTGGGAACAAAAGGACATCTTGAAAGTAAACAAAATATGGAATTGCTGTAATAAAAAATTCAATAAAGGAGTTACACTTCTGGATAAGACAGACAAGCACAGTCCACCCTGTCTCTCCCACTGAATGCTGCTATAAAACCTGACAATGCATGGAGCAGTTACTCAAGAAATCTAAAAGGTAAACAACAGGCAGCTGAAGAAGAAGGCCAGAATTCAAAGTGCCACCAAACTGATGGTAAATATATCTTTTTATCTACTCTGACCTTTCATCAGCCTAGGTGGGGGGCTCGGGGGCGGGGAGAGGGAGACCTTCCTTCCCAAACTGGGCCCCAAGGTATAGGAAGAGCTGCAGGGAAGACCCTTTAGTTCAGCTCACTAAGCAGAAAAAAAAAAATTCCAAATGTTCAGGGAAACTGTGGAAATCCTCTGGGACTGATTTTCTTCTTTTTTCTTCCATTGACTGGTATTCCAGCCTTAAGCCATCTCCTTGTGATGGCCACAGGAGCCCACAGAAACCAAAACGCTGAGAAATGGAGCCCTGTTTTGTAGGCCATGGAGCTCTGGTCCCAAGAAAACGGGTCAAACTCTCATTAATTTTTTTTTTTTTCCCTCCCGCTGCCTTCCTGCTGCTTGTCTCTAGAAGCAGCAGTTGAAGAAGCAGGGTAGGGTAAAAGCCCCAGCATTCTGGCCTAAGGATTAAAAAGGGAAGCCACAGGGATGCCTGGGTGGCAAAGTCAGTTGAGCCTCTGACTTTTGGTTTTGGCTCAGGTCCAGATTGAGGTCAGGAGACGGAGCCCCTTGTCAGGCTGTGCACTCACACAGAGTCTGCTTGGGTTTCTCACTCCCTCTGCCCCTCCCCCCTTGCTTTTAAATAAAGATATCTTTCTTATAAATAAATAAACAAAAAAAATGGGAAGCCCCATGGAACTGGAAAGTAACAGGCAAGAAATTGCAGAAAGGGAAGAGCTAAGGAAAGAGACACCCAATGCCGTTTATTAATTCCTGGACTTACCCTGATACTGTTCATGAGCAGATCAGATTTTAATCAATCTATCAAAAAATTTGAGAAAGGGACTAACAAACATCATTGCCCAGCTCTCAAACTGACCACTAGGCGGCAGACATGTGCAATAGTGCCAAGGAACACTAAAAAGGCTTTGAAAACTGAATTAACTTTGAAACCAGAGCTCACTGAAGATGGGCAGGGACGTGAAGCCTGAACCTAAAGAGGTTGGTTACCTGCTAAAACAAAAATAACAGTCTCCATAGGATTTTTTTTTTTAAGATCCAGAGCTTCACAATATATTCAAGGTGTCCAGGATAAAGCTCAAAATTATTCAACATACAAAAGAACCAGAAAAATACCAAATCATAGGTGGCAAAAATCAGTTCATTCTAATGTCAAGATAAAACAGATATTAAAACTATGTGACAAAAAATTTGAAGCATCTATTATAAAAATGTTCCAGCAACCAGTACAAACATTCATGAAACAAATGAAAAGAAAGAGAGAGAGAGAGAGAGAAAGTCACAAGAAATAGAAGACATAAAAAAATTAAATGGAAATCTTAGGATTGAAAAATACAATCACTGCAATTTAAAAAACTCACATCTCCATATCAGAATGGAGATGATGGAGAAAGAAAGAAGGAAGGAAGGAAGGAAGGAAGGCAAGCAAGCTCAAAGATAGACAAATAAAAATTATTCAATGTGAACAACAGGGGATAATACATTGAAAAAATTCACAGAGCCTCGGGGATATGTGGGATTAATTAACAGTCTGTCATTGGAGGTCCAAGAGAGAAGAAAAAATGTATACCTGAAAAAAAATCTGAAGAAATAATGGCTAAAAACTTTCTATTTGGCAACAAACATAATCCTACAGACGTAAGAAGTTCAACAAATCTCAAGTAGGAGAAACCCAGAGAAATCCATGCTGAATATATGATCAAACTACTGAGAACAGAACTTTGACAGTCACAGACAAGCAATGCATTATTTACAGAGAATAAAGATTCTAATGACTATGGAAATCATAATCATAAAAGAAATCAGAAAATATGATGACTTGAATGAAAATGAAAACAGAACAAACCAAGGCTTGTGCAATATACTGTATTTGTAGATAAATTTTATCATTCAATACGTATGTTAGGGGAAAAAAGCATGTAGCTGTCAATTTATTACATCTAATCACCAACTTTACCCTCTACTCTGTATTCTGTGATAAAAGAACTAATTTAAGCATTTTTCCTTTAAAGTGAACATAATGTTCAACTTTCTCAGTAGAGGACACTGGAGGGACAGTGCAGGGGGGAGGCACTCTCCTGAGACTTTTAGCTGCTGTGTAGAGGGAAAGGGATGAGGATGTAAGTGTGTGCACATCTGGTGGAGCTCTTTTCTAGTCACAGGCCAGGACATGTGAACATTTGGTCACCTATTGCTGTCAGTCTAGCAGTAGTATTTCCACTGTCCTCTTGACATAGAAATTAATGTCCTGTAGACGTCTTTCCTTCACTTACATTTGAATGCCTGTCAGCAGAGCTGGGGTTGTCTACCTCTACCAGTACATGAAGGCCTCCCACCTACAGAACACCTGAAGACTTCCTATCCATACAGGTACCCAAATGCCTCCTGCCAGCCCTCTGTTGCCCACCTACACTCCAGGAGATTTCCACTGTGCCATCTCCCTCTGCAGGTCCCACCTAGCTCATCTTTTCCCTGAAAAGTTCCTGTTGACACTTCACACGCATGCCACTTGTTGATGATTCTCTAGGCATAAAGGTAGATTTCTTTAACTTGATAAAGACCATCTACAAAAAAAATCTACAGATAGATAGCTATCTGTTATCTATAGATAGATATCTACAGATATCATAGTTAGGGTGAGAGACCAGATACTTTCCCATTAAGATAAGGAATAGGAAAAATATCCCCTGTCATCGCTTCTATTCAACATCACACTGGAAGCCCTAGCTAATGCAATAACACAAGAAAAGGAATTTGGAAGTATACATTGAGAAGGGAGAAATAAAATTGTCTTTGTTTGCAGATGACATAACCATCTATGTAGAAAATCTCAAAGAATCAACCAAAAATCTCTTGGAACCAATAAGTGATTACAGCAAGGTTGCAGGATACAAGATTAATATACAACAGTCTATTACTTTCTCTTTTTTTAAGATTTTATTTATTTATTTGACAGATATCTCAAGTAGGTGGAGAGGCAGGCAGAGAGAGAGAGAGAGAAGAGGAAGCAGGCTTCCTACTGAGCAGAGAGCCCGATGTGGGACTTGATCCCAGGACTCTGAGACCATGACCTGAGCCAAAGGCAGAGGTTTTAACCCACTGAGTCACCCAGGTGCTGCAACAACAGTCTATTACTTTCTATATAAGGGCAGTGAACAATTGGAATTTAAAATTAAAAATACAATGTCATATACAATAGCACAAAAAAACTAAGAACTTAAAAACAAATCTACCAAGATACATATAAAATCAATAAAAGTAAAACTATAAAACCCAGATGAAAGAAATCAAAGATTTAAATAAATGAAAACATATTCTATGTTCACAGATAGAAAGATTCAATATTGCCAAAATGTCAGTTCTTCCCAACCTTATCTATCGATTCAGTGCAATTCCAATCACAATCCCATCAACAGTAATTTTAAAATGTTTATGAAAGACAAAATACCCAGAATAGGCAATATTACCCAACTTCAAGACTCACTATAAGGCTATAGTACTCAAGATAGTGTGGTAAAAGACTATATAAGTAAATAATTGAAACAGAAGAGAGAGCCAAGAAAACACACACACACACACACACACACACACACACACACACACACACAAGGATAGTCAACTGATCTTTGACATGAGAGCAAAGGTAATTCAGTGAAGAAAAGATAGCCTTTTCAACAAATGGTACTGAATCTACCAGACATACACATGTAAGCAATCAACCAATTTAGACAGACCTTACACATTTCACATAAATTAATTCAAAATGGATCATAGAAATGAAAAGCACAAAATCATAACACTTCAAGAAAACAGGAAAAATTTAGGTGACTTTAGATTTGGTGGTGACTTTTTATTTAAAACACTAAAAAGCACAATCCACTAAAGAAGAAATTGTTAAGTAGAATGTCATTAACATTAGTAACTTCTGTACTGCAAAAGAGACAGTTAAGACTAAAAATATATAACACAGAAAAGGTGGCAGAAAATATTTTCAAAACACATATCTGATAAAGGACTTGCATCTGAAATATATGAAGAACTCTTATATGAAAACTCACTAAGAAAACAATCTGGTTTATGCAGCATTGTTTACAACAGCTAAGATATTTATTTATATTTATTGTCCATCAATAGATAAATGGATAAAGAAGATGTGATACACACCGTGTCTTTTTGTAGCTTGAGAGCTACGCATGCGCGCGCACACACACACACACACACACACACCATGGAAAAATTACTCAGCCATATAAAAGAATGTAACAAAATGGATGGACCTAGAAGGTAGGATAAGAGAAAGTCAAAACTGACAAAAGTTTAACTAAAGAGTTTTAATTTAATGTATACTTCATTATACATTATATTATATGCTATGTATATAGTAAATACCTTATATTGTATTTGTATATATATTGCATATATTATATATTATACACATTATACACTAGATATTATCCCTCCATAGTCTGACTTTTTAAACTATGCACAGGCAAATTCTGAAGGTGACACACTCTTGTCAGCTGGACAGCAAGTTCTTTCTGTATGACGAAAGAGTGGCACGCCTCCACAACTATCACTGTCTGCCTGCCCGCCCGCACATTCACTCATCCACACATGCTCAGGGAGCACTTCCTCCAGGGATCTGGCCAGCCCCTCTTCCTAAGAAGAAACCCAGAAGACGGAGGATAGTTGGACAAACTGCAGACTCCATCATTAAAGCTGATGTTAAGGCTGCAGCCAGTACTCATCAGCTTCCATCTCTACTATCCACGCTAAGTTCCTTTTGCCCTCAGCTCTCACCCCAATGGGACAACAGAAGCTTTAACTTTTAAGATTTTATTTATTCATTTATTTATTTATTAGAGAGAGATAGAGATAGAGAGAGAGTGCATGCATGAACCAGGGAGGGGTGGGAGGCAGAGGGAAAGGGAGAGAGAATCCTCAAGCCAACTCCCCACTGAGTGTGGAGCCTGACATAGGGCTGGATCCCCTGATCCTGAGATCATGGCCTGAGCCGAAATCAAGAGTTAGATGCTTAACCAATGGAGTCACCCATGTGCCTGGAGATTTAACTTTTGTTGCTGACCAAGGTTGATGGTCAGCAACAAAAGGGGGATGATAACTCCCCTCTTTGCCTGCTGGTTATGGATGCAAGGAACCCAGGGGGTCTGAACAGCCAGCCATAGTTTCTGGTTGACCTCCAACACTCCAGACTTGAGAGCTGCGCATGGGAAGCTCAAGTTTCTGCAGTGGACCACTGGCAATGAAATCACATAGGACCACTCTTGCTCCCACACCTTGTTATCTATACTCATTAATTGTTGAGTATTGGAAGAGAGCATCAAATAAAAGTCTCTGCTTCAATGCATGTGCCACTTTCTGGATGAGAGTGCCCCATCTGTTTAGAGCATTCCTCTTGAACTGGTGATTCAAAATTCCTGCTGGTAGCTCCTGGTGGCAAGATATATAAATACAACTAGTGAATCCTATGGCCATGGACCTACTTAACACCTCTTTGACAATAAAGCTGTTTCCTTGGTCAAGTGTTACAGTATATGGAATCCATAGATAATGGTTCTGGCTAAGGTTCATGGGTTGGAAATATGAATCTACAACCAGAATAGGTTATCTGTTCTTGGAAGAATAAAATTCTGGGTCTTAAAGAGTAGAGGGGACTAATGGAGTCAACTTGTTACCCCGTAGATAATAGATCCTTTCAGGGAATAGTGCTAACCCAACTATAGAATATATGTCTTTACTGCTGGCAGATTGGACATTCGGAGGCAGCAGTAGTTGGAATGGCCATGTCGAATCTGCATAATATTAGGGTCTTATATAGCCTCCATTTCTCTGCCACTGAGGCCACTTCATTTGTGTGCCAGCATCGCACCAGGCACAAACAAAATTAGCATCAGTTGGCTGAGTAATTTTGTCTAACTGGTAGATTTGTGCCTCTTCCATGCTGGATGCCCCTCTTCTAAAGGGGAACTAGGATGAGGTTTGGGGTATTGAGGTATCAGTGTCAAGTCAAAATTTCCCAAAATGCTTGGGTATTTCCCTTTCTTCAGAGTATAGTCCCTCAGGAAATGGCCATAGACATTTGGAAATGTGTACAGAATTGATCACAATGCCTACTTGTAATATTGCAGTTCTTTCCCTGGTGGTCTGGCCTCTTCAATAAAGGGATTCCAGGTCTAAAAGTTGTTGCAGGTCCAGAAATTGAGAAGAAATTGGAGCTTTTTATTGCAATGACACTATCAGCCTCCTGCTTCTTCATTCTTATGTTCTGATTTTCGAGGTCAATTAGCCCCTTTTTGGCTGCCCAAGGATTTTAGCCCTAGAGATGCCATGTTCTAATAGCCATATTCAACTCTTTTTGCAAACCAAGTCTTCGTGGTTGCCCCTCCGACCCTGCCAACCATTATGTTCGCCGCCACTCTGCTCTCCTTCACACCTACACACCCACTTCTGATAGCTAAGCACCATCACCTGGCCTCTCCAGCTTTGTGGGGAAGGGAAGGGCTATTATTCCCATAGCTATTAGTGAGCCGCAATCTGTGACAGCCTCTCCAGCCATTGGCCCCAGCCTGTAGAGGAAGGCTAGAATGGAACTTCTCAGTAAGTGCATTCCAAGGCCTTCTGAGAAAATATAATCCTCTGGTGGTCCATTAGCCTCAGATAATATGTCTATTCCAGCATGCCCAGGTCTTAATCTTTGAATCCCTGCCTAGACCATCTGGCACAAAAATTCAGGCATTTCGACATCACTCAATGTGGGCCATTGGTTTTTCCAGATTTGAAGAATCATCTTCACAACAACGTTGCCCCAACCTCTACATTCTTTCCAGGGTATCAAACCCTCTGTCCCTTATTCCAATATCACGCTCTTGCCCCTTTGATTGAGCACATTTAGAACCCAGTCTCACAGATACTCCCCCAGCCACTGGTTAGGATCTTCAATTCCCTTAGGTATAAATACTTGCCTTCTTTCTGAGGCTCAGCATATCCTCTATTGGATTATGCTGCAACTCAATGCTGCTGATAAGCTTGGCAGCCGGGAGAGGAAGTATGTCATGTCCTAAAGGGACAACTGTGACCTTATTGGGGAAAGAGCTCTGTACTCCCAGCCCACCGTGGGATAGTGGGTAGTAGCTCTTAATAGAAAGTGCTAAGGCACACCTACAACCTCAGAAGATTTATAGAAGTCTGAGGAAGAAAATTCTTTGAGGGAATTCATCCAGATTGTCCCTATCCCATAGGTCAGAGTCCTAGAATTTCCCAGCCAGGGACCTGACCTCAGCATAAAAGAGCCGCTTTGGTTGAGCATTAAACCATCTTTGAAATATAGCCACTCTAGTAGATCTTGGGTTGATATTCAGATTTTTCATTGTTCACTGCATGAAAAAAGAGCTTTTCTTCTTCCTACGAAAGAGATCGTCTGGCTCTAGAATTCAATATTCAACTGCTAATTAATTGCTCTCAGCCTTTCATTATCTATCTATAGAGTGTCAATGAAACTTAGTAACAACCACTCAATTCCATTATCCTGATGTTTATCATTCCACCCATGTATTCCAGACACCCGGATCTTCATACTGATCAGTGCATTCTCCTGCACTGTGGCACCAGGTTACCACACTGAAGTTTTAACAATTGGGCTATGACTTCATGCCAGAGCCTTTCTGTGATCCACTGATTCCCTGGGATGGGGTGGCATTGCCAACTGGGCAGTGACCTCATCTAAAACTCTACCCTACTGATTGTTCTCTTGGAACCACAGGGCCAGTTAGAGTTCTCTAGAAAGCAGGCACTGAGATGAAGATAGAAATTCTAAAGATGTACTGGGGAATAAAACCTATGGATAAAGCAAGGAAGAAGAACTGGGATAAGAAAGCAGTCCGGTGCAAGGGGAGATGGAGAGGAGAAGGGAGTTGAAGGAAATTGGAAGGGGAGGTGAACCATGAAGGACTATGGACTCTGAAAAACAATCTGAGGGTTTTGAAGGCTCAGGGCGTAAGAGGTTGGGGGAACCAGGTGGTGGGTATTGGAGAGGGCACGGATTGCATGGAGCACTGGGTGTGGGTGTGGTGCAAAACAATGAATACTGTTACACTGAAAAAAATAAAAATAAAAATAAAATAAAATAAAAAGAAAGCAGTCCGATGACAAGAACAATGTGACAGAGTCTCTGCCAGCTCTGCAGGGAGCTCCAAAGCAAAGACAGGGTGTTGGAGGGGTGCCAAATGAGGCAGAAATGTCTAGGCTCTTGTACAACTACTTACTCAGTCACTGGCTGAAGCCCATAAACAGCATGACCTCGGCTACCCCTGATTTCTTCAGTCATTGGCCAGCATGCCCTGAGAAGATTGTGACCTCATTTCAAAAGCTGAAGTGGACACTAAAAATAGCTGGAGACTGTCCATCCATCTCATTCCTCAGAGTGCTGAAAAAAACCAGAATGCCCCTGCGGCTGAGGGCAGATATTAACTGGGAAGGGACAAGAGGGAACTTTGGAAAATATTCTATATCTCAATAGATTCGTGTTACATGGCTTCATACATTTGCCAGAGCCCATCAAACTGTACTCTTTGGATTTGTGTTTTACTGAATCTAAATTATATCATAATTTTTAGAAATGAAAAAGACTATAAGCACCCACACAGTGTAATAGCATGACAACTCATGAGAATGGGTAAATGAAAAAGATGGACATTCCCAAGTGTAACTGTGGATGTGAAACAATCACATGTCTTCACACAGCTGGTGGGAAATAAATTGGTAGAAACACTTTAGAAAGCAGCAGCAAAGCTATATATGTCACATCCAGTAGCACAGCTATTTCTGTTCTAAGCATAGTTCCAATGGAAACAAGGTGAGGGGCCTGTGTTTACATGGTGCTATGAACATTCTAGTCTACAGGTACTCACCAAAGGATATGTACTAGAGTGTCAACAGCGAAACAACTCGAACAGCTATCAGTAGTAGAATGCATGAGTGGAATACTATACAGGAGTGTGAATAACCCATCCACAACTAAATGAAAGAATAGATGTGACTTTCACAAATGTGATGTTGAACCAAAAAAGCCAGATTATTTCTATCCATATAAAGTACAATAAGGGGAAACATAACTTGTACATTATCATTAGAGTATATCAGAACAGTGACTGGAACAGAGAACAAAAGTGTTGCTTAGGTTTTTGTAAACTTCTGCTTTCCCTTTTATCTTAGTTCTTGGAACATACATGTTAAGTTTGTAAAAATTCATCAGTTTATACACTTATTCTCTGTAGATTTTTCTGTATATAAGTTATACTTCAATAATAATTTAGGAGAAGAGAGGGGTAGGTTGCCTAATCTTACTGAACTATCCCAGGGTATTTCTGGCTTCAGGAACAGCTAACTCCAAGAATTTAAATAATGGTATTATATTAGTAAAATATCTTATCCCCACTCTTCCACTCCTTTCCCATACCTTCCCCTCTCCCTCTTTCCTCTCCTTCTTTTCCTCCTCATCCCCCTCTATCCTCTCTTTCCCTCTCTCTCTCTCTCTCTCTCTCTCTCTCACACACACACACACACACACAAAGCACATGCACACACACATACACACATACACACATACCTCGTCCCCTGTCCCAGGCTTCTTAGCTTTGCCTCCTCCGGGGTGAGGTTCCGTCTTCACCAGCCCCCACTAGCTGGTGACAGGATGACCCTGGTAGCTCCAGTCAGACCAGATCAGCCATTCCAGCAGAAATGGAATTTCCCATTCTCAGTAAATCTAATAAACATCCCAGGATCAAGCTCCCTGAACCAACCAGGATCCTCTACCTACTCCAGAATCAATTGCTCAAGCCAAAAGAAAAATACCCTAAATGGCTAGCCTCTACCATGCACTCACCCTCAGAGACAGTCTCACCCAAACAGTGTGGGCAAGAATGGAGGAGGGATGGTATTCCTAAGGCAAACAGAGGTGCTATTACCAAAGGAAGAATGCAACAGCGCAGACTATGGAGTCCTCTGTTTTCAAACAGGCATGGGCCTGATGGCTTTCAGGAAACTACTTACAGCCAATCTTGCTTTCATTTAGTTTTAATATGTCTCTTCCTTGCCAATGAATCCATTTTCACCTATTTCTAAGGGTAATCAGATACCTTTTCTTCAACGATTTAACAGAATAAACACATTAGACTCAATCTATTATGTCCTTTCTATTTCTTGTCTAAGTCATAACCCTCTATGGTACCTTTTTTGAGTCCTTTCTCAAATGGAAGCCCCCAAGGAAACCCTCTCTGTCCTTCTACTTAAGAGTGAAATTCACAAAGTTATTCAGGACTTATTGCTGAAGGCACAAGGGTCTAAAAGTGTAACTGCTCTGGGAGTAAGTCATGTAATACCTTTTCATCAATCTGGTTTTCCTTATCTATTAAACAGAATGAGCCAGTATTTACCTGGGTCTCAGAATACTCAGAAACACTTTGTCTCAGAATTCTTTTACATTTTCTCCAGCAGGTCTACGTAAGAACCTATATAATATGGAGTGTTTATCTCTCTATTGATCTTGGATATAGGGGAGGACCAGAAGTGCCAAAATACTGAATTGAAGGTCATAAGATGCAGAGGGCTCACCAGGAGAAGAGGAGACATCCTGAAAAAATGTCACTGACCTAGAGGTGAGGCTTCCCAGGCCAACTGCTATCCCTGGTGATCCTGGGGAGAGAGCCAGCGGGAACTCAGAGGTGCCTATTGGAATGTGGCCTGCCAAAGATGTTCAGTAATATTCCTTCCAAATCCCCAGTGCCCTCCTCTCCATTCTCACCTGGCTCAGCCTCTCCTTGCCCTCCATCCCGCTGCCACTCCAGCTTCCTCAGGAATGTGCATATTCCCAAGACATTGCTCAGCCTCAGGATTCTAAACCCAGGTACAACCTGCCCCTACAGACCTGAGGTCACCAGGGCTGGAGGTGACTCAGAAACCCAATCTGCCACTTCAGGGAACACGAGTCCTGGAAAGTCAGAACAGTGACCCTCAAAAGATTCATGGTGGGTCCACTGGCTCCCAAGAGTTAATACTGACTCCTGAATAATTTAGTGTTTCTAAGAAAGCTTTGGCTTTGGTTGCTTCCCTACCACACCTGCTGCACACTGTAGAGGAACCACCACCAGCCCCCCTTCTCACTATGACACTCCCAGAGTAATAGCCTCATGCAGGAAAGGGAAGAAACCATCCACAAAGCTCCACTGTTCTGGGCACATTTCGTCTAGAATATTGTTCTATGTCTCCTCTGTAGACAGGGGCCCTCTCATTACTACCCCCATGAGGGAGACTCTGAGCCTCTAGTTAAGACAGATTAGAGCAGGAAAGGGATTTCTGTGTGTTAGATACTGTGGCTGAGCCTATCACAAACATTTTCACACTTAATCCTCAAATGACTCTGTGAGGGAGGTTATGCCTAATTTATAAATAAACAAAGGCTCAGAGTAATCCTCCTAAATACACACTTGGGTGTCAACCCCAATCCAAACATGGATACACCTAACACTAAAGCTCATGCCTTTTCATTCCTCAACAAGCAAGTAGTTATTTATTCCTCCATAAGGGCCAGACACCGTTAGGATGTGGTGAGAAACAGATGATCCGAGTGCTGGCCTGGCGAAGTCTCCTAGAGAAGGCAGGGGGAAAGAAGTGCTGTAAATAGCTATGGGGACAGATGGCGGTCAAGGAAGTCTGCTCCAAAGTTGCTATTCCTAAAAAATTATTGCATAATTGACCTACCTCAATCAAGATGATGAACAAATTCAACATCCCCCAAAGTTTCCTCCTGCCCCTTTATAATTCCTTCCTCCAGCCCTTCCCCACCCTCAGGCAAGCACCAATCTGCTTTTCTCACCAAAGATTAGTTTGCATTATAAACCACGTACTCTTTAAGGGAGGAGGGAGTCTGGCAACGTTCACTCAATATAATTAGTTATAGATTTATTGGAGGCATTGCACAGCTCAGTATTTTCCTCATGTTATTGCAGAGAAGTATTCCATTGAATGGATATGCCACAATTTGTACACATCCATCTACAGATGGACATTTGGATTATTTCCAGTTTGTAGCTATTATAGGTAGAGTTGCTATTGGACATCTATATACACTTAAGTGAGATGAACCCATGGGCAGGAGCTCCCAGTGACCCTGTTAGATTTCTCTCTGCTAAAGAACTTTGGTCAGGAGGATGCCTCGTCATTGCTTTATTACTTCCTCCTGGCGCCCATCCTGTACTATTTTCGAGTATATCATACCTGCTGCCCAGCCAGTATGCTCAATAGGTGTTACTGGGAACTATCAGTTAGACAGTCACTGATCTCATGGTGATGCAGAGCCATGGGTCATGGTTTCCATTTAACAACTTACAGAGATATTCCATCAACATCTCCCACTAGGACTGGGAGTCCAAGTCAACACAGAGTCCAAGATCAGTCATTAACACAGCACAGCCAGGGCAGTCAGGAACCAAAAGCCAACTGATGTGTCAGCCAAAATGGGAGAATTGGCTGCAGATGTTAGAGGCCCAAACCCAGCGTGTCAGGGTCAGGATCTACTCCAGGTTCTCAGACAAGGGAAGTGGACTGTCAAGACCACAAGACAAGCTCACCAAAAGGCTTTGATCAAGGGCAGAGTGCTCCCAGATTCTGCCCCATCTTGTTGTATGTCCCTGCAATGTCTAATTAGACATACTACAGTCATCTCCAACGACAGAGGTTTGCTACAAATAGCATGTGAAGTCACCTGCTTAGCCATAGACTCCTGATCTACTGCCATCTACAAAGCTGGCTTTGAAGCCAGAAAGGGGTTACACACTCTTAAAGAATCTGAGGTTAAGACCAATGGAAAGAGTAGAGAGCCCAAATATGGACCCTCAACTCTATGGTCAATTAATCTTTGACAAAACAGGAAAAAATATGTAGTGGGAAAAAAACAGCTTCTTCAATAAATGGTGATGGGGAAACTGGACAGCTATAAGTAGAAGAATGAAACTCGACCATTCTCTTACACCATACACAAAGATAAACTCAAAATGGATAAAAGACCTCAACGTGAGGCAGGAATCCATCAGAATCCTAGAGGAGAACATAGGCAGTAATCTCTTCAGTATCAGCCACAGCAACTTCTTTCAAGATATGTCTCCAAAGGCAAAGGAAACAAAAGTGAAAATAAACTTTTGGGACTTCATCAAAATCAAAAGCTTCTGCACAGCAAAGGAAACAGTCAAAAAAACAAAGAGGCAACCCACGGAATGGGAGAAGATATTTGCAAATGACAGTACAGACAAAAGGTTGATATCCAGGATCTATAATGAACTCCTCAAACTCAACACACACGAAACAGGCAAACATATCAAAAAATGGGCAGAAGATATGAACAGACACTTCTCCAATGAAGACATACAAATGGCTATCAGACACATGAAAAAATGTTCATCATCACTAGCCCTCAGGGAGATTCAAATTAAAATCACATTGAGATATCACCTTACACCAGTTAGAATGGCCAAAATTAACAAAACAGGAAACAACATGTGTTGGAGAGGATGTGGAGAAAGGGGAACCCTCTTCCACTGTTGGTGGGAATGCGAGTTGGTGCAGCCTCTTTGGAGAACAGTGTGGAGATTCCTCAAGAAATTAAAAATAGAACTTCCCTATGACCCTGCAATTGCACTCCTGGGTATTTACCCCAAAGATACAGATGTCGTGAAAAGAAGGGCCATCTGTACCCCAATGTTTATAGCAGCAATGGCCACAGTCGCCAAACTGTGGAAAGAACCAAGATGCCCTTCAACGGACGAATGGATAAGGAAGTTGTGGTCCATATACACTATGGGGTATTATGCCTCCATCAGAAAGGATGAATACCCAACTTTTGTAGCAACATGGACTGGACTGGAAGAGATTATGCTGAGTGAAATAAGTCAAGCAGAGAGAGTCAACTATCATATGGTTTCACTTACTTGTGGAGCACAACAAATATCATGGAGGACAAGGGGTGTTAGGACAAGGGAGTTGGGGGAAATTGGAAGGGGAGATGAATCATGAGAGACTATGGACTCTGAAAAACAACTGAGGGGTTTGAAGTGGTGGGGGAATGGGAGGTTGGGGTACCAGGTGGTGGGTATTATAGAGGGCATGGATTGCATGGAGCACTGGGTGTGGTGAAAAAATAATGAATACTGTTTTTCTGAAAATAAATAAATTAATTTAATTTAAAAAAAAAAGAATCTGAGGTTAAGTAAAATCCTTTCTGGGAGCTCCCCAGCATATACCTTCCCCAAGAGAGCAGATGTGATCAAATTTGATGTCTACTACTCCAGCAGAACAATCGGAATTACAAGTCAGCCATCATCACAGTGGTAGTGGGCCTGCCTTCTGCCCACCTCATACATGGGTTCTTCTGTGTCCCTTTCAAGTTTGGTCAGTCCTGGGCTCAGTCAGATGATCCCAAATAACTTATTTCAACAATAAATCATGCAAACATTCTCATACAGCCTATAAGGGAAAAGCTGGTTGGGAGCACTTCCATAAATTTGGCTCTCTAGGGCACCTGGATGGTTCAGTCGTTTAAGCATCTGTCTTTGGCTCAGGTCATGATCCCAGGGGCCTGGGATCAAGTCCTGTGATGGCCTCCCTGCTTTACAGGGACTCTGCTTATTCTGCCCCTCCTCTCACTTGTTCTCTCAATCAATCTCTTTCTCTCTCTCTCTCTCTCTCTTTCTCATTCAAATAAACAAACAAAATCTTTAGAAAAAAACATTTGGCTCTCTACTGGTCCAGTAGGCAAATAGTTTCATGGACACCCCTCTGCTGCCCGTCTGCAGATCCCTCTCCAAGGTTGACTGGGCCCTAAGAGGAGCTGCAAGGAGCAGATAAGTTGGCTCAGCTACCAGGAACAGAGGACTATGGGACTGGAAAGACCCATAATACACACTGAGCTCAGCGCAAAGACACCCTATTTCATTTCTGTCACTAATGGATGCTCAAGGCTGCTGAATAATTGGCAGGGCTCCCTACCACTTACCGGTACCAAGAGCTCCTGAATTTTGTTAATCTTTAAGTCCTTCAGTGGACCTCTGGGCACAGGAGCATTCCAGCTCTAAGCACCTGCCTCCTAATGTTAGTACTGGATGGAGACACAGCTCCTCTCATACTGCAGTATAATGACTAGCATAGCCGGTTTCACACTGAAATTTCAGAGCATGTCTATTCTTGATGGCAGCATCCTACTCTTTGACTTGTGGACAAGACTGACCATGGTGCCTTGGACATTCCAGCTGCAGGTCATGGGCAGACTTGCTAAATAGGAGTTATGCTTCAGTGTGATAAGGCAAAAATTGCCTTCAGTGTTGCCTGTGGGATTTTATTTCTGGAGGCCCCTTGTATTAGTGACATAACTTTGGGCAAGATACCTAACCTCTCTGGTTCTTAGGAAAGATAAAAACAATGACACCCATTCAAGGACTTAGAGGATTACATGTGAGAGCATATATAAAGTGCCTGCCAAGAGGCCTGGTATCAGCAGATACCACCTACCTGTGAATTTTCCTCCTCTCCTCCATTTACTCCTCTTCTCTAGCCTCATATATCTCAGTTGGAAGCAGCCTCATGATGTATTCCTGTTATCTTGACTATAGAAAGAATAATGTTAAGAATTAGGATACACTAGACACACTTGATACTCTGTACCAGACAGGTGTCTTTACAGGGGTCCCTGGCTCTAGCGTGAGGGGGGGGCAAAGATCTTGGGCCCCTTCCCATTTGGCCTGGCACCACAGATATCCTCAAGATACATTATACTGACAAACAGCATGCTCAAGGTGACAGAGCCAAAGATCAATGCCAGTGATAGCCAAGAATGATAAGATTTCATTTACCCCTGATGTTTCTGGGTGCAGGACTCCCAAAATGCTGTGCATATGTCACCGCCAAGGGAAGAGGAGCCAAGGGTTGACTCTGAACACCTGTCCTACCTTGATCATGTAAAACAGATTATGGGTTAAGTAGAGGATGTGCTCCCTGCTTGTAATACTAACAAAAACGAGAAAATGCAGAGGGCATGAGAAGAAAACTGAGAGCCATTCATCAGTAAGAGAATACCCTCAACTTCCTTGTATTTTTTTTTTTTTTGGAAGATTTACTTATTTATTTTAGAGAAAAAAAGAGAGGGAGAGAGACAGCATGAACAGGGGGTGGGGCAGAGGGAAAGAGAGAGAATCCTAAGCAGATTCCCCACTAAGCATGGAGCCCAATGTGAGGCTCAATTTCACAATCCCAAGACATGACCTGAGCTAAAATCAAGAGTCAGATGTTTAACCGATCAAGCCACCCAGATGCCACTCACCTTTCTCATATTTTTTTCCTTATTCCAGCTCTACTGTTTGTTCTGGACTAGCGACCAACCTCCTTCTCTCTTTCTAGTCACTGTTGTGTTTCTCTTAGCAGAGGGACAGACACAAACAGTGCCCAACAAGTCAAATTCAGCCAGCCACCTGATTTTTATAAATTAAGTTTTATTGGAACACAGCTATGTCCATTTGTTTCTGCATTCGGCATGCCTACTTTTGTGCTACAATGGCAGAGTTGAATAGTTGAGCAGAGATCTTATGGCCTGAAAATACTAAATATTTAATATCTGGCTCTTTACAAGAATGTAAAGCTAAACTTAATCTGTGTTCTTTGGAACACTATAATCCTAAAAGTTGAATTAGTCGAACATTATTTTTAAGCCTCAAAATATAATGAGTTTAGAGCCCTCTGGATCATGCAGAGAAGTTTCTGGAAGAATTCTCAGAAAATATATTATGTTTATATATACTGTGACTCTCCAGAGGAATGGGTATTTTAGTTTGGGACTTTTAGCCTCATTTTGAAAAGAAAATGAGCCCAAGGCAGAGGTCTTACATGCTATTATTTTATTAGGAAGTGCAAACCCAGGGAGCATGACAAAGGGACATGGGGGAAAAGGCAGGGAAAGCCAAGAGGAAAAATGAGGCTGGTCACTAAGCTGGTGGCCACCAGACAGGGCCAGTCCTGACTTCTGTGTGTGCTGTATTTCAGGATTGCCTGTAATGAGAGGAGAAAAAGGAATCACTTATCCACCAGCCAGTGTGGGTTCACAGTAGGGACCGAGGGTGATGGCAGCCAGTGGAAGATACAGGGGCATGGTTGAGATGAGGTACCAGCCTGCAGTCAGAATTCATGGAGAGCTGTTGGCCAGAGGAGCAGCTAGAATAAGGAGTGAAGCAGAAAAGATCTGGGGGTGCACGTAAGTTCAGAATTGTCACTTTCCCAAAGTTATTGGGCCATGGAGTCATCTTTTCTACAAGTACCCTACTGCCATGTCAAAGTGCCCCTCCATTGCTCACAAAAGTCTTAGACAAAACAGGTTACATCTGCTCTCTGAACTTTCCCATCTCCCTGTACAACCTGCAGCCTGAAGCCTCCTTTCTCATCCCTGCACCACCACTCACCCCTCCCAAACCCCTGCAAAGCCTGTGACCTCTTCTCAACATGGACCTTCCACCTAGAGAGGAAGCTTAGCTGGGTGAAAAGGGCACACACATCCCCTAGGATGAGAGATCCAAGTTTGGAACTGTTTCCTCACTCACCAGCTGGGGGAGCTCCAACAGACAATGCAACTTGCATGAGTTTCAGTTTCCTGGCCTCTAGAATGGGGCGGGCAGCACAGGGTGACAGCAGGAATGATGAAATAACTCATGGAAAGAGCCCTGTCGACCACAGTTGCACAATGTACTGTAACTATGCTTTGTATTACTATTACTACTATTACTACTGCATTATTCGATTTCTTGGGCTTGTATGTTTACCAGCTTCTCTATTCCCTATTTCCCTTTCATACCATGGTTCTCCCTCACCTCTTTTTCCCAAATTTCCAAGTCCCCTGCTGCTATGGACTGAATTGTATCCCCTCCTAAATTCATTATGTTGCAACCCTAACCCCCAATGTAACTGTATTAGAGCTAGGACCTCTATGGAGGTAATTAAATTTCATTAGGTCAGACAGTGGGGCACTGAAAATCTGTAAGCAGGAAGGCCTTCAACCAGAAATCAGCCCTGCCAGAGATTGACCCTGTACTTCCAGCCCCCCAGACCTGCGAGAAAATAGATTTCTGTTTTTAAGCCACCCAATGTGTGGTACTTTGTTATGGCAGTCTGAGCACACTCATACACATTCCCCTCCTCCTCTTCCTGCTCTGAAATGGAGGAGTCTTCAAGGTAATAATGCCTCAGTCCTCGACATTCTCCCTCTCCCCCACCCCAGTTCCAATCTCCCTCCCTCCCTTGACTTTACATGTGACTCACGAGTCCATATCTCCAATTCTGACCTCTTCTCTGAGCATTTAGAACCAAATTTTGAAATCTCTGTTTGACTTCTCCACTGGGGTGTCCCACTGGCTTAGCAAACTCATCATGTCTAAAATTGAACTCATCATTCTCTCCCTGAGAGCTCTTCGATATCTTTTCTTCCTGCTGAATCCTTTGTAGAACAAGGCAGGACATAAAGAGAAGTGGATAGTTGTACAGAAGGGCAGAACGACAGACAGGCAGGTAAAATTCGATCTAACATTCAAGTACTCATCTTACGTGCTATTTACTACAAAAAAATTATGTATGTGGGTCTGTTGGCTAAGTTCGTGTCATCACTCCCATTTTACAGGTAAGTTGAGGAAAGCTTAAGCAACTTGCCTGGGATCACAGAGTCAGTAAGGGATAAAATCAGGTTTGGAAAGCCGGCAGTCGAACTCTAAAGCATGGCCTCAAACCAGGTCGCTGAATTTCATCCAAACAATCTTCTCTCCTCTGTCTGGATAACCCCATATCCACTCACGGCCTATCCCTGTTCCTGACATGTAGGAAAATAACAACACATGTTCACACTATTTTCCTGCCTGCTCTCCCTCCTCTCCCCTTCTCTATCACGCCCACTTTACCAACATTATTTCCATAGCCTAGAACAGCCATGGTCTCCCTTGAGAACTGATGCATGTGTCAGTGTGTGAAGCTTCCCCTCATCCCTCCAGGCAAAATTCATCACTCCTTCCCTGTGCACCCTCCCAGCGCATTTTATTTTTACTGCTATCAAAGCACATATTTCTTGGTATGATAGCGAGTGCAGGATCTGCCCTGCTGGCTCGCAAGCTCCAGGACAGCACGCACCTGACTAGTTCATCTCTGTGAGCCCTCTGTGTAACAGGGTGCCTCCTCACTTAGGAGTTCAGTCTGTGGCTATAACAGAGGTTGAATTAGCCACAAACTTACTAAGGCTCTAGCCACGTGGACCAGTGGTGTGGAAAGGAGCTGACAAGGACCTGTGATTACAGCCAGAAGACACAGGAAACTTCCACAAAAGGGGAAATTTTTTTAAAAGGGCGAAAACCATCTCCCAACTAACCTCACAGACTCATGAAATTAAGCATGCCGATGACAGAAGGGTACCAGCTTCCTGGCCCAGCTTCATCCTAAAGGCAAAGAGGATTTTTTTTTTCTTTGCCAGTGAGGAAGCTGAAACTATAAAAGCTAATGCCCTTCATGGGATCAGGTAGCTCAGCGGTGGGAAGGTGGCAGGAAGGCCATTCTCTGCTTAAGAGATATTCACATGTCCCTAAAATGCCCTCATCACAGAGACACACATGGGACTTCCTCAAAGGCATGAGAATATGCACACATCACAGCATGTGAATATGGGACAGGTTCTATCCACAAATTTGGAGTTGGAAGAAACATCCATTTCTCTGTAATTTATAAATCAAGTTAAATTTGTGTGCCACCAGGGTGGTAGAAATGTCTGTCTCAAGACTTCCAGGTAGAGACAGCAGATTCAGCACAAACTTACCTAAAGCACCCTTTCCTACAGGGCTACTAAAACCACAGCAAAGACATCTTTGCCTAAAAAGAAAAAAATCAAAAAGACCAGAAGAAAAGACAACATCTACCTAATTTTGGAGGCTGAAAAGCAGATGGGTGAATGGAAACTGACTTGGCAGTTCTAAGCCAACAGTGGGGAACACCAAGAAACAATCTAAATAAGAATGCAGACTCCTCAAAGGCTTAGGAACTGGCAGTACCCCATATCACCTCTGCAAGTGAGGTAGAATGGTGGGAATGGCTAAGAAAAGGAAGAGCATTTGAAAGCTGTGTAACTGTCAGATCCCAAGCTGACAGTGCAATGTTGTCAAGATGACACATTAAGGAAACCAACTGCCTTGCTGCAAGTCCCAGCTGGCCACTTACTGCCTGAGAAGATCTTGGGCAAGTTCCTTTACCACTCTATGCATTAGTTCCTGCATCTAAAAAATAGGGCATTAACACTTGCTCCCTCTTGATTAGCTAAAATCAATATATATATATATATATATATATATATATATATATATATATACACACACACACACACACATACATACATACACACACATATATATACATATGTACCAGGACTGGCATATAATACATTCAAAATAAATAAAATACATAGATCACCACTCCCATTACATACCCCTGGGCAATTGCTTCTTCTCCACCTCAGCTGGAAGTAGAAATATTTTTTTCTGGAGGCAACAAAAGAAACTGTATGTGAATAATAAAACACCATGAGGGACACCAGTCTGGCCCAGTAGGAAAAGCATGTGTGACTCTGGGTTTGGGGATTGTGAGTTCAAGCCCCACACTGGATATGGAGATTATTTAAATAAATAAATAAACTTCAAAAAACAAACAAACAAACAAACAACCACCATATTCAGGGACAGAGTGGCACAAGGAAAACAGGGCAGTTAGGGAATCTTGCACACTAAATATGGACCACCCTATTTCTCCTTGACTCCCAGAACTCTGGCAACTAGCCCACATCTTCCCAGTGGAATGCTAGAACAGCATTTTCTGAGAAACTGACCAGCCCAAGAGGAAAGAACTAATCAGACCAACACCAGAGGTTTGACAATAGATAATTCAGACTAATAATCCTACAGCGAGCCTCGTAGTTTAGATGCCACACCCAAGTATTTAGAGCTTGTGATCATTTCTTAAGCCACTTGAGTTCTAAACTGAGCAAACAACCAAGGACTCCCAGACATGGGAGACAGTCTCTAATACAGAACACAGAGAACTCAACACCAAACAGCAGAAAAGAGCAAGTAGTGGGGGGCCTGGGTGGCTCAGTCAGTTCAATGTCTGCCTTCAGCTTGGGTCATGATCTCAGGATCCTGGGATCGAGCCAATGTAAACTTAAATATCTAACAATATAGTATAAATGCTAAGAGAAGAAAAATGGAAGTACACTGTTATAAGATTCTTACACAATACATAAAATGGTATAATATTCTACTTGGAGATAGAATGTTATAGGTTATAAACATACATTATAAATGCTAAAGTAACTAAAATAAGACAACAGAGATAGAGCTAATAAGATAAAGGAAATGAAGAGGGAATTTTAAAAATATACTTGATTTTTTAAAAGGCAGACAAATAAGGAAAAAAAAAACAAGGAACGGATGAAAAAAAGGAAAGCAAATAGAAAACTGGTAAATTTAAACCCAAGCATATTACTTATCACACTAAATGTAAATGGTCCAATGCTGCAATAAAAGGTGGAAATTGTCAAATTGGATTTTGAAAAAGCCAGACCAAATATATGCTGCCTATAAGAAATCCACAAAAAGGCTTAAAATGAAAGCATTAAAAAAAATGCCATGTTAACACTATTCAAAAGGATTTCAGAACAAAGAATATTACCAATGCTATATGTTATTGAGATTTCATAGTGATAGAAGGTCATTGAGAGGATATAATTCTCCTAAAAGTTTATCTATCAAGTAATAACATTTCATAATAAGTGCAGCAAAAATTGATACAACTGCCTGGAAAAACAACAAAACCACAGTTTTAGTCAGAGATTTCAATGCATCTCTTTCAATGAATTAAGAGAAAAAGTACACAGCAAATAAGCAAAGATATAGTAATCCAAACCACATTAACAACAAATTTGACCTAATTAAGATTTATAGAACAGTCCATCCAACAGCTGCAGATTACACAATCTTTTCAGGTAAATGCAGAGTATTTACTAAGATAACTATATTCTAGGCAATAAAACAAGTTTCAATAAATTTTAAAGGACTTAAGTCATACAAACATACATATGTTCTCTGATTAAAATGGCATTAAATTAGCAATCAGTAAGAGAAAGATATCTGCAAAATCACTAACTATTTGGAAACCAAGTAACACACTTCTGAATAAACCACGGGTTAAAGAATAGTTCAAAAGGTAAATTAGAATGTATTCTGAACTGAATGAAACCAAAAACAGAAGAAACCAAGAGTTGTGAAATGTGGCTAAAGCTATCAGATAAGGCAGCCACTCCACTTCTAAGTATTTATCTAAAAGAATTGAAAGCAGCCATAAAAAGACTTATACTCTATGATTCCATTTTATAAAATTCTAGAAAATTCAATTCTAGTCTATAATGATAAAAAGAATATCAGTAGTTGTCTGGGGAGGGTGGGTGTTGGAAAAGAGCAGAAGGAAGGATCACAAAGTAGCCCAAGAAAACTTCTGAGAGTAATGGATATGTTCATATCATGACTGTTGCAGTAATTTAATAGGTATATTTGAATTCATGGGAACTTATGTGTTCCCTGTCCAACCAGTATACCATCTCTTCTTGTGAAGGTCCAGAAAGTATCTTTTCATCTGTTTATTGCCAAATGCACCATTTTTAGCTAGGTTATCTCCTACCACACACACACACACACACACACACACTCAAAGACAGCAACACTGCTATTACTCAGAAAGTATGGCCATGGTTTTTTTGGAATTCAATCATATTGAAATAAGATATTCTTGCTCCTAAAGTTTCCTAGTTCTTTTTTCTTAATCCTTGTTACATCCTTATTCATGTCTTTACATCATCTATTATATCATCCGTGAATACTGGCTTTCAATGATGTTCTTATGACTCATTACTGTGCTTCATTTTAATGACCACAATTACACGCCTTAACCAGAGTACACAGGAAAATGTGAGAGATGATTCATGTTCTAATCATGTTTAGTTTACTGTTTGGTATTTTATAGTGTAGAAGTAGAACATCACTTCTTCTAGCCATGTCTTCTCTTGAATTTTTAGGCTGCAATCACTACATTCCCTAAGTCCTCCATCAATGTTGACCACACATCTGTCTTCCATATACTACCTTTAACAGAGAAGTAGGAAACAGGCCAATGCATAGAAGAGTCATCTCATTTGCACAAGGAATTTCTACCTCTCATCCTGCATGACTTCAGACCATCTGGGAGAGCACATCACCACACCAATAAAGGGCATTAATAATAAGGCCTTATAGTATTGCAAAGCAATAGTCTTGAAAGTCCTCAGTGGATATAGGCACAGCCAACCCCAGGGATGGCCAGACACTTGCCATAAAGCCTGCGGAGGGGATGAAATGACTACAGGGCAGCCAGGGATGAAGAAGTTCATAGTTTAAAGGACACTTGCTACCCTGCTGCTGAAGATCAGAGGCAGCACAATAGCTGGAACACACATCATGAAACACAGACCCTCACACAAGTCAAACAGACCAGTCAGTAATAGACTACCAATAGTCCAGAACTATGAATTCATTCTGAATCTAACATAAGTGAATTCATTCTGAATCTAACAAAACTCAGCATACTGATACCATTCTGGTGGCCCAGTCTCACATAATCCCCTAACAAATATCATGGTAACCAGCAGGACTGTTTCTCTGGAACCTGAGTTTGGCCAATGAATCCAGGACAACCACATAGATGCAAGGCTGAGGTGAGAGGCCCCTTGGGGCATCTGGTTGACTCTGTATACTCCACATTGCTAGAAGGTTGGCAAGTACAAAAGAGAGAAGCAGGGAGTGAAACCACCATGAGTCCTGGTCCAGTTTCAGAGCACACCAGCAAGATTCCACTAGTTCTGGCCCAGTCAGTTCCAGGTACTAGAGGGGGACTTAGAAAATTTCCAGGTATGCAATTCCACATGAGACTAGGTCTGGACTCAGAGGGCCCTGCCAACCCTGGCAGAGAGGGACACAGACAATTTCAAGGATAGCACCATTCTGAAGCAAAGGACTTTGGACAGGGTCCCCACTTCTCATGAATCATGGAGAAAGAGCTCCCTTCCTACCTCAGTAGGGATGACACAAAGTAGAGCCCCAGGCAACCTGCAATGAGGATGTAGTGTGAGAGAGAAATAAATGCTATTGTTTTGAGCCATTGATTTTCAGGGTTGTAACCACAGCAGCTCGACCCATCCTGACTGATGCACGGGATGACAGCTATCACCAGACACAGAACTCTCATTCCAGACCAAAGCAATGTAATTCAACAGGAAGATATGTTGAGGGGTGTCAGCACTAACAAGCCTTCTGTTGTTATCAGTTTTTAAATATTCTTGAATTGATAATGTTCTGGTGAGCCAAACCCAGATTCTTATATTTTACTTGGCAGATGGTGAATTCCTTCCATCAGAACACTAATTTCACCCCCCACTGAAGTGTTCTTCTTTTTCCTAACCCTAAGAGCTAGACATCACTCATGAGAACTTAGAATCAGAGAATTGAGAGTACTTTGATCCTCCTGCCCATATTCCTGCTGGCCAGTGTCTTACTCATACTACAACCCAGCTACATGCTCCATACACTCCTGGGACCCCCACATAGCCTCTCCGACTGATTTCCCCAGAGGGGCTTCTATAGAACCTCAGTGACAGGGAAGCTGAACAATGAGTCAAAGGCCCCATTCACCTGATCTCCATCTGGACACTTTCATCTGGTAGGCATAATAATGCCTTTCCTTATCCTAGTAATGAGCCTTCACATGTATTTAAATCTTGCTTTGATAAAATAATAAAATATGTAGGGAAAAAAGAAAATTTAATCTCATTCCTTATGGGGTTGTCCTTCCCACCCAAGTTTGCAACAAATGGACCTATAAATGGTGCTAGTAAAATAGCAGGGAGGCCTCCAGCTCCCATCATGATGGCTACTGACAAGCTCTCAGCTTAAGGCCTAAGTGCACCCTTAAGAACCAGGCATACGTCCTTCCTTCCATAGCACAGGACAGGTCAAGAATTCCTGCACGAATGGAAACTATATGTCATTCTTCCTGGACACAGACTGCAGCTGTTTCCCCTGAGGTTCTACTCTCTCTCCAGAGCTGCCATTAGGCATTGGGCAGGGGGCGGGAGAGGGCATACACTTACTAGTCCTTCCACTGCTGTCCTGACCTCTGATCTCTTTTCTTGATAGGGGCAAGGAGTAGGGGTAGGAAAAACCAGTCTTTCTCACCTTATGTTTCCCTGAAAGGCCTTAAATGATATTTCTTCAATGTTTCAGGCTTCAGGAAAATCAAAGTCACAAAGCGCTATGTTTTAAAGCCACTTTGGGCCTTGTAACACACAATCTCCCTTACTCCCCACATCCATCAACCATGTCAGGGACCTAACAGTCTGCCTGCCTTCATGAACTGGTGTGCAACGGCGGAGAAATACAGAGGGAATCCCTGAAATTAATGTACCTGCAAGAAGCAGAGAAAAAGAGAGTAGGACTGCCTCTGATGAGTACACATAAAATATACGCATGCATATACAACTCAGAGACGCAAATAAACAAGGATCAGAGAGGAAAGAACAGATGATTTGTACCTGTAATTTTCAAGTCCAATCAAATCCATGCAGAATTACTTGCACCATTTCTTCCGAATCTTGTTAAGAACCTAAGTGCTCAGCAGATGTTCTGGTGGATCTGGAGCATTTAACAGGTACCTCTGATAAGAGGTCCTTTTGTCTGATGCAGTCACTTCACTGGATCAAATCCTATTTTAGGGCTGTAAAGTGCAGAGCCAACAATGTCAAATGTGCCTGCAAAGTGAAGTAAAAAAAGGTTTATTCAGGGACTTCTGAGCCCAATTGTCTGTAATGAAACTCTCGTTTCTGCCTCTGGCGGGCCTCAGCTCTGACTCGGGAGCCCCAGCAGCACCGCCGAGCTCTCCCTCCGCACTTAGGGCTATCATTAGTTACAGCCGCTTTCGCCTCAAGTCCAGCACTTTGCCGGCTTCCTGCATTTCCCAGTGAATGGCTTAAAGAAAGCACATTTTGCAAATTACTATCCTGTAGGTCAAAATTGTCAATTCTTCCTTAAAAACAACTGCAGCACCCCATTTTGAAAATGACTATTGTTATGTAGCACTGTAAGGAAAAGACCAACATTATTGAATAGAGCCATCAGGAGCAATTTAGACCCATTTCATGCCTGCCATATTTATCTCTGCTCCTTGGCGGAGCTGTGGTATGTGAGTATTTAACATCCTTTGCAGTGAGGAACATCAGGCTAGCTGTGAATTCTTAATGGGTCTGCCTCTACAGTCTGGGAATGAATGGGGGACCTAATTCCAAGTGCAAATACTGTCTTCGACATACATAGAAAGTGAGTTGCTGCAAAGCTGGGCAGGGCCCTGGGGGGGTGTTTCTAAAAGTGTATCTAACGGCAAAGAACTTACTCTGCATCTAGAAGCAAGAATACCTAGGCAGGTGAGAACTCTGTGTGCCATGGAGCCTGAGATACAGGGAAAAGATGGGGGTATGGGATCATCCTGGTGCATGTTCAATGTAACAGGTATTGCAGAGATGTGGCTTGTTTGCAAACCATGCTCTGCCATGTGCAGACAAGTCATAGAAGGGGCGTCGCACACAAAGTAGTTTAAAAGGAATCCTATCTTTGGGGAGCAAAGTAGGTTCAAGAGCCAGGCCTTTGGGGGGTACTGGAGGAGACTCTCAGGACTTCATCAGTTTTAGGGAGGAAAGCACCAGGCATTTGTGGTCAGGGTAGGTCAGCTGGGGGATGATTTGCACGATGGCTGATGGCTTCATTCATGTGCCTGACAAGTGTGGGCTGGGCTGGTGGGCACTTGTTTCTCGCTCTACAGGGTGAGCCTGGTCTTCTTCACAAGCTTGTGCACGAATCCCAGTGTAGACAGGTGTGGATCCAGGCTATGCCCACATCACATTTGTTGGTGTCCCATTGGGCCAAGCAGAGATGACTTGGCACTGAGCCAACATGGGAGGGGTTTACACAAGGGTGTGGATTCAGGAAGGTGTAATTCACCAGGGTAGGGGTGGAGGGTACTTTTCATGTAAGAACCAACCACGCACTGTACAGTGCTGTCTGGCCCTGCCTGGGAAACCCTTGTACAACAGGCCTGATCCTGCTTCCTCCTTACCCTCCAGCTCATGCTTCATTGTCCAGCTGGCTGAAAACAGGTAGAAGTTGCTTCAGGATGCCAGAGATTTGTCCAAGGGGCTGGACAGAAAAAGCTCTCACTAACAATGCTTTCCTGCGTTCTCTGACACAGCCACTGGATCATCACTCTGATTAACAAGGAGAGACATTTCTGTGGCATTTTCCCAGGGTGGCCACAGGCAGAAGCACAAGCAGCTAAAGATAACAACTTGCTACAAAGCCTGTCTCACCAAAGAGTTTTCCTGTGCATCCTAAAATACAGCTCACCAGACCTTCACAATACCATCAAAGGTGCCATGCTCAGTGTTTATCCTTTCACTTAACTGTCCATACACAGCCCTGCCAAGTAGCAATTATTAACCCCATTTTACAGGTAAGTAACCTACGGCTCAAAGTATAGCAACTTGAACAAGTCACAAGGCTGGTGATTCCAAAGCAAGTGTATCTCTCTCCAAAGCCTGGGTTAGACTGCATACCTTTTTGCCTTTACAAGGCTGCTGAAGGTCTAGATTTCTATCCCACTCTAAGAACCCTAAATGTTCTAGCCCATGGCTCTGTTAACATTTGGGAATGATGTTGATATTTGGGAATGATGGAGCAAATGAAAATGTTGGCTCTGGAGTAAGATGACAAGGGTTAGAATAGATTGCTTCTCATTTAGGGCAGTTTTATAATCTGTAAAGTGAGATCCTCAGAGTCTTACCTCAGAGGGCTGTTACGAGGCTTAAATAAGTTAAATGGTAGAAAGTTCTCAGAAAAAAGTGCTGGGCACTCATAAGCACTCAGTAAATATTCATGATTATGATTATTATAAGTTGGCTTCCATCCTATCCCTCAAGCACAGGTGAATGGTGCCTTGCTCCAGCGAGGAATGGCAAGATTTTATTTTATTGTTTTTAAGATTTTATTTATTTATTTGACAGACAGAGATCACAAGTAGGCAGAGAGGCAGGCAGAGAGGGAGAGAGGAGGAAGCAGGCTCCCTGCTGAGCTGAGAGCCCAATGTGGGGCTCAATCCCAGGACCCTGAGATCATGACCTGAGCTGAAGGCAGAGGCTTTTAACACACTGAGCCACCCAGGTGCCCCATGATTTTAATATTTAAAATAGTTCCTGTCTGGTACAGGAGAAACAGTGACCATTCTGAACAGATTCACCATTCACATCCAGCACGTCAGCCCCTGGTGACAGACAAAGCTGAGTCCTCAAGCCCTGGACATGACCTAAGGGGTGGGGAGAGGAGCTGGCCAGAGAGTTTGGAGAAAAGATTCCCAAAGGCTTCTAGAACTAAGAGTCAACCCCAGTGGGGGAGAGAGAGCTGAGAGCAGAGCCCCAGCCCTGAGAATGAATGTACTAGGCAGAGATCCTTGCCAAGAAGGGATGGAGGCCGCAGAAGAAGACAGGATCCGCTAACTCTGACCAGAGTCCTGGATGGCTCTGGGACTAAGAGCACAGCTGGAATCAGGGGGATCCAGGGATGAGCCTCCTACCTGACTCAAGTCTGGATTGTCTCGGGAGCCTATCTGCCTACAAAGTCGGGGGGCGGGTGGGGTGGAGGAATGCAGGGGAGTGGCCTTTGGGCTTAGAAAGCCATTGAGGAAACAGGCCTGTCATTTATAGGCCTGGGATTGTGGACCCTGCCACAGATGGGGATCCTGATCCCACCCAGTGAAAGCAAGCTTGTACTCTGCAGCTTCAGAATTCATCCCATTCCCTTCCCTTTGCCTACTCTAACCCTCCCTTACCCCTGTAAGGGAGGGTCATTTCAATACCTGTTAATCATGTGGTCCTACTTCACTGATGACCACCTTCAGACTCTTCAGTCTTCTAAGGGCACGACTCTGGACACTGCTCTGCCCCCCCCAAACCCTGTCATTCTCCCACATTAGATCATCACAGGCCTGGAGACACTCTAATGCCTCGGTAGGCAGCACCTTCCCAGGCCAACAGCTGTTTGCCAGGAGGGGTATCCCACTCTTCGTTTGGGATGAGATTGGGTGAAATCCTCCTAATTAAGCAGAATTGCCCCAGTGGAACCTAAGTCCAGTTCTCCTCTTCCTGCACTCCACCCCACCCCCATCTTCTGATTGACAATTCTAGGTTACTAGAGTAGAGAACAGAGTTTGCCAGAGAGAAAAAGGCACAGGGATGGATCTTTGCATGTCCCTCTATGTGTTTAGGAAAACCTGCCTTGACACAGGGCTGGGGGGCAGGGGTTGCTGGTGATTAAGGAGTGGCAGAGGCAGGAGCTCTCAAATTCAGGGCAGCACAGCCAGAAGGCAAGCCCACAGCAAATGCAAAAGGGCCTAACTCACTCCTGGCAGAGCACAGTAGGATTTGGAGTCAGAGAAACATGAGTCCCAGGCCCAGGCAGGCTGACCTTGAGCACACTCCCTAGCTGGAGCCTATTTCTTTGTCAGCAAAATTGAGATAAAAATGCCACCATCACCACCCCCGGCCCAGGATCAGAGGAGGATTAAATAAGATCACCTAGGTAAAGCGGCTGGTGCTCCCTGGAGTTCCACTCCTGTCCTCCGTCCGCCCTTCCCATCACTATGGCCAGGACAACAAATCCTCTCGTCTCCTCCTCAGAGGTGCCATGGAGCTAGGATTTTAAGCAGCATCTCAGGCTTGTGCTGGCCAGTATTCCATTGCCGGAGCTACTGATCTGGCTCCCCGGAGCCTCCCCCTCCCCCACCCCTCATGATTTAGCATAGTTTCCATCTTCCAGCCAGGCCATTTATATGGTGCCCATGAGTGCCTCTCACCTCCCTAACCCCTCCTAAGCACCAACGTGAAAAGAACTGTCTTTTTCCACTCTGCCTTACCACCTCTGGATGTACAAGTCACTTAGCACCAGGAGAAATAATGAATTTTCTCCTGTTCTGGTAAGGTTACCCACCATGGACCATTAAAAAGATACTCATTTTTAAAATATATTTGACAGTCTGGAAGATATATTTGAGATATCAGAAAACTGAACCCATTATGTGACATTTAGAATATATAGTGTGACGATACATTTCTAAAATGTGCAATATACCTTATAAATTTATATTGCATACATGGCACTTAGATATTTGTATTATCTTTCCTCTGTGGATTCGGTTTCTAGATGATTTCCCTGTTTGAGTTTCCCCTCCTTATTACTGGGCCCCTGGCCAACATAGCAAGGGGAAAAAAAAATAAAGACTTGAATGCAGAGTTCAAGGTCAGTTAATTGTTGATTTCACAACAAAGACCAGCAGAGGATCCCAGAAAGTTAAAGTTTTCCCTTTGCCAGGCATACTCACAGATCATTTTCCAATGATTTCATGTGACTAGCAGGGGCTCATTTCCCCATTTCATAGATGAGAACACTGAGGCTGCAGTAGTGAAGTCACTTTCTCACAGTCATGCAGCTAATGAGAGGTAGAGGAAGGATGACAGCCCAGGTCAGCCAGATACCCAAAATGCATCTGCCCCAGCAGTGTCCCAAGGTCTTCAAGGAAGAGCCCCAGTCTGATCAGAGCCATTGTCTCTGATAGGGAAGACAGTGAAAATGGAATAGAACTCAAGTCTAAGATACAAGAGGACAGGAGGGCCCCTCATCAGGACTTCTGAGGCTGGAAATCAATCATCTTGCCTGGAACAGGGCTGAGACTCAGGTGAGGCAGGAGGAAGCCAACACAGTAGCTAAACACAAAATTCAAACTCCTTCACGTGGCACATAAGGTCCTCTCCAATCTGGTTCCCAGTTTCCTGGCTCTCTGCCTCTCTCCTCTCCTCTGCATCCATATGTCCAGACAGGTCTTCCCATCCCCCAGAAATGTCCTGTCAAGTTCCATGGCTGAGACTTCCTCACTGTCATTCCTGCCTCTGAAAGGCCTCTCTTACTCACTCCCTGTTTGGGTCCTGCTCATCAGCGTCACTCCTCCTCCAGGTCTCTGCCAGCCCTCCACCCACAGTCCCAAAGGCTTTCCTACTAAAGGACATCTACACCATGCTCCTGCTGCCCATACTTCACTTCCACACATCAGTGGATACTAACCTTGAGCTCCCACTTCACCCAAGGACGAGGCCCAGAGTATGTGCTCAGTTAACACTTATCAGATGAAATGAGTGAAGTTCTGGAAACCAACTGACCCTTCCTTGCATTTTGGGTCTCTTCACTTTTTTCCCCAGTTGTTCAGAGTCATTCTCCAGGCCTACCCAGAGAATGTAAACTTTTAAGAAAATCCCTTCTTCTCTGGGTAGTATATTCAATTCCAGTTTCTTCCCTGGATGCTGCAAAGACAGACTCTCCTATTACCATACAGAGAGGCTGGAATCCAGGGCTACTGGAAATGAAGAGGCAGGAGAGAGGAAATGCAGTGGGCAAGCATCCCTGACTGCCCAAGGTGCTTCTGCATTCTGTGGCTACTCACCAGCCTGGGGGAGGGGGAAGCCTCCCCCTGCAGAAAAGGAATCCCACAAGTCTCCATAGCTCTGAGCCGGCTCATTCTCCCCAACATGCACCCTGTCTTTGATAGCCTATGGACTGAACCTTATTTCATTCATCCAGCCTCTTCTTTTTTATAGACACATACTGCTGGGTCCCTGGATAACTCCGGTGTCCCCTGGCTACCTGGGTGGTGAGGCAGTGAACGGTCTCATGTTGCAGACCTGGAGAGTATGTTATAGGACCCAGTGGGCACAGGGAAGCATAGCTGTGATGACTTCATCTTTGAGCTCGCTGAGACTATTGGCTGAAGCAGAGAAGGAACTCAGATATTTCTGGTAAGTGATCAGGTTTGATGTCTTGATTTTCCAATGAAATATAAGCTCCTTGAGGGGAAGGACTTCATTATTCCTTACTGCTCTATGTTTCCAGTGAAAAGAACAATATATCTCAGAAGTTCAATAAATACTCCTATTGAATGAATGAAAGAATGAATGAATGGAAGGATGGATGAAGAGATGTTGGATAGGTGGGTGAATGAATGGATGGATTGCTTTAAGGGGGGATTTTGAATTGGGACTAAAGGAGGGAAAGAGTATACAGAGCCCTCCTTACAAAAGGAAAGAGAGGTCAAGGCTGAGCACAGAGCATACCCTAGTACCCTTTTTGATGATCTGGGGTTCATGCCCTGGAGTGAAAGTGTTTGGGACCAAAAGCTGAAGAAACTGGACTTCAAAGTAAAGAGCTCTGGGGAGACTCCAGGCACAAACAATGCTGCTTCAGGCCCAGGGTGAAAAGTTGAACACAGACTGTGGAGAAGGCCGTCTCCTCTTTCTGCATCAGAGCGGGGACAAGATTCTGCTCACCATTTGTCAGGATCACAGAGAGGCTCTGCCCCAGCTGATGGGCAGCTTCTCCCCATGAGGGGTCCCCAGCAGGGGCAGCAGTGAGACAGAGGCCTCAAGCGGCAGAGGCCTCCATAAGAGTCTAGAGAAGAGCCTGGGATTTATTACGAAGCCCAGGAGAAGCAATACTTGGGCTCCCAGAAACACCTGGGGAAGCTGAGTCACTGAGGGAGGCCTGCAGCCAGTCAGGGTCCTGGGGGAGCAAGGCTGAGACCTGCAGCCACACAAGGGCTCTAGGCTCCCAGCTGGTGGGAAACACACTACCAGGATACCCTTAGTTGTCAGGCCCAGCAGCCCAGAGCAAAGGATATGGTGCAACAGATCCCAGAGGAAGAGCCAGGCTGAGAGAAAAACCACTTGTGAGCAGAGGCCCAGGCCTGGAAACCTTGCTCAGGCCCCAGGGGAGCCAGGGTTGGGGGAAGGGAGCAAGGCCAGCACCACTTGGTGTTCCTGAGCTCTCCCCACATTTAGCAGAGCACTTCCCTTTGCAGGGTGTGCCCATAACCCCCTGGCCTCCTCCCTGCCCTGTAGCCCAGTTATGAGAGTTTTGCCCACCAGCCAGCCATGCAGTGTTCCAAACAGAAAGCTGGCCTGACAGCAGGAGCTGAGCTGGATAAATATTGGAGTGAGCTACAGGTCAGGCTTTCTGGAGCTGAGGCTCCCAGTGTCACCCCTAATGGAGGTCTCAGGGTCTGCCCCACCAGGTCGCTGGTCAGGGTAGGAGGGGTATCGACAGCAGTAGGCCCCTGACAGAAAGATTTCTGAAATTAAGCTAGCAACCTTAGATCAACATATGCCCTTCTGATGCTTGGATAACTGTGCCCCCCAAGACCCTTCTATCCTATCTCCCCAACATCAGCTCAGTGTATCTGGCTACCACTGGCACTGAAGTCCAGATCAGACACTAGGTGGCCTAGTCAGGGCCAGAATATCAGCTCAGGAAGAGGGGAGAAGCATGGTCACAGAGTGTGTGTTGGTCTCTGCTAGAGGGAACATCACCCCCTCTAATGACCACAGTCCTGCCAGCCACCAAGAATCGAACCCATTGTACAGATAAAAGAGTAAAGCCCAGTGGACTGCCATAACTTAGTCAAGGCCCACACTTGGGACTTTTCAGCTGAAATAAGACTGACCTCCCTCTCGCTCCTGCTATCTGCAACCCCTTTCTGCTCCTCTGTGACCCCAGTCTTGGGCTGGGAGCCTGCTAAGAATGCCAGGCAGCTTTAGACAATATGGAAACATCTCCGTCCTCCCTCTCCCTTCTTCATGCACAACATGAAGGCCTCTGCCCTTGTGTCTCCCTGAACCTCTCCAAGTCAGCACACAAGGATTTTGTTCTGACTCCTCCACTGGTCATCTTCCCAGTCATATTCACCATGTAGACCTTGGGCTCTGCTCCAAGAAGCGGCACTGCTAATCCGAGGTTCAGATTAGTTCAAGGTGTCTTCCTCATGTCCTCCTTCTCTAGGCTCAGACATCCCTACACTGGTCTCCTAGGGCAGTGACCCTCTATCGGCCAAGCCATGTTCTCCCAAGCTGCCTTCTCTCCAATGGCAGGCTCGAGGCCTGCTCTGCAAATTCAGTTATCAGACCACTTGCTTATAAACTCAGTCTGTGCACTCTCTTTCCCTCTCTCCTCTAGTACTTCTTTTATGAACCTCTTTTTCTATAAGAACAGCCTATCCTAAAAGTCAACTCCACTAGCTCCTGGTCTATGAGGCCCACACCCGTCATGGCCAAAGCCACAGCTAAAGGAATACTTAGGTCACTGCCATTCTCAGGAGGGGTCCTACTTGCCCCCAGGGCTCACCACTCTGAGACTATTCCTCAGACCTTAGTTTGTTTCTAGCAGGCCCTTCCCAGGCCCACCTTCCACTTGGTTCTCTGCAAGGAGAGAAAGAACAGAAGTTTTGAGTGTGGATGCCAGAGTGGATTTCAGGTTCTCAAAAGGATGGAGCCACACCTAGAGATGTCCGCTCTCACCCACAGACAGATACAACAGTCATTTCTGGTGGTTACAAGGGACTTGTCAATCTTCCAAATGTAACATTGAGCCTGAATCCAAAGCTGCACACTTCTCCAAGATCTCAACATGTAATAATAATAATGATAAACTTCTTCCTAGAAAGGCAAGCCAAAGGAAGCAAGGGCAAAAATGAACTATTGGGACTTCATCAAGATCAAAAGCTTTTGCACAGCAAAAGAAATAGTCAATAAAACCAAAAGATAACTGACAGAATTGGAGAAGATATTTGCAAATGACATATCAGATGGGCTATTATCCAAAATCTATAAGGAACTTATCAAACTCAACATCCAAAGAACAAATAATCCAATCAGGAAATGGGCAGAGGACATGAACAGACATTTCTCCAAAGAAGATATCCAGATAGCCAGCAGACACATGAAAACATGTTCAACATCACTCAGCATCAGGGAAATACAAATCAAAACCACATGAGATACCACCTTATACACTGGTCAGAATGGCTAAAATTAACCAGCCAACAGTGTTGGCAAGGATGTGGAGAAAGGGGAACCCTCTGACATTGTTGGTGGGAATGCAAGCTGAAGCAGCCACTCTGGAAAACAGCATGGAGGTTCCTCAAAAAGTTGAAAATAGGGGCGCCTGGGTGGCTCAGTGGGTTAAGCCGCTGCCTTCGGCTCAGGTCATGATCTCAGGGTCCTGGGATCGAGTCCCGCATCGGGCTCTCTGCTCAGCAGGGAGCCTGCTTCCTCCTCTCTCTCTCTCTGCCTGCCTCTCTGCCTACTTGTAATCTCTGTCAAATAAATAAATAAATCTTTAAAAAAAAAAAAAAAAAGTTGAAAATAGAGCTACCTACGACCCAGCAATCACACTACTGGGTATTTACCCCAAAAATACAAATGTAGTGATCCGAAGGGGCATGTGCACCTGAATGTTTATAGCAGCAATGTCCACAATAGCCAAACCATGGAAAGAATCTAGATCTCCATTGGAAGTTGAATGGATAAAGAAGATGTGGTGTGGGGGTATGTGTGTGTGTGTACAATGGAATACTATGCAGGCATCAAAAGAAATTAAATCTTGCCATTTGCAATGACATGGATGAAGCTAGAGAGTATATGTTGAGTGAAATAAGTCCATCAGAGACAATTATCATATGATCTCCCTGATATGAGGAATTTGAGAGGCAGGGCAGGAGATCATGGGGGGAAGTGAGAGAAAAAATGAAATAAGAAGGGATCGGGAGGGAGACAAACCATTAAAAACTCTTAATCTTACGAAACAAACTGAGGGTTTCTGTGGGGGTGTGGTGTAGGGAGAGGGTGGCTGGGCTACGGACATTGGAGAGGGTATGTGCTATGGTGGGTGCTGTGAAATGCGTAAGCCTCATGATTCACAGACCTGTATCCTTGGGGCATATAATACATTATATGTTAATTAAAAATATAAATAAATAATAATGATAGCAACAACATAATAATAACCCTGAGTCAGGGTTATTATAGCTAACAGTATCAGAACTGAGAATCAGATTGTAACTGGCTTGCTACATCTAACAGACCAATGACTGTGTGCCAGGCACCCTTCCAGGAGCTGGGGGATACAACAAGGAAGGAGCAAAGAGCACTGCCCTCAGGGACCTTATCTTCCAGGACAGTACCTGATGGAGGCTGTTGCCCCAGATGGACCCAGAGAGAAGAGCCGGCAAGTCTGGAGTATCGGCTAAGCCCCAGGAGAAGGCCAGCAGGGGAGGGAAGGGCACCTTTGGGGCCAAGGGCAACAGCAGGGAGACCAGAAGTGTGAGGAGTCCAGCCTCAGTAGCACGGGGGGAGCCTGAGGCCCATGATGGCACTCTACTTTCAGAAATGGCTCTGCCAGCACCCACCTCATCACTCCAAAGGACTTCGAGTCTCAGAAGATTTCCTGTTGCTTTGTCCTTAGAGTACACTCTGCTCCATTGCTGTTTACAAAGGATGGAAAGTAAGCCTAAATGCACAGACACTGGCACTCAAAAAGCTTTTAGGACCTCAGTGCTACACAATTGGCCAATCCTCGAAAAAACGCAGACTGTGTTTTGAGCAAAGCCACTCCACTTCTCTGAGGCTTAGCAGGAAGCATTGTGCTGACCCAGGGAGTCCCATTTTGTAGCCACAGAGGAGAGGAAGAACACATGGATGGGGGACTTGAGCAGCCCCCAGGATGTCCAGAGTTAGGTGGTTTGACCCATAGGGACTCAGACAGTGACCCGAGTTGGCATGGGGTTTATGTGCACCCAGCTGAGCCTAGAGGCTGGTGGAGGGAGCCAGTGCCGAGCCCTTCCCTTCCTGTGGTGGTGTCCCATGAAGCCTCAAAGTGCAATACCCTCCAGCCATTTTTTTCCCTTAACAGAGAGCTGGAGACTCAGTTGAGGCCAGGAAAGGGGGGAAGGGGAAGGTTGTGGGGAAGGACCTGCTCCAAAGGAAGAAGGCACAGTTGACAACAGAAACAGGGCCTTGGAAAGAGCCAGAGAGGTGTCAGCCTTGAGAAGTCCAAAGTTCAACCACCAGAACACAAGACACACAGAAGAGAGATGTGGAGCAATAATCCACAAGGCACAAAGCCGTGGAGCGATCAGGACTTGCTGAAGAACCTAACAGTGGAGGAGGAACTCTTGGAGCATCCTTCTAGGGGCCCCTGGCTGGTGACCACATACAGCCCATGATGTCTGGGTTCTCTGTGTGAGAGCTTGTGGGGTAGCAGACCTCCTAACCCCAGGACTCATTAGTTGTTCTAATTAGTACACAAAGGTTGCATGCCATCCATATGAAGAAGCTAAGCACACATTTTTACACTGACCTCCCTTAAGTGTCATTTTTAAAATATTACACCCAGATTAATGCAAGGCTGCTGGTATTGTGCCTAACCACAACTCTTACCTACCCACATGGTATGAACCAAGGTACAGACCAGTCTCATGTTGGCTGGACCTCTGTTTACTCACTTGAAAAAACTGGGGACACTCTGGATAACCTCTGCAAGAAGATGAGTTTGAATTTGCAGACTCGGTACCCCCTGCATCTGCCTGTCCTCTAATGTCCACGGACAGGTAAAACAAACCTGGGATCTTTCTGCAGTGATTCGAAATCCAGATTCAGTCACAGAGGCCAGAAGGCAGTGCAGATACTTTGTATCATCGCCCTCCATCCACAGCCTCTCCTGAAAAAGAAATCAGGCAGTGGGAAGCCGAATGTCTGGGGGTTTTCAGATGGCATGGCAGACCCAGTTCGGTTTTGTAGGGATCGAGTTGGTTTGCCAACTGAGCCCCGTAGGCGGAGGGCAAGGAAAGAGCGAAGAAAAAGGTCACTCCAGGTTGGTAGGTGGCAGGTTTAATAAGCAAAGAAACTTAGTTATGAGGCTTGCTTGGGTGGACACAAGACAAGTAGATCTCCAAAGTGGCCCCCAAAATCTTCAAGTTTACACAGAAGACTTCACTGCATTCAGGCAGGTGTATGTATCATCTAGTCGGCCTTAACACCTTCCTCTCTCCAACGATGTTCCTGAAACAGCTCCCACCTTAGGCATGGTGAGCAGAACGCACAAACCAAGGACTGGAGATGGGGAGGAGCCCTTAATTGCTGGGATCCAGCCCACGGGCTAAGTGGAGGCTGCACCCTCTTGATGACCTCCTCCAGCTGACTTGAATTAAAATGCTGAGATGGGAGACCCCGAAAGCTTCAGGAAGAGAATATTTTTCCCAGGCCCAACAAACCAATGGAAGCACATTCATAGGAAATTTAAGGAGGATGGAAGAAATACAGTCTAAAACTAAACCTAAATACTCCAGAGGATAGAAACTTTAAGAGAAAGAAAAACCCACAAGTATCTTCAACCAAATTGATAGTGTATGTTTGTTTAAGCCAGGAATATACCCTCATGGCTATGCATTGTAGGTACCCTTCTGCATTACATGTGAATCTCCCAAACATTTCAAAATAAAATGTTAAGAGAAAAAGGCCAATGAAAGAGAGAAAATGGGGGAAAGGAAGAAAATAAGGAATAAACAAAGAGCAAGGCTTCTAAGAACATATCACTGGTTAGATGTTCTGAACAACACACAGCTATGTATTCTTACTCAAACTAGAATCCAGATCCTGGAGATGAAAAACATTGGTCTTCACATCCAAGCCATTCAACAAACTTCAAGTTAAACACAAAGACATCCAAACCTAGACATGTAATAAATTGTCAAAAGCCAAAGACAAGTTGGCAAGGTCGCAGAATCAAGATCGATATACAAAACTCAGTATCATCTCTATACCATAGCTGTGAACAATCTGAAAATGACAGAAAACAGAATAATATTCCTTGGTATGTATTATAGGCTAAGAATACTTAGGGATGCATTTAACAAAGGTACAAGACTTGCACCCTGAAACTTCAAAATATTGTTGAAAAGAATTAAAGAAGGCCAAAATAAAAGAAACAACACTTCCCATTAATGCATCAGAAGGCTTAACAGTGTTAAGTGGCGACACTGCCAAACCGAAATACAGATTTGATAGAATACTTATTGAAATTATAGCTGCCCTTTTTTTTTTTTTGGTTGCAAAAATTATGAAACTGGTTCTAATATACCTATGGAAATCCAGGGGAAACTGCTGTAAAAGAGTAAAAGTGGATGGAAATTAAGATGGACACATTAGTATTTCAGCAAGGCTTGACTTTAAACTGAACACTGGAGGCGCCTGGGTGGCTCAGTGGATTAAAGCCTCTGCCTTCAGCTCAGGTCATGATCCCAGGGTCCTGGGATCGAGCCCCGCATCGGGCTCTCTGCTCTGCAGGGAGCCTGCTTCCTCCTCTCTCTCTGCCTGCCTCTCTGCCTACTTGTGATCTCTGTCTGTCAGGTAAATAAAATTTAAAAAAAAAATAATAATAATAATTAAACTGAACGCTGTTTTCTCTTCCTCATTCTCAAAGCCTCCCCCTCCCTTTCTCTTGTTTTTCTCTAGAATCATTTGTTCCAGGAGCTCCATATAGATATTGACATCTTGCTGACCTCAGTGTATACTTGGTAAGACTGGGAAGGCCAGCGCCAGGGCTAGGCAGCAGATCTCCTTGAAGACCACGAAGGTAGCTGGAGGCATATGCCAGATTCTTATCAAAACTGCCTGGATCGGGGCACCTGGATGGCTCTGTGGGTTAAAGCCTCTGCCTTCAGCTCAATCATGATCCCAGGGTCCGGATCGAGCCCCCGCATGGGACTCTCTGCTTGGCAAGGAAGCCCCCATCTCTCTCTGCCTGCCTCTCTGCTTACTTGTGACCTCTGTCTGTCAAATAAATAAATAAAATCTTAACACAAAACAAAACAAAACAAAACAAAAAACTGGATCCTGTCTTTTCCTATAAAACCCCTCAGTCTTTTACTCAGGGCAGGTCTTCAGTTTAGCCCTGCCACAGCCTCTTTTGCCTGGCAAAATAATGAAACTATGGTTCCTCTTTATCCCCAAACCCTTCCAAGTATACTTTAGCTCCAGAGCACAGAAGATGGTTTTTAACAATGCAAGGAACTCAGAATAACCAAAACAATCTTGAAAAAGAGAATGCAATCAGAATATCCTGCTGGTATAACTTTCTAATCAAGACAATGTGGTGCTGACATAAGGATAAATATGGAGACCAATGGAGTAGATGTCAGAGTCCAGAAATAAGTCCTTACATTATGAGCAACTGATGCTTGACAAGATGCCAAGATGATTCAATGTCGGTTATCATGGTCTTTTCAGGAACTGGATATCCACAACTAAAAAGAATTAATTTGAACCCCCATATATAAAACAATTCAAAATGGATCACAGAAATATAAATGTAACAGCTAAAACTACAAAGCACTTAGATGAAAACATAAGAACTTTGTGACCAGGAGTTACGCAATGAATTAACCTTGACTATTTCACATGACAGCTGACCACATCATATCTCCTAGGATCCCACCTATATGAATTCTCAGGACTGGCAAACCTCTGAAGATAGGAAAGTAGATCATTATTTGCTTGGGCCTGGGGGCAGAGAGGCAGGAATGGGGTGTGACTGCTAATGGGTATGATATTTCTTTTGGGGGTGATTTGGGGTTTTGACTCTTTTTTTTATTTTAATTTTAATTTTTTTATAAATATATAATGTATTTTTATTCCCAGGGGTACAGGTCTGTGAATCACCAGGTTTACAAACTTCACAGTACTCACCATAGCACATACCATCCCCAATGTCCATAACCACACCACCCTCTCCCAAGCCCCCTCCCCAGCAACCCTCAGTTTGTTTTGTGAGATTAAGAGTCACTTATGGATTGTCTCCCTCCCGATCCCATCTTATTTCATTTATTCTTTTCCTACCTCCCAAACCCCCCATGTTGCATCTCCACTTCCTCATATCAGGGAGATCTTATGATAGTTGTCTTTCTCTGCTTGACTTATTTCACTAAGCATGATACCGTCTAGTTCCATGCATGTCGTGGGTTTTGACTCTTTTGTTCCAAAATTGGATTATGGTGATAGTTACACAACTCTGAAAATACTAAAAACTATTGAATTCTATACTTTAAAATAGGTGAATTTTATCGTATGTGAATTAAATTTCAACGTAAAAAAATGAGAAGAAGGAGGAAAGGAAGAAGAAGAAGGAGGAGGAGGAGGAGGAGGAGGAGGAGGAGGAGGAGGAGGAGGAGGAGGAGAAGAAGAAGGAGAAGAAGAAGGAGAACAAGAAGAAGAAGAAGAAGAAGAAGAAGAAGAAGAAGAAGAAGAAGAAGAAGAAGAAGAAGAAGAAGAAGAAGAAGAAGAAAAGAAAAGAAAAAAAGGAAGGAAGGAAGGAAGGAAGGAAGGAAGGAAGGAAGGAAGGAAGGAAGAAAGAAAGAAAGAAAGAAAGAAAGAAAGAAAGAAAGAAAGAAAGAAAGAAAGAAAGAAAGAAAGAAAGAAGAAAGAAGAGATTTATGGTACAAGAGTCTTCTCCAGGGGACTGGCAAGCGGTCACATAGTGGCGGTTCTCTGGGGCTTTTGAGGAGTTCCAACTCAGTGTGCTCCTTCCAGTGGCTTTTAGAACTGTTGGTTTTCACAGCTGCTGTGGTTACAAAGGCCCTAGTTTTCAAGGCTCCTGTGACTGTAGGGGGAGGGAGTTGGGACTAGGGCAGGGGACCATGCCATAGAGTTCCATGTTCTTACTAAGAGTCAGTCATTTTTCTTGAATAAACTTTTTTTTTAGATTCTTTCTAGCCTTTGATTAATTTCCAGAGTTCTCCAAAAGTTCATTTTGAGACAGTTTTTGCCAGTGTTTTCACTGCTTTAATAGAGAGGCAGATTATTATAAAGGTCCTCACTCCACTGTTCCAGAAGTTCTGGCCCCTCTTCTTCATGCCATTGAATTTTATACCTTCCTAGGTGGTTTCTTTATGGATGTGTGTCACCTCTACTGATCATGAAGTCTCATGAGGACAATGTCTACAAATCCACCAATATGACCCCATCGGTTCCCATAGTCTCCTTTCTCCCTGTTACAGGGAAAAGACAGTCCCTCTTCCTGGCAAATGTCAGTCCCCATGCAACCCTTCCTGTTCTTTGAGAATCTACACAGTGATTCTCCCACTTCTCACATGTATCTTCCTGGTTTCTCTCTACTGAACTGTTTCCAACTGCATGAGAACACATTTTGTCCCTGACTTGTTTTTTTTGTGGTGTGTGTGTGTGTGTTTTAATGTGCACAGCTTGGACCTCACAGCCTGTTTCCTGCAGATGCCTCCTTCCTCTATTTCCAAGCCAAACTTCTTTAAAGGTTTGGCTACAAGCTCTGGTTCCATTTCCTTACCTTCTACTTAGTATTTAAGCCATTCTTAGCTGTGTTCTTTTTTTTTTTTCCCAAGATTTATTTATTTATTTGAAAGAGAAAGAGAGTAACAGCATCCAGGAAGGGCAAAGGGTGAGAAACAGAGGCCACTAAGCGCACAGATCCATGTGGGGCTCCATTTTACAACCCTGAGATCATGACCTGAGCTAAAAGGAAGGATCAGACACTCAACCAACTGAACCAGCCAGGTGTCCCCTTTGCTGTGTTCCATGTCCATTAAGAAGCTAAAACTACTCTGATATTTTTGTTCTATTCTTTCAAAAAGCAATTAATAAGCACCCAACATTATCACCGAACACTGTTGTAGGAACAAGATGTAGAAGACATACAAATTCCTTGGACATTTTCTTTACAACTTTTATTTTTATTAGCCTCCCATTCATATTAGGCACAAATGGCCCCTGACTCAGAAGGCATGTGGCAACTCCTTCTTTCCCTGACTTCCAGGATCCCTTCCTCCTGTCTCTCCAGCCACTACTTTTCAGACTCCTCTGCAGGATCCTTTTCATAGTTGTAGGCTTTATGATTGAGAGTTTTTTGGTTTTTGTTTTAATTGAGGTGATATTCACATCACTTAAAATTTACCATTTAATTCCAGTCTTTAAACATGAGATAGCCTCTGGAATTTTTTCTTCTTCCCCTCTATTTTTTTTCCATAGAGGACCTCATCTGTTCCTTTCATTTCAAATGCCTTCTATTTGTGTGCCCCTCGCCACTTACACGTGCAGCCTGAAATTCTCCTAGGTCCAGACACCAATAGCCTCTACACATGGATATTTAACCAGGACTTGAAACATGCTATTTTTCCCTAAAACTTGTTTCTCCTGAAATATTCCTATGGCACCAACATCCACCCAACTGCTACACTAGAAAACTTTGTAGATTTTCTGGATGCTTCCTATTTCCTCACAGTTCATGTCAAGTTTACAAACCAAATAGCTCTCTGATTCATCCATGTCTTTCCATTTCTACCAAAGACACTCTGAATTCTCACCTTGCAAGATGTTCTCTACTGTTGTTCCCACATCCAGTGGCCTCACCCCCACCAAGTCAACTCTCCACATAGAGAGTGTGGACCAAGAGTGGATCAGCCTCCCCGACCAAGTCAGGCCTCCAAGTATAAGCTTTCATAGCTTCCTCAACATCTTTTTTTCTTTTTTTAGAAGTAAAGCATTTTTTTAAAAGATTTATTTACTTGTTTGAGAGAGAGAGAGAAATAGAAAGAGAGAGAGAAGGTGGGGTAGGGGCAGAGGGTGAGAATCTCTAAGGAGACTCCCTGTTGAGTGTGGAGCCTGATGTGGGGTCCAATCCCATGACCAATAAGATCATGACTTGAGCCAAGAGTCAGATGTTCAACTGACCAAGCCATCTGGGCATCCCTCAACATCTTAATTATTTTTTTTTTACTATTGAAACTAATTAGTCAAAATTAGTTCTTTTTTAAGATTTTATTTATTTATTTGACAGAGAGAACATAAGCAGGGGGAGCAGCAGGCAGAGGAAGAAGCAGGCTCCCCAATGAGCAGGGAGCCTGATGTGGGACTTGATCCCCAAACCCTGAGATCATGACCTGAGCCAAAGGCAGAAGTTTAACTGACTGAGCCACCCAGGCACTCTGCCATGATTAGTTTTAATTCTCCTTTTACCCAGGAGAATGTAAACTCCATGAGAGCAAAAAAGAGTATTGGCTTTGTTTTCTGTTGTTTGCCCAATGTCTAATAAGATTTCTTAATAAATACTTGCTCAGAATGTTGAGCAAATGTATATCCTTCTTCAGCTTATTTTACAATTTAGCAAATAGCACCAATCACAAGCAGCCAGTTATGGGAACAAAAGCCATGAATGTCATCCTTGATACAACTTTTTCTCTCATTCCTTACCCCTAAGCCATCATAGAGGCTTTTATATTTTACCTCAAAAAAAAAAAAAAAATTATACCTGGAGCACCTGGGTGGCTCAGTGGGTTAAGCCTCTGCCTTCGGCTCAGGTCATGATCTCAGGTCCTGGGATCAAGCCCCAGGTCAGGCTCTCTGCTCAGCAGGGAGCCTGCTTCCCACCCCCAAACCCCCGGCCTGCCTCTCTGTCTACTTGTGATCTCTCTCTGTCAAATAAATAAATAAAATATTTTTTAAAAAATTATACCTAAAGTCTAACTACAGCTGACCATCTTGACATTCATTATCAGACTCTCTTCTGGATTTCCCAAATAGTTAATTAACCCAGTTCTCTTCTTGCCACGCTCCACACCACCCTCTGTTCAACAGACAAGTGTGTCACTGCCTCCTTCCCATCCATGAATAGTCTCCCACTGCTCCTGGGAGAAAAGTCACGATCCTCAGAAGACACACAAGGTTCAACCTCACTAGCCTCGTCCAGAGTGCATTTTTTGTTCCCTTTGCTTTTTCTCAGTACTGTAGATGTGCAGCCATTCCAGGCCTCTCAGAATCCTCAAGATCCTCCCACACACTGGTGACTCCATCTGAAGGGCTCCCCTCCCGACACCTTTACCTGTTTCCTGTTCATCCGTCATGTCACAGCTGAAATGCCACACTTCCTTCGGGAGGTCTTTCTCATCTTCCCAGGTCAGGTAAATAAGATCGTCAGACACACATAAGCCCCTGTACTTTCCCTTTTCTACATTTACCACAACTATCTTCAAATAGTTCACTCACTTCTGCATTTATTTTATCCCTTTCTCTTACCCTAAAATGGAATCCCGTTCCCACTGAAGCGCTATAGTTCATTGGTTAGGAGCACAGGCTCGAGAGCCAGACCTCTGAGTCTGAACACCACTTACGCCACTTACTGGTGAGGTGACCTCCACCAACTTCCTCCAATTTTCCCTTTCTCAGTTTTCTTATGTGTAAAATGAATTAATGTGTAATGATATCTTTCTCATAGTGCTGTGTGGATTCAAGGAGCTAATTCATCTAAATCTAATAGGATATGCCTAATATTAATATAGCAAATGCTAGGATTGCCTGGGTGGCTCAGTTGATTAAGTGTCTGCCTTCAGCTCAAGTCATGATCCCAGGGTCCTGGGACTTAGCCCTGCATCAGGCTCCCTGCTCAGCAGGGTGTCCTCTTCTCCCTCTGCGTTCCACTCCCTCTGCTTTGTGCGTGCTCTCTCCCTGACAAATAAATAAAACCTTTAAGAAATATATGGCAAATTCTCAAAAATACTAGCAATTAAAAAAAGCTATTACTTGTAGTAACAAGAAATACAGGGAATTTAACTCCAACGTATAGTAGTCACTCATTAAATATGAGGACTACTGTGAATAAGAATAGATCTCGAAGACCTGAAGAATGATATCCATGAGAAACAACAGCAAAAACAGCAACAACAAAATCAATTAAAAATATGGATCTGTATAAAATCCAAAAATAAATACATAAAATGACCTATCTGAAAAAAAAAATTACCAAACATAATGAGGGACATAAAATAAAGGTTTGAACAAATGAAGAAACAGGCCCTGTTGGAGGATTCAGTATTGTATAGGTATCAATTAGCAGGAGATAAAAATGTATAAAAATCTATAGGCAAAAAACATGAATTGGGCAATGGAATACCATGATAAACATAGATCACTTGCTAAGGGAGATGAGTGCAGAATTCTTCACAATGGTTAGAACCCCTGAAAAGAGTAAAGAGTTCTAACAGAACAGGGACAGAACAGCATTTGGGGATAAAAGCAGAGAGAGAGTGGAAATGCAATAGAACCAGAGTTCTAAGCTAGAAAGTTTTTAAAGGCCATTAACTCAGCCAGTGAGAAATAGGGAACCTCAGGACAAGTATCTTAAACACAAAGGATATTTACTGTTGTGTGTAAGGAGATATCCTGAAAAAGGAAGTCCCCAGCTAAACGCTGTCAAGGCCATAGAAGACTTCCCTACCACTTTCTTGACACTGTCCACATGGTCTGAGGATGGCTGCAGTCCTTCCAAACATCAAGCTCTTCCAATATCAGAAAAGGTGGGAAGAAAGGGGCATTTTTTTTTCAAACATTCCTTCTTCTTATGAGAAGAAAACCTTACCCACAAACCCCCCAGTGAATTACCACTTGTGTTCCATTGCTCAGAACTGTTCATGTGCTGTTCTATTTTCTGTTGCTACATAACCAAGCACCCCAAAACATGGTAGTATTGAACAAAAATCATTTCCTTTTACTTTCAGATTCTGTGGATCAAGAGCTGTGACAGGCACAGCTCCATGGCATATGGCACCGAGCTTGGAAAACCATCATGGCTGGGGATGCTCTGAAGAGCTAGTGTCTCACTTGGAAGCTTCTGCACTCCCCTGCCTGACACCTGGGCTGGAAAGACTCAAAGTTTGGGCTCAGCTGGGAGTGTTAACCAGCACAACCAAGTGTACCTTCCCTATGGGACTTGAGTGTCTTCGATGCATAATGGAGGAATTCTAAGAGGGAGATAAGGCGTGAATAAAATTTAACAAGAGAACTGAATGTAGGCTACGTGGTCTATGACCTAACTGCAGAAGTCACATAATGTCACTACCTCCAAATCCTACTTGTTGAAGTGGTCACAACTCCCCATCTACAAGAGGAGAGAACAAAAACCCTACCACTTGGTGGGAGACATGTCAAGGAATTTGAACTTACTTTCTATCTAGATCAATCCCTAAATCCTGATAGGTTTGGTTTCACAACAAAAAGCATCTTGAGTCATTGAATCTGCCTCGCACACCACCACCAACTCAAGACATCAACCTCCTTTTCAAATACCATTACCTGACTCACCAACCTGCCTTCAATGACAGGGATTGCCTTCTCTTCCTAAGATAATCACTTTACATTTGGACAGTTGCTTTACAGAATCAGTCCACATCCCAGCAAATAATGTTGTCTCATGTTAGGCCTCTCTGGTCTGAGCTGAGGATGGGAAATGGGAAAATGTAGAAAGGTGAGATAAAATGATGGGCTGATGCATTAGGGTCATCAGATCATTAAAGGGTTTAGACACATTCAAGAATTGTGGTTTAGTGGCTTGTAGGGTCCTTTGTCTTTGTCAAAACCACAGGGTCCAGTGACCAGACACATTTTTTTTTTTTTGAAGAATTCACTACCTTGTTTTATTTTCCCAATCCCATCTGTGAAAATGTGATCACAGTCTAACACAGATCGACAAACCACCCTTGACAACCCCTGGCACTGACTGGTTTTTCTTGACTAAGTTTTGTTTATGTCTTTTTTAAAGTAGGCTTCACACCCAAGGTCAGGCAGACACATTTTAAATAAATCAGTCTGGATTTTATTCACTTACCATCAGCACCACATTTATGATGCTGCCTTTGAAAAGGCCATCAGTCCCTCCTGGAATCTGCTCAGTGCAAGGAGCTGTCAGATTTCCTAGCAAAGTCTGGATCAGGAGGGGGAGACACACCAGTTGTAAGCTTCACTCCTTCTCAGTTTTCCTTCTAAGTGATTTCTCATGCATTTGAAGATGTGGATGTAAGAGCAGAGTCTTTCCTGGCTATCCTGCAGGCGACTCTTACTGCACGCATCCTAAGCAGAATTCATTATCTCCATCACTGAAACTTGCTCAGAATTCTGTTTTTAATCACAGTCAGAAGCACCGCTTTCTAGCTGGCAGTTAGCCAGAAATTCTGGAGGAGTTCTTAAATTCTCCCTCTCTTCTTACCTGCTGACATTTAGTCTTTCACTCAGTCCTATCCAGACTGCTTCATCAATGTTCCTTCTCCATCTCTGTTGTTACTGGTGGGCTCACAGCACCACTGTCTCCTTGTAAGCCTCTTGCTACCTCATGTCTGGTCTCCCTCCTCCAGGCCTGCCCCTCCATCCTGCTGCCAGAGGAATCCAAGGTCATGGCTTCCCCCACAGACCTCTGCCAGCCCCCCAACCCCATGCCTACAGGATTAAGCACCAACTTTTTAACTCTTTCCACAAAACCCTTGATGTATGGTCTGCCCACAACCTATATCACCAGTCTCTTCTCCTGACACCCCCCCCCAACTCATGGGCCTTCTCACCATTTAGCAAATATGCCAGATTTCCAATTAGTTAAGGTGTTTATTATCTCAGCCTGCAAATATGCATTACCTCTACTTTGAATAAAGTTACATGCTTACAGATCTCACTTAAATATCACCATCTTTGCTTTAATTATTGTTATAATAACTATATTCAAAATTTATTGAGCACGTACTGTTGCCCAGCCCATGCACTAAGCGTCATATGTAGATTGTCTCATTTAATATTTATAGCAACACTGTGCATTATGCAGATGAGAGGCTGAGACTGGGTCAGGTTTGCTTGCTCAGGTTTACACAGCTGGAATCCTGAAGCAAGTACTCAGAACCACTGCCAACCCCACCAGAGGCAAATACAGGCAGCGCTTCCTGATGATCTTGGCCATGAATGTCTACACCTCTGCTACCACCCCTAGCATGAAGTAAATACACCTGATTCATCTTGTTTGGATATTGGTTTAAACAAATAATGGTTCAGAAACACATATATTTATGGAACAATCTGGAAAACTTGAATACTAATTGTATATTTGATGATACAAAGGAATTACTATTCACTACTGGTACTGTGGTTATGTTGTTAAAAGTCACTGCCAGGGGCACCTGGGTGGTTCAGTGGGTTAAAGCCTCTGCCTTCAGCCCGGGTCATGATCCCAGGGTCCTGGGATAAAGCCCCACATTGGGCTCTCTGCTCAGCGGGGAGCCTGCTTCCCTTCCTCTCTCTCTGCCTACCTCTTTGCCTACTTGTGATCTCTGTTAAATAGATAAATAAAATCTTTAAAAAAAAAAAAAAGTCACTGCCACATAGAGATATATTAGACTATTAGAGATGAGATGATATGAAGTCATGGTTGCCTGAAGGGACAGTCTGCAGGGGTAGATAGATAACACCTGCTGGCATTATCATGATAACTATTTAAAATAGAAGATGTGTACATGGACTTTCATACAATTATTTATTCTACTCTGTGTATGTCTGGAATTCTCTATAGTAAAAATAATCTGTAGATTACCTCAAATCCAATGAGCGTATATGTTCATCCCCCTGCTTTTCGACCGATAGAAAGTAGAGGGCATTTGAGTCTTAGCTTTGAATCTGCAGCAATCACAGAGTAGAAACTCAGCTAATGTTTCTTGAGTGATGAGGTAGTAACTGTGCAGTCACTTTCAAAGGCACAACACAGAGTTGCCTATCCTCCAGATTCTCCAACCGTGGACTAACGACACCATGGCCACCAGCATTATGGATGGGCCGTCTGGAAGACCAGAGACCAGCTGCTAGGGTTGGAAGTGCTGCTCCTTTCTCAGCTTCCTTGAGTCTAATCTATATCCACACTGATCTGGTTCATCTTGAGTTCCTGCGTTATAACCCTTAGAAGCCAATTTGGCTATCGTGTGATACCTGGTACCCTCGGGCCCAGCAGCTTACACTGCTCCAAATGGCTCTCCTTGCTTTTGTGACTAAGTCCCCAGTTCCCAGCCAGGTCCAGCTGACCCCACAGTTGGATGAGAAAGGGAGTTGGCTTTAACCCTTAAAATGTGATGGCTAGCCTTCTCCCAAGAGTTTGGTTTGACCATGGGTCCTGTTCTGGATGGGAGTAACTTGAGACTGGACACGTTTTCTTTAGAGTGACACAAATTTGTGAGCAGAAGGCAGAGAACTCATTTCAGAGAAGAATGGACTCACTCAATACTTCTGGCCCCCACTCTCTCCCTGGAGGTACTTCTATCAGATGGCCAGAGCCTGCCTATCTGGTGTGTGGACCTTCCAAGATGGAGGTTGCCTGGGGAATGTAAGGCAGCTTGAGCATTTCTCTAGCTGTGACAGGTCAGGCTTTTGCTATGTTCAAGTCACGATGCTCCGCGGTCACCAACAGCTTCCCCGGAGAGTGAGGCGAAGCACTCCCTGCTTGGGGAGGAAGGGGAGACAGGGTGGGGCCGTACTGGGCAGACTTGCTGGGGTCAGAGAGTGAGGTATTACTATAGTCCATCAGTCTCTGGGTGCCTCACAACAACCCCCAGAACAGAAAGAGACAGCCTCATGGAGAGGAAAGCACAGCAAATCAAGAAACACTGGAATCTGGTGCACAAGCCCCACAGGCAAGATATTTGCAGGGGCTTCCACTGTTTGAGGCACCATCTTCCTGGATGCTGGGTAAAGAACATAGGCTCCAGCTGTATCTGGTCCAAATCTTCCTCTGAGAGAGATAGGTAGCAGCTCAGAACTGCCTCAAGTAGCGGCATGTGCAGGGCAGGATGTTCTAGAAAGAATGTGATGCAGAGTGGTGAGGTAGAGGCTGTGGGCAGCACCAGGTCCTTTCAGGAATGAAGGATTTATTCTCCCAACTACTGGGGGCACTACCACCCAATTCCCTCAGCTGTCCTCTTCAGGGAGGGGCTCAGAGGAAGGAAGCCTTCTTGCCCATGCCCCCCTCCCAGAGCAGCTTGTATCCAATAATGATGCATACAGCAGTATCAGGGCTTAGCTCTATCTCCCCAAATGGGATCAGCTCTGAAGACTCATCCCACCTTCTGATCTCTTTGTAGAGTCATCTGAGGTTTCCACTGAGACTCTAACACAGATCAACACACCCATCGAACCAATCCTGCTTCTCTCCCTACTTCCCTGCCCTGCCCTGCCCTCTCCTTGTCTCTCTTTGCCTTCACTTTTCTCCCTTCACTTCCCTTTCTCCAGGTGCTGATCCCAAAGCACTCCTTAATAAGCCTTCTGAGTTCAGTGGTCCCACTCTACATGTCACCCTGTCCCCTGTGTGCCAAAGACTGAACAGAGCAGGTGACATAGAGAAGGTAAGATGCAGTTCTCACCCTTCTAGAAGCTCACAGGGACCCACATCTGTACAGGCTTGACTGTTTGGTGCAGAATGCGGCATGACGGCTAAGAGTAAAGCTTTAGAGCGAGACAGACTTGGTCTCAAATACCATCTCTGCCATTTACTAGCTGTGTAATTTTGAAAAAGTCATTTAACCTTTCTAGGCTTCAATTTCCTCAACTGCAAAATGTCAATAATAACACCAGCTGAACTGGTTGTCATAGGGATTAAATGAGATGTGTGTATAAAAAGAGTTTATTAGAGCGATTGGCCATATAAACAATGCTACACATCCAAAAATTGAAGTATGCTAAGAAGAAAACCATGTAGACAAGGGAGGTTTCCGTCTATCAGAAACAGAAAAGAAAGGCTTCCCAGAGGCTATGAAGGCTGACAATTTGTTTTTGCAGACACATAGGGGAGAACATGGTGGGGATTCTGGGCTAAAATGCCTGTGGGTAGTCCATGACACAGCTTCTCTCAATGTGCTATTAAAACCCAGGATGGTACACAAAAGCTGCAAAAATATGTAATATGTTCCAGGCATCAACCAGTCTAAGAGGAAGCGCCAATACACACACTTGGCAGCAACAGAGTCGCGAGCATCATCAGAGGGCCAGCCCAGCATACTCTGCCCTCCCTCAGCCTGGAAAGATTCCTGGGGGTGAAAGAGAAAAGAAGACCCATCACTTAGAAAGTACTCAGCTCCAAGTGACAAGAAACCCCACTGAATGCCTTCAAGCCTAAGGAAATGTGTTCTCATGAGACAGCAGTCCACACATGGGGCCCCAGTCCTTATTCTGTGGGGTCCCTGGCTTTGCCTCCTCCCTATCTTGTGTGGCTCTCAAGAGGCCTCGCCGGGGCTACAAGACAGCTTTACCAACTCCACATGTCACATCCAGACATGACAGAGTCTGGACACAGGAAAGACACTGTTTCTTCCTCATACTTCTTTAAGAAAGGAAGGAAGAAAGGAAGGAAGGAAAGAAGTCAGTTTTTCCTGGGAATCCCCTACATCTGGGCAGAACCACTGCTAGTAGTAACTTACCGTGTGTGTGTGTGTGTGTGTGTGTGTGCGCGCGTGTGTGTGTGTGTGCGTGTGTGTGATACATATAGTAAGTTTTCCCCTTACCTTTTCACATCTTCATGTGCTGAGTTAGCCCATTCTTTTTTAATGTCTGTATAGGCCTTCACTGGGGGAATGAAACAAAAATGACTAATATAGACAAACTAAAACCCACCTTTCTGGGGCAGAGGATTGGATCCATCTTCCCTAAAACACGGACTTCAGGCAGAGGGCTAACACACTCACAAAATCAGGCATCAGTGAATCAGGAAGCCAGTGGCTTAAAAACAAACAAACAAACAAACAAACTAGGTCAGTATACAAAAGCTAGCAAGGTAAGGAGGAAATGTTACATAAGATGTGTAAGTTACCAGTTACCTAAAACACAAACAAAACTCTCTTTGCGTGTGTGTGTGTCTCCATAGTAAAGGATGGAGAAAAGCCTCGAATGTCAAGCAAAGGAATTCAGTCTTGAAGAATCATAAAATAAGAAGGAGACCACTAAAGCAAAGCTTTCAAACAGTTGCTGGGAAAAGTCGTACAGGATAAACTGAGATAATCAGGCTTGAGTCAGGGCAACAGAAGGTTGTAAGGGCACATACGGTTGTAGCGAGACTCGATGAGACATGACAGGAATAAGTAAGAATTTTCAGAGGAGAGATCTCACGTGATTTGGTGACTGTGTATATATAACCAGAAAAAAACCTGACATTATTATAATAATAACTAACATTAACTGAAAGTGCTTACTTTATGCCTGATAGCACAAAGTAAGCTGGAAGCTGACAGATGACAGATAGATAGATACTCATTCAAATTTTTCACTTATTTCTAGGCAATAAGTGCCATTTTGGTGCCCATTTTACAAATAAGACTGAGGCACAAAAAAATTAAGCCACTTGCTCAAGGTCACGGTTAAGACATCAAGTTAGGGGATCATGTTCCTTGAGCTGGAGTATTTGCAAATTGAGGGATTTGTCCTTGAAGGGAAGAGGGGAGAAAAGAGCACAGCCCTCAAAGGACACCCTTAGCAAGTGCCTAGAAGTTTTGTTTATTCATTTATTCCTTGACGTATTTGTTCTTTATAGCTTAAATATTCTTAAACCTATATCTATGTTCTGCTTCCCAACAGTCTGTCTTTCTGGGGTGCACGCAATGCGAACTTCAGAGTGAATTTTCAAGTGTGATCCTTTTTAAGCCTCTGCTGTGGTCTAAATCAGTTTCTCCTTCATGTCCCTGTCAGCCCCTCTCCACAGTACAAGTCCTCTGTGTTTCAGGCCTTGAGGCTTGTTTTGCTCCCTGTGAATGGTGAATGCTGTTTCCCTTGGGCTCTCAAAGCCTCTCAGGGGAGCCAGGCTGCTTCTCTCCCAAGGCCACTCAAGGACTTCTTACCAGTATCAAGGTAACGTGGTTACCCCATCATCTTGAGTACATGGACCCAGACTACTTAGAGCTATAACAGAAACAGCACCTGGCCTCCTGTTCCCCATTTCTCATTGCCCTACCCCCATCCTCACTCCCACTGCCCACTTCCCAAGCCCCATCCTACTACCTTTCACTTCCCATCCCTACTCCCCACCTCCCAGGCTCCACCCTCCCTTGCTCTGAGAGGAGTCTTGGTAGAGCCAGCCAAAGGAACGTTCCATGATAGCCATTTCAACTACTTCCTTACTAATGGCCTTTGCCGTATCACACCTTCAAGGCAAGAGCCCAGCCTACCAGGGCCTGGGTGCCTCTGAAGGAATCCCACAGGCACAAAGAGCTGACAAAACCACACACTTATGGGCAATACCACTCCAGAGTCCTTGGTACTCCCTGGCTCCCCTGTTCCCTAATTTAAAATGCAGAGGAGAAGACCAAAGTAAAATTCAGTGGCAAAGTCTTTAAATATAAATGTGACTGCTATTGAAAATGAAGAGCATAACTGAGATGATTATTAACTTAAGGAGGTTTTTAAGAAACCAAAGGAAATCAAGAAAAAATAATAAACCCAAAAAAGGAAAATATTTTTTCTTATTACTTAGGGGAAGGAGAGAATCTAAACAAAGCCAAGAGATTCTATTTGGGACAAGTAATAAGAGAGGTACATTTCAGGAAAATTAAATCAAAACAAAACATATATAAAAAAAAAAAAAAGCTAAGAAAAAAAATAAAATTAAATTTTAAAAAAAACATATATATAAGTAACCAAAATTACAAATGAGAAATAAGATGCAATTACATAAGAAGGATACTTATAAGTTATATATAAATATTTAAGTCTATGCTAGCAAAGTTGAGAAATACCAACATTTAATGAGTTTCCAGGAAATAAATAAATTACCAAAATAATCCAAGAAAAGTGGATATCCTGAATGGATCATTAACTGTGTAAGAAACTGAGTAAAGAATGAGTCCTAAACAGACTTTGAAGTCATATTTCAAATTTTCTTTTCCAAATAAATTAATTCCCCTGTTATTTAAACTATTCTGCAATTAGACATGTTAGAAAGCTAGCACAACTCAGATACCAAAATCAGATAAACACAGTTCATCGAAAGAAATCATAGAATAGTTGGTCATCCTAAATTCAAAATTAAGTACTAAGAAATTCTAGCTGTACAAAGAGAAAGATGGCATGAACAAGTAAAATTTGCTACCTATATGATCTGGTACATAAAGTAGAATGTTTTACCAAGATGTTTGCAAATTCCCTGACACTGCTTCTATCGAGGGTGGGATCTGTGTTCCCATCCTCTGAACCTGGTCCTTTGTGTCAACCTCAACAAGTAGACTGTAGCAGAATGAGGTGTCATGACTTCTTGCTGAGTTTGAAAAGGTGGGGCATATTTGGTGGTTTCTCATGGCATACTCACTATGGAAACTTCCAGAAGTCTGGTGACTCTGGCCCCCAAATGGAGAGACCACACAGAATCAGAGAGGCCCACAGAGGCCCAGATGCTCCAGCCCCTGCAGTCTGAATGTTTCCAGCCCAAGCACTAGACACTGGAGGAAGAAAGCCTTCAGGATGTTGGCTCCAGCCCAGCCTCTGCCTGACTGCAGACGCACGAGTTAGCCCAGGCTGGAACTGCCTCTCTGAGCCTGTCCAACTCCCAGGTTCATAAGGAAAATAAATGGGGGTTCTTGCTTGAAGCCAATGCTTTTGAGAATTTTGTTACACAGCAATAAACAACTAGGACATATCTAATCATTAAACTTAATCAATTAATATAATAATATGATAATATTCATATGTGACCCCTGCAATGGCATTTGATAAAATCAAATATCCATTCCTTATTAAAAACCCTTGGCAAGGGAGGAAAAGAGAGTCCCTGGGGGTGCCTGCGTGGCTCAGTTGGTTAAGCATCTGCCTTTAGCTTGGGTCCTGATTCCAGGATCCTGGGATCAAGTCCCACATCAGGCTCCCTGCTCAGTGGAGAACTTGCTTCCCCCTCTCCCTCAGCTATTCTCCCCACTTCTGCTCTCTCTCTCTCAAATAAATTTCTTAAATTTTAAAAATGAGAGTCCCAGAACACTCGTGCTCTCTCTCTCTCTCTCTCTCTCAATCTCTCTCTCTCTCTCTCTTTCTCAAATAAACAAATAAAAATTTTTTAAAAAGTAAAAAAAAAAAAAAAGAGAATGTCCCTGAACACAATCCCAAATCTCTGACCAAAATATGAACCAACATTGTGCACACTATGAACCACTATAGACATTCAACTCTGAAGCAGGAAAACAAGATCAAAATTATACAACCGTGTTCTGGACATTCAAGCCAATATCCTAATAAGGGAAAAATAAATAGGAGATGTAAATATCAATAAGGAGAGCAAATTATCAACATCCATAGATTATATGGTGTCTACCTTAAAAACATAAAGAAATGAAAATATTATGAAAAAAGGACTGAGTCACAATTATGAACATGAATTATGAATTATGTGTGTGTGGGTCTGCCAAAACTTAGTTAAGCAATCCCTCACTGTGTTGTGCTTATCTGAGGACTTCTGCCTTAACACCAAATAAACTAGACCAAGATTTGAGATTGTCGCTTGTACGAAACCGCTGAGGGGATGGAAGAACCCAACAAATAAAGGTCCCTAAATTTATGGGTATCCACACTCCCTAGAAAGCAGCAGAAAATTACAGGGGGTGAGGGAAGAGAAGAAATAGCTCAGGCTGATAGTGGGTGTAGCAGAGTATTTGGACCCTGGAGTTAGCCTGCCTGAGTGCAGGTCCTACCTCCCCACTCACTCTCCCTACTGGCCTTAGGCACATTTTTTAAATATGAGGCCTCAGTTTCCTTAATAGCAAAGTGAAGGCATTAACCATGATGCCAAACGCATATGGTTGTGATAAAAATTAAGTTGTTCTCTATACATGAAGTATTCAGAACAGTTCCTGGCAAATAATAAGCAACAGCCATTATTAGGATAAATTCTTGGGCTAAGGTCCCCATTGGACTCAAAGAAGTAGGTCATTGTTTTGCCCGAGTAATGAACACTAGTGACTTTAGAATTAAATGAGAAATAACGGTGCATGTATCCATTAAAATTTAAAATACATATAACCTATGCTTAGGCATCTTTACATTTAAGAAATTAACCTAGAGATATGCATGTATGTTTGCAAAATCTGTAGATACAAAGTTATTTACTATGGCATTGTTTGGAATAATCAAGTCCAACCTAAAATGTCCATTAATAGGGGATTCATTTACTACATTATACAGCATGTGCATAAAATAGAATATGTTACAGCCATTAAAAAGAAGAAGAAATATCTTTATTCTTAATACATGGAAGGAACTCTAAATTACATTGATTGTTTTTAAAGTTTCAGAATGGCATGCATAGTATCCTATCCTTTGGTAAAAGTTATAAATATATGTGTACCTATATATGTGAATTTACATATTATAACTCACATAAAATTCACATACTATACTTTACATACATTTATGTGTACATATACAGATATACATATGTAACTCTATTTATTCCCATATATATGCACAGAGATATAATTCAGTTTACATCTACATCCAGCCTCTCTGGAGTATACACTAATAATAGGCAAATGGTTGCCTCCTGGGAGGTAAGCTGGTTGGCAGAAGTGTGGAAAGGAGTCTTCTTTTTTACCATGTATCTTTTTGCTCATTTTGAATTTTGAGCCTATATTATATTAGAATAACTATTCTTAAAGACATATAAAGGAACTAAAGAAAATCACTAAGTTTAGCCCCATTGGTAAAACCAAAGAAAATATAAAATTACAAAATAATATTTGCCTATACAAAAGGCAAAGTCCTCTTGATTTATTTTGTTTTTTTTAATTAATTTTTTTATTTTTTATAAACATATATTTTTATCCCCAGGGGTACAGGTGTGTGAATCACCAGGTTTACACACCACAAAGAGCAAACCATTGATCTTAAAACAAAATAAATCAAATGAAACAAGTTGATTTATTTTGTTTTAAGATCAATGGTTTGCTCTTTGTGCTCACAAAGTGGCAGAGAATGAGAACCCTCCTAGGACCCCAGTGGTAGCGCATCACCACAACATTTGGTAAGGCAATGAATTCACAGTTCTACCTGGTTAACCCACTTATAGAAACCTCTGCCTAAGGAGTTAACCAAAGTCAGGGGCAAAGATTTATGTGCACATATACATCTATAAGAATAAATGTACAATATTTGAAATAATGTTTTTGAACTATATATAACAAAATAGATATCATGCTTTGGGGTTTTTAATAACAGTAATACTTCTTCAAATTACTTTTGAAGTAACTTGAAATAAAGGATATTACAGGGGGACCTCATGAGATAGCATTAAATAAATAAATAATATATGAGACTATGCGGTGCTATTCTACTTTCTCATGTATTTTTTATGCAAGTGCATATCTGTTTATCTTATTGGCATCAGGAAGATTCTTTCCTGCCACCTCTATGGTTCTTTTTTTTTTTTTTTTTTTTAAGATTTTACTTGTTTATTTGACAGAGAGAGAAATCACAAGTAGGCAGAGAGGCAGGCAGAGAGCGAGGAAGCAGGGTCCCTACTGAGCAGAGAGCCCAATGCAGGGCTCGATCTCAGGACTCAGAGATCATGACCTGAGCTGAAGGCAGAAGCTTAACCCACTGAGCCACCCAGGTGTCCCCAACTCTATGGTTCTTGACAATGAACAAAACAGAGCAAATCATTTAGATCAAAGAATCTTAAGGTTATTTTATCAATATAGCATCCCAGGAGTAAGCTATGCCCCTTCTAAAATCAGATGCTATGAAAGGGATGCTTAATGAAGGACACCCTGCCCTATTGCACTATCCTGTCCATTGTTTCAACCTGCATGATACCATCCTCCACAACACCTTCCTGTAGTCCAGGGCTGAAAGCCTGGAAACTGCATTTCAGAGATGGCCTTGCCAGCATCCTTGGGGTTCAATTTGGCTGCCCAGAGGCATTCATATGAGATCTGGAAAATAGAAGGTGAAGCCATTCTTCTGTCCCTCAGTGGCTGTAGACAGACTCATGGGCATCAGCAGATGGCTGATTATGTGGCTACACCAGCAGCTTGCAGGTCACCCCATAAAACTGACACACGTAGCAGCTATAAGCGATGGAGCTCCCCAGCAGCAAACACTCTGGGATTCCTGCAGCCTCTGGTCTCCAAGCAAGCTTCTCTATGACTCCTGTTTTCCAGATTTCTTGAAAGCCAGGAGCACCATTTGACCTCTACTCTCATGCCTGTTCTTCAAAGGGTTCTGGAAACTCCCAGTTCCCTATATGAATTATCTTTCTGATTAGAATACCTAACGTGTTTGCTCTATCCCTGAAAGACCCCTAGCAAATCTAGGACTTCCAAATGCAGATTTCTAGAGTCTCCATCACAATCCACATCCTGTTTAAAAAAGCACTGGCCAGAATGAAAAATAGCAACACAGCTGTTGATATCCATTAAAATGTTTATCCTCTTGACATTTCCTGATCTAAACTATGGCCAATTAAGAGTTCGCAAATGGTGGCATTCCTAAATCCTACGTGTTCAGCAAAACATGTTAAAATAATGGTCCTTATTCGGGGTGATCTTGCTCCTTCCTGCTCAGAGATATTTGGCAATTTTAGAGACATTTTTGGTTGCCACAACTGGGCAGAAGGGGTTTTGTTACTGGCGTTTGGTGGGGAAAAGCCAGAAATGCTGCTGAACATCTACCCTATAATACACAAGAAGCCCACTCAACAGAAAATCCTCTGACCTGAAAGGTCCCTGATACCGGGGTTGAGAAATGCTGCCTTAAACCTTTTTCATCAGTCTTTGGGGATCATTATATCAAAAGCTCAAGTTACACAAATTTTAAATTTCATGTGATAAAAGAAGAGAAATCTTTGTAATTAATTCCAAAAATGGGCCACAGTCAGGACCCGTGATACAGATGAGAGAGAAACGCAAATTGTAGAAAGGGATATCCTTCTTCAAAGCTGCTTTTAACCCAGGTAACAAAGGAACCAGAAGAGGGCTAATAAGAGAACAAAGAGAAGAGAAAAGACTCTCAAGCAAAGAAATTAGGCCTTCTCGCTCTTCTGCAAAATAATGAGTGTTTATTTCTGTGTGACCAATTATGGACGCCTTTTCTTTCTCGCTTTATATTTTTTGTATTTTTCCAAATTTTACATAATGATCATACATTACTTCTATAATTGTAAAAAAAAGAATCCATAAGCATTATATCTAACATGGATGGAATGAGAATACAGAACACTTTCAAAGAAATATTCTAGTTGTATTGCTGCAAGCACTTTACATCATCTCTGAAATCCTCATGGGAATACAGACAAATAGAAAAACTATGCAACTCCCACCAACCTGATTGTTCTGCTTTATACCTACACCCCTTTCCACCAAGTTTTACTAACAAAGTTTCTTGAATTTACCCAAGACGGTCAGGAATGAATGGTAAATTTTCCCTCACCCGGTGTGGATCAAGAGTCAGTCTGTTGTCCAGGGGATGAAGAGGCCTCCTACAGGAGGAAAAGAGGCAATCCCCTCCTCTGTATCCCGCAAGAGGCAGGCCAGGCGATCAAACCTCCTGAGCATGAAATTCTGTTTGCTCGGATTTATATGTGCCCACTAATAGCAACATTTTACTGCGTAGTGGTATTTGTGACCCAAGGCTAGTTTTTAATCTGTGAATTTCAAGGATGCAGCTCATTCCTGAAATTTAAAGAGCCATAAAATATTTATTTTGTTATTTTAAATATATGAATTATTTACATGCCATTGGGCTGCACCTAGAACTAGGCCAACTGTCATTCTCTCTCTTCTTTCCAGCAACTTCCTCCCTCCCAGAAATGAGAGGGAGGGACTAGCTAAAGCAAGTACTCCTTAGCCATGAAATGGTCCATAAGATCCCTTATGAGCATCGTTCAGCCCCTCCTGACTGCTCACGCTGAGAGACTAACCTGTCCCCAGAGGGGCAGGAGGGTTGGTGTATCTACTGCACCACCTTGAGCTTGGAGTAGACCAGCATCCAGGGTGGCTGGACTCTCCAGTTACGGGTCCCACTCTCACTGCATATCTAATAAAATGAATGAGTAGGTGGCAGAAAAACACAACTTATTATTTACAATCTCCCCCCTATCTTCTAAGGAAAAGAAATTCCAAAAACCCCTGTGTTTGCTAAGGAAGGATAATGGGTGTGAAGATGCAAGATTGGAGACACTAGGAGAATGACAGAAAAATTGCTCACTTAGCCTATGAAGGGGAATAAAGACTGGGAACGACGAAAGGGAAGAAAGGTGAGCCTGGACTGGCAAGGGAGGAAGAAGTTTCGAGAGCATTTAAAAGAGGGACTTGGGGGGCGCCGGCGTGGCTCAGTGGGTTAAAGCCTCTGCCTTCAGCTCAGGTCATGGTCTCAGGGTCCTGGGATCGAGCCCCACATCGGGCTCTCTGCTCTGCAGGGAACCTGCTTCCTCCTCTTACTCTCTGCCTGCCTCTCTGCCTACTTGTGATCTCTCTGTCAAATAAATAAATAAAATCTTTAAAAAAAAAATAAAATAAAAGAGGGACTTGGTGAGGGGAGAGATGGGGAATAAGGACAACTCTACATCATATGCTCTTATGTGGTAAGTGATGTAAACCTTATCTCCCATTTCCCCTCAAGATTGTTATTAATATCTAAATAGACTTCTTTCTAATGAGCAGGGCCTTGCATGCTGTAAGTATTCATAAATATTTGTTGAATTAATAAAAAAAAATCAGCAAAGAATTGTTTAATGGAGTCAGATTTTTCACTTTGTGGGATGCACACAAAGTGCCGAGTCTTTCCCTTGCAGGCTGTTCCGCTGTCTTAATAATCATGGTTTTTAAGGCTGCATAAATTCTAACTTGCTGACATGCTATAATTTACTTATTCATTGTAATTTGATTGTTTCTTCTGTTTTTCTAACAGAGGAAATGCTGCAGTGAACATCTTTGGACACAGCCTTTTTGCGCACACATACTGACAAATTGGTTTCTCAAAGGTGCGGGTCCCAGCATATACAGAGACTTAGCCATGAGGCAGCTGGGGAATCACAGCTGGAGCCCAGTGGAAAACTCAGACGGGGCAGGTTTGGTTTGGGCCCCAGCTGTAGCCAATGGTCCTCACAGAATTGGGTAGACACATGTACTGGTGATTACATATACTTTTCTGAGGTCACCCCAGGCTGAGCTCAGCTGTGCTATGTCCTGAGATTATAGAACTGCATTCAACAATCTTAGTCTGGTGTGAGAAGCAACATGTAGTGATTAAAATGACAAAAATCACCTTAGTGGTTAAAATGTAGTAGGATGAGGACTATGACAGAGGTAAGCTGAGAGTGTTTTTGCCAACACAAGATAGCAGTATCTTATCTAACCTGGAATGAAAAGAACAGAGAAAGTCAGAGGAGGCTCCTGGAGGAAGTGACATCCACAATCTTTCTTAGAGGAGAAGCTGAAGAATCCAGTTGAGCAATGGGAAGGGTAGTGATTTCCAGGCAAGGAGAAAACCATTCACAAAGGACCAAGCAAGAAAGAGAAAGCACAGGGCAAAGGGCATGAAAACAATCATGTGTATATTGGAAACTGGAAACAAGGAATAGGAGCGGCTAAGAAGATAAGGAGAAGATAAGATATAAAGGTTCTTTTTTTAACAGAAGAAAGATTTATTTATTATTTTTACAGGGGCAGGGGGCAGACAGAGGGAGAGAGAATTTTTTTTTTATTTTTTTTTTTTATTTACTCGAGAGAGAGACAGTGAGAGAGAGCATGAACGAGGAGAAGGTCAGAGAGAGAAGCAGACTCCCCATGGAGCTGGGAGCCCAATGCGGGACTCGATCCCGGGACTCCAGGATCATGACCTGAGCCGAAGGCAGTCGTCCAACCAACTGAGCCACCCAGGCATCCCAGGGAGAGAGAATCTTAAGCAGACTCTCCCCCCCGAGTGTGGAGCTTGACACAGGACTCAATATTACCATCCTGAGACCATGACCTGAGCCAAAAACCAAGAGTCAAGATACTTAACAGACCACCTAGGCACCCCAGATATAAAGGTTCTTGAAAACATCACTGGGAGTTTGGACAGCACACCACAGGCAGTTTGGTTACTGAGACTGACTGATAAAATCACATTTTCCTGTTGGAAAGATGGGTGGAGGGTGAGGAATGGCTAGAACCAGGGAATCAGATATAAGTAACCCAGAGCTACATATTGAGGGATGGCCTCAGTATCAAAAGCATCATAGAAGGTAATGATCTCCAATCACTTCTCAGGGAAGGCACACCCAGGTTCAATAGAACTGCAACGCTCAGACACACTTACAAATATTAATTTTATTGACTTCCCTAGAGCAAATATCTTCCTCTCACTTTTCTGATTCAGTTTTAGCGTGATTCCTCAGATATCCAGCTTTATGGACTGCTGGTTCCATTCTTTGATAATACCTTCTGCTGATGGCTCCTCAATGCCACCTTGTTCCTTGGATCATGCTCCATAATTGCCTACTAATTTCTCCCTGTATCCTGACCCAGTTAGCTCAGCAGGTGGTCTCTGCTGTACCTGGATATGTGGAGATTGGATCCCAACTGGTATCTTCATGGCTTGTTGGGGCATTAACATTACAGCTCCGTGTATTTGGTCTATGACGAACTATAGTGGTCTGTCTTCTCCAGAAACACAGAACTAATAGGAGATACATATATACATACACACACATTTGTTTATATATCTATACATACATATACAGATATATATACACACACACACATACATACACATGAAGAAATGTACTGTGAGAAAGTGACTCATGCAGTTATGGAGGGTGACAAATCCTGAAATCCACAGCCAGCAAGCTGGAGACCCAGGGTAGCTAATGGTCTAAGTTCCAGACCGAGCCCAAGGGCCTGAGAGCCAGGAAGCTGATGGTCTAAATGCCAACCCAAGCATAAGTCCAAAGGCAAGAGAAAAGCAAAGTCCCAGGACGCCTGGATGGCTCAGTTGGTTAAGCAGCTGCCTTCGGCTCAGGTCATGATCCCAGCATCCTGGGATCAAGTCCCACATCGGGCTCCTTGCTCAGCAGGGAGCCTGCTTCTCCCTCTGCCTCTGCCTGCCATTCTGTCTGCCTGTGCTCGCTCTCTCCCCCTCTCTCTCTCTGATAAATAAATAAAATCTTAAAAAAAAAAAAAAAAAAGAAACGAAACGAAAAGCAAAGTCCCAGCATAAAGACAGGAGAAAAAGAATTCTTTCTTACTCAGCCATTTACTCTATATAGGCCTTCAGTAGAGTAGATGAGGTCCATCCACTGCAGGGAGAGCAATATGGTTTACTAGGTCTACCCATTCAAATGCTAATCTCATCCAGGAACATCCTCCCAGACACACCCAGAATCATGTTTAACCCAATATCTGGGTATCCAACATCCCAGGCAAGCTGACACATAAAATGAATCATCACAGAAACTAAGAGGACCTCAGCCAGGATTTGGAGGTCTTAGCTACTACACCCATCTCTGGAGGGGTGCTGTTCCATAGGGTAGACGCATGCTTGAAATACAGCCAGTCTGAATTGAGAAGGGCTGTAATAGCAAAATGACAGATTGCGAAGACTTATCACCAAAGAAAAGGGTAAGATAGCTCATGAATATTTTATATTGATTACATGTTGAATGCCAATATTTGGATATACTGGGTTAAAGAAAAGATATTATTAAAATTAATCTCACCTGTTACCTGTTACATTTTTAATGGAGCTGCTACAAAACACCAGATCATATATGTGGTTTGCATTCAATTTCCATTGTCCAGTGTTGCTCTGGAGGGTTGGGTAGAATTATCAGTTAGCAAGGTTTCATGGTGGCATCAGGGTTACAGATAAAGAAGTTAAAAATTCAGGGTATGGTTTTAAGCTTAACAAAGCACAAATGTGCTAACACGGAAACTGAGGCTTTCACCACTGAACTAGGCTGAACTTGCATTGTTGGGATCAGGGGCCACCATGGTTCCCTGGGCTGGGGACTCCCCCTGTGTAAGCCACCTCAGCTTTGACCTCATGATTCTAGGTGTCATGGACACTGGCCTGACTCAGGGACGATCCTGATGAATCTTCCAGGAGGAGGCCCTCCATGACGCCATCAGCACCCTGTGCTAGAAGGAAGGGGCTGCTACTTCTGCTGTCTGCCCCCTTGCTTCTTCGAGTCAGGTAAATTCTACGCAAGAGGCCCGATAACCCCCTCTGAAGCAATTCTTGTCCCCTCTACTCAAATACATTATAAGTTTGTGTTTTCTACTGAATAAAATCCTAAGGCTTCCTGATTTGAGCCAGAGGCCCCAGTACCCATCTCTTCAAATAATAAGCCTTCCTTCTCTTTTGTTTGCTTTTCTAGATACTAAGAGGTAACAGATAGAATTAATTCCTTTTACTGAGGAAATTTCAAATCCATTTGTAAATACTGGTTTGGTTCTTAAATGGTGCTTGAGAGGTGATATATCATTAAAGGCTGTTTAGATTTCACTTAAGCGAGAAGCTTCTGAGGCAAGCGAGAGTGATGCTGCTGGAGGTGTGTGTTTACAGATCTTATTAAGGACTCTAAGCACCGAGCAGTACCCACTGGGCCTCAGTTGGCAAACACCCAGAGCATGAAGCAGGAAGCTACACAGGGGAGGCTGGTGGGAGTTGAAGAGCTTCCCAGAAAAGTAGGAAGAAAGGAAGGATGAGCAAATAGCAGGGAAGACTGAAAATGGCCACAGAAAGCCTGGCTCCAGCGTATTTCTGCCACGGTGACCTCATGTAGAGTTCCCAGCCAGGGCGAGCTGGGGATCCTGAGTCCTACAACAGTGGGACTCAGAGAAGTGAAGTCCCCAAGATGTCCCAATGCTGTGCCTTCCTTGCCACGCAGCCATCACCACAGAAGGGGCCTCCTCAATCTCCTCAATCTCTCCAGGAACCCCACATCCCCGTTGGCCTTTCCCTGACAGGCCTCCCTTTCCTTGCCATTTCACAGGATGAGATTTGTTTGGTAAAAGACGAGCAGTGAGAGGTGACTATTAGCCTGTCAGCCTTTCCCGTTTGGCCCCTCCCTGAGTTTGCTGAGGATTCTGTCTCTTTGTCTCCCCACTCTCTACTCTCCACCTCATGTCCTGCTCCGGCACGTGTTTCCTCAGGCTTCTGTGATAGAACGTGACAGGGAGTGGAGGAGGTCAACAACAAGTGTGTGAGGTGAGCACTGGAAGAGGCTGGAAAGACTGTAATGAGAGCCAAGGGAACCAAGCGGAGGGCTCTGCCCTGAAAACGGAGCTGGGGTTTCTGTGGCACATTATGCCACACTGCTGCACTTTATTGGTGAGGAAGGGAGGATGGCTGGGCTCTTTGGGGATGGATGTAGGTGCACTGCATTTCAGATTAAGAACATCCAACTATGCATGGCCTGAAAGTTCATTTTGTCCAGGAGTGCACAAAGGCTACAGTCAAGGTGTAAGGACCTGAGGCAAGCATCAGTCGAGAGGGCTCCTGGAACACCCCCAGAGCCACAGGGACACTGTGGAGACCTCATTAGGGTTGGAAGTAAATTTGGGGGTTGAGATGTGCAGACTGACACATTGTACTTGAGCACCAGAGTCCCATGTGTGACAGACGATGCAATGTGCCTATCCAAAGCCCACTATTCCCTTCTCTCCTACTGCCAGAATCCCTTAGAGTGGCAATGTACCAGCTAGAAAATTCCTTTTTACAATCTCTCTCACAGCTGAGAGCTGGTGCCCGGGTGCCAATGAGACACAAAGGAGTCTGCAGTAGAAATCTGGGTGTCTTATGTCTCCATAGATAGCCTTGCCCCTTTCCCCGAGTCACTTCCCTGCCCAGGATGTGAACAAGAGGCTAGAGAAGGAAAAGCCACTTTTCATCACCAAATGGTGAGTCTGAAAATGAAATCTGTAAGCAGAGAACAGCAGGGGAGAAAGAGGAGGAGCCTGGGGTACAGAGGCCACCACGCGGACCTGGACTCTGATCCCAGATGGCTAGCTCCATGAAAAATAAATAAATCCTCCTCCTCCTCCTTTAAGCTATTCCTTTTCAGATTTCTATAGCTATCCCCTGACAGACACGATGCTAGGTGCATTCACCAAAGAAGAGAAAGTCTAGAACACTCATCTAAATTGCCAGCTCCACAGGCACCCAACTTCTTAAGATCTCATTGTCTAGGGACATCTGGGTGGCTCAGTCATTAAGTGTCTCCTTTCAGCCCAGGTCAAGATCTCAGGGTCCTGGGACTGAACCCCACATCGGGCTCCACAGGAAGCCTGCTTCTCCCTCTCCCCTCCCCCTGCTTGTGTTCCCTCTCTCGCTCTCTCTGTCAAATAGATAAAATCTTAAAAAAAAAAAAAAAAAAAAACCTCACTGTTGGGAGTTAGCATCAATAAACCCTGTCCTCTGCCCCCCAAAGCCATGGCCTGGGAATATCAGTCAGGTCTCCATTGCCTGAAGACTTGGCTATTGCCATGTCACTTACTATGGAAGCACTGGCATCGAATTTAAGGAATCAGTGGAAAGTAGTATACCAGAGTTCATAGAAAAAGATTTAGAGTGATGTTTAGACTACAGAATGGGAGAAGATATTTGCAAATGTCTTATCAGATAAATGGCTAGGATCCAAAATCTGTAAATAACTCAACACCCCAAAAAACAAATAATCCAATCAGGAAATGGGTAAAACACGTGAACAAATATTTCTCCAAAGAAGACATACAAATGGCTAGCAGACATATGAAAAAGTGCTCAACATCACTCAGCATCAGGGAAATACAAATCAAAACCACAATGAGCTACCACCACACACTGATCAGAAAGGCTAAAGTCAACAAAGTCAGCAAACAACATGTGTTGGTGAGGATGGGAAGAAAGGGAACCCTCCAACACTGCTGATAGGAATGCAAGCTGGCTCAGCCACTCTGGAAAACAGTATGGAGGTTCCTCAAAAAGTTGAAAATAGAGCTACCTTTGACCCAGCAATCACACTACTTGGTATTTACCCCAAAGATACAAATGTAGTGATCAGAAAGGACACGTGCACCCGAATGTTTAAAGCAGCAATGTCCACAATAGCCAAACTATGGGAAGAACCTAGATGTCCATCGACAGATAAATAGATAAAGATGTGGTATATATACATAATGGAATATGACACGGCCATCAAGAAGTGAAATCTTGCCATTTGCAATGATGTGCATGGAACTAGAGGGTATTACGCTAAGCAAAATAAATCAATCAGAGAAAGACAATTATTATATGATCTCACACGTAGAATTTAAGAAACAAAACAGAGGATCATAGGAGAAGAGAAGGGAAAATAAATTAAGGTGAAACAGAGACGGAGACAAACCATAAGAGACTCTCAACTCTAAGAAACCAACTGAGGGTTGCTGGAGGGGTTTTGGGTTGTTGGATGGACATTAAGGAGGGCAGTTGATATACTGAGCACTGGGTGTTACATGCAACTGATGACTCACTGAACTCTACCTCTGAAACTAATAATACACTGTATGTTAATTAAATTTAAAATTTTTTTTAAAGAAAGGTTAAAGGGCAAGAACAAGGGTCACTCAGAAGATAACATCTGTAGCACATAGCAGAGGAGTGCATTAAGAATTCCTGTAAATCGGGCGCCTGGGTGGCTCAGTGGGTTAAGCCGCTGCCTTCGGCTCAGGTCATGATCTCAGGGTCCTGGGATCGAGTCCCGCATCGGGCTCTCTGCTCATCAGGGAGCCTGCTTCCCTTCCTCTCTCTCTACCTGCCTCTCCATCTACTTGTGATCTCTCTCTGTCAAATAAATAAATAAAATCTTTAAAAAAAAAAAAAAGAAAGAATTCCTGTAAATCAACAACATATGCACAACCCAATAAAAATGTGATTTTTAACTTTAAAAAAAAAAAAAAAAAAAAAAAAAGAATGATATTTGGAAGGCACCAGAGAAACAGCATAAGGATGAAGTGGCCCAGAGACAGAATGCTGCTACCCCCAGGACAGTTCATGGGGCCTCGCATCACAGGATATACTCATGGATTTGCAGCCTTAACTACTGAAAGTTGTATGTGTGGACAGTGTTAGAAGCCCATCCGCCAGATCATTAATGTACGCTAGGGAGACAGAACACACAGCTTATAGGAACAGAGATAACTTAATACAAAGAGTTGCTAACCAGATGGAAAGCGGTTAACTAGGCGCTTAGAAGAGTAACAAGAGGCAGCCACAACAGGAAGCAGTTACTTTGGCCAGGACCAGAGGAACAAAGGGAAGAGGCTGGAATTATTAAAACTTAGAAAATTAGGGAAGGAGACCCTTGCGCTGAAACTCAAGACTTTGGAATAGGGGCACCAGCCAGCGAGGGGTCTCTGTGGCCATGAAGAGTGACGCAAGGTGCAGGAAGTTCAGTTCCATGAGAGCTGGAATCCCATCCACAGTCGGGATTCAGCAGCTGCTAGGGAAAGAACTACCTCTGCTGGGGAGAAAGGGCCTCCTGGGAAAAAGAATGTGTTCCCGCCTCCTCCTCCAGCTTGCAGCAGCCTTCCAGTGTCCCCTACTGGAAAAGCCTAGCATAGCAAAGCAGCGGGCAGGCAGGAATGCACCTGCTGGGTCCCAGCGCCAGCATGGCAGAGCACAAAAGGAGGCACTTGGGGGTGAGAGACAGTATTTAATAACTTGCACAAGGTCCCTGCAGGAGATACTCTACAAACAATGTCTGCCTCCTTCTTTTGAAAGAGGCTGATCAATAGAGACCAGAAAATAGGTCTTAGAGGCTCCAAAGCATCTAAATACACTGAGGGAAGGGAGGGAGTTGTAAGCAGTCAGAAATCAATAAGCAGCATTAATCTGGATTCCCAGGAACCACCCCCATTTCCCTATTATTGGCAAATCGATTCAGGACAGTGAAAGTAGGAAAAGGAATGGAAGCTTGGCAGGAAATAGCAGCTCAGGCGGAAGGAGCTCAGCCAGAGCAGGCTGGAGAAGAAAGGCCACTGGGGTTTCACACCTCGGAAACAGAGCTCAACCAGGCATAGTTCCAGTGGATGGAGATAAGCTGGTCCTTGGCCAACACTGATTGAAGAGTTGGTGTGTACTGTGCTTCCCAGGCAGAAGAGGGGCCCCCAGCTAAAATCTTGCAGACATGGGCGCTGGCCCCATGGCATGTCCTAGAATTGATTCAGGAGGTGAGTCTGGTCCCACAATTGCTTTGGTTGTGACAAACAGAAGGGTCAAGTGGTTTCAAGTTCTCAGGTCCCTTTAAACTCCTCACAGCAGAGACATTGGTCTGAGAGGGGAAGGAGATTAGATGCTTCCTCTCAGTGTTATGGGCTTGTCCATCCCCCAGTCCTGACGTTGGCAATAAGTTTATAAGTATACTCAACCAGGCAGCTGGAGGCTCCCAAAATACTAACACATATTCAGAGTGAAAGAAGACAATGTTTGCAGGAGGAGCACGTGAATGTGAGCAGAAGGAGATGGTAAGAGCTCACAGAGTGATTGAACATCTTTTGCAAAGTCTGTTATATTGTTTAAGTGGTGATGGAATAAAAATATTAAGTTTATTATTATAATGCAGCTTTGTCCCAACCTCATGCTCAGGCTCACTGACTAGCACTTGGGCCTGGCCTGATGCAGTTTCTCCCCCTCCCCACCCTCGGGGCTCCCCCACCTTGCCATACCCCTAAGAGGGCTCTTGTGTGGGAGAACGGAGAGGAAGAGACAGACACAGAGGATGGGGCCCCTGTAGGGGGCCTATGGCTGGGTTCAGGGCTTTTGAGGACCAAGGCCTGGGGAACAGCTGCACTGAGGGAACAATGTAAGGAGGAAGAAAGGGAGAATTTTGGAAGTATTGCCAGAGACCATGCTTTCCCTTTATGGGCCCACAGATGTACAAGAGAAAAAACATAAATTGTTTTGAAATTACTTTTGGCTGTATACGCTGTGTTCTTTTAACCACAACACTGCTTTGGGAATACACCACGGGAGTGGTGGCTCTATAATGTCATAAAACCTATCTAAAAAGCCCCTCAGAGATATAGGAACTATCAGAGAATCCCCTAAGCCTTTTCTACTTCTAGTCCCAGGCAATTTCTTTGGCCAGGCCAGCTCTGGGCTTGGCCTTCCTACTGCTGCCCTCCTAGACTCAGCTCCTTTCCTCTCCTCTTCCAATCAGTTCTCTGTCCTTTGGGGTCCCTTCCCCAGCCTGACCATGGGGACAAACCGTGTCCTAGGTTTCCCATGCTATTCCACAGGCCACCCCAGTGGCCTTTCCCTAGTTCAGGAGTAGACTGGTACAGTCCCTATAGGCATAGACACTGTTTTCATTCCCTAGGGTAGTTGTGATCAACAAATTGCAACATACACATATATACATGCACTTTCCTAGATGTAAGTCTCCCAAGCCAGCCCGTGCAGAACAGTAAAGGGCAAGTAGCAATGGCTCAGGTGACACCTTTGTCTCACATGGGCCCATGGCTTCTCCGAGTTCCCTGGCTGGGAGATGAGACCCTGGTGCTCACTGGAACTCACCTCTTCCTCATAAGAAGAAAGTAATCCAGGTCCTCGGGTTGGAATTCCAGTCCCATCTCCTGGGAGGAAGAAGGTGCCCTTGGGAAAGGTGCCCTTAGAACAACTGTGCCATTAGGAATGGAGGGTTTCTGAGAATAGGAAGAGCAGAGAAAGTGACAGTACTTGGAAACCAAAACCCAGCCCACCTTTCAAGTACAAACACAGTTAACCTCACCCCCTGCTGTGCCCATTACTCATCTATTCCCTTTCAGCTCTAATGTCTTGAGATCCTTCAACATTCTCTCTCTACTCAACACACTCTCATTAGAGAAATTCTTTACTTTCCATCTCCCCCACCAGCCTGTGAGCTCCCTGAAGACAGGACCATGTCTTAGCCTTCTCAGAACACCTGGCACCTTCCCAGGCCTGGCCTCTGCTAGGTCTTGAGTAAATTTGAGTTGAACTGAACTGACTGTCTAAGTTGGCCACTATGCCGCTCATTCTCAGAACTCTCCATCTCTGGCCTACATCAAACCTTCCTGCAACTGCCTCTTCAAAGGCAGGAACATTCCTTCCAGATGAAAGTCTTCTATTCCACTGTCACGAGCTCTTTTCCTACTCTCGTTATACGAGTTTCCACTTCACTTGTATGGTCCTCTAGGTAGAGGCATTTTCTGGTTTTAAATAAAATAAAAGTCACCCAACACCCAAAAGTCATCCAAAACTATTTTTGTGTGATGGAAAGGACACTCCATGGGGCGTCAGGACACTGGCGTTCCAGTCGCTGTTCTGCAGCTGATCTACAGTCAAGACCCAGGTGCTCTCATGAGGGAGAACCAGGACCCAGCTGGGAAAGCTGGGATGGCAGACATAGTGTGCCACACTCCAGAGATCTTTTGTTTGCGGTTTACTTCGCATCGTCACAAGCATGACGTGACAAGGCTTGGTTGTCAACGTGGCTCCCAAGCAGGCACAGAGCTTGATAAGAGGATAGGTTAGGGGACAAGAAGAGGAAGAGAAAGCAGGCTGTATTTGCTCCCTCTCAGGATGAACCCAGAACAGGGAGTCCCTGAAGGAAAAGATGGGTGTGAGATGCAGGCTCTGCCCTGCTTGTCCCCGTGCTTGTAACTCCACTGGACCCCTCACTGGCCAGACTTCCCTTGCTTGAACTTGTTCACTCCTCACTTCCTCTCAGCCAGTGCTTTTCAAATAAACACTTTCCTATAAAGCTTTCACTTTCGTCTGCTCCATTACAAATGGCCCTTAAGCCAGAAGAGCCACAGCAATGAAAAGTCGATCTCAGCCCCAAAATCCTGCGTGGTGGCTAGGCACTCCTTCAGGAGCCTAGCACATTCCGCCACCCTCACAGGGCTGCCCTGCACTCTCCCTGACTCGTAAATCTCAGAAAACGACGAAAGCCTGCCTAGCTCTGTGCTCCCACCCTCAGAGAAATCACAGAAAGGAAAGCAAGCTGGTGTGAAAACAGTCAGCAGCCAGTCAAAGCTCCCTAGCAGGAGTGGAAAGGAGCTGACTTTCAGTAACTCGGCAACCACTCACTCGCCAAGAACGGAGCACATGGTCTACATTATGGGGAGTGTGAAATGATTTCTTTCACACTGCCTTATTGGAACATTCCCCATCGACAGCAATCACTCACCGTTCCAAAGATTCAGGCTAGAAGAAACAACATAGGATAGAGAATATGCAGGATTTCACAGGGACATAGATACAAACACACATAGGCACACCCAGAAATTCAAACACAAACACCCCGGTAAGCACACACTCAGTACATACAAATCCTCGGGCACCGGTTCACAGAGATGCTTAGATCCAGGAGGAAACCAGCATTCATCCATTTAGATCTATGTATGCAGCCTCAAACACACGGATGTTTCGTTCAAGACCCAGGCACACCACATGCCCCAACACTCCTGCGCATGTCACACCCAGGTCCAGAGCCCAGAAAAACACAAAGACACTCAGAGAATTAAAAAAAAAAAAAAAAGTGTAAAGATATGGACAGCCAGCTTAAACTCCCAACATTCAGGTGCAGAAGCAGCAAAAGGGTTTCTAAGCGGGGAGTGACCTGTCAGATGTATAGTTCAGTGATTACCTCCAGGGATAGTAGGAGGGTGGGTTGTTGGAGATGGGGAGTAGGAAGGGCTTTTATCGTGCTCGCTGGGGATGAGAAATGAGCAGGATTTGAGCTGAGGCCTCAAAGGAATGGATTTCAGAGACATTTTTCGTCAAAGTCCCTGAACTGAAGAAATTCAGTCTACCTAGAAAAGGGGACAAGGAGACTGTCTCTTGGGCTTCAGGCTCAGGCAACAGACTGTCACTCACTGCGATGGGCAGTACTGGATGGAGGGTGGGAGGGACAGCCAGAATGACCCCCATCAGTTAGATAAACAATGAACTAAAAGTATCCTGAGTACTGTTCCCGGGGGCATGGCCTCTGACCAAGATTTGGGGGCCTGTAGCTTACACCCTGAGCCCCAGTGAGCTTTCAGGTCCCCTGTCCCTGGCATTCTGTCTATCAGAAGAAGATAGACACATTGAGTTCAGATGACAGGAAAAGCAAGGAGCTGGCCCAGGGACCAGCGGAGCTGGTCTCACATACCTCACACATCGGTATGACTCAGGACTTACCAGCCTGCAAGGCTTCTGATTGATCGGTTTCCTCCAGATCTCCCAGTCACTGGGGCTGCCATGAGTTGGCGACAGTCTAACAGCTTGATCCTTCCTGTCCCTTTGGACCTGGTCCTCTCTGGAGTCACAAAGACACTTTGGGAGATGAAAGTCACCCTGTTCCTCAGCTCTCCCCTGTGTTTCTTCTGCTTTGGGCAAGAAGTTGATAGCTGTCCCCAGGGTCTTACTTTTTGTAATCATTTTTAGCCTTAACAGTATACTTATTTAAAAGTAAGGGGAGGGGCGCCTGGGTGGCTCAGTCAGTCGGTAAGTGTCTGCTTTAGCTCAGATCATGATCTCAGGGTCCTAGGATTGAGTCCCATTTCTGGCTCCCTGCTTAGGGGGGAGTCTACTTCTCCCTCCCCACTGTCCCTCACCCCTGCTCTCCCTCCTACTCGTGCTCTCGTGCCGTCTCTCAAATAAATAAATAAAATCTTATAAATAAATAAATAAACGAACACCTGAGCAAGGACCTAACAAATACCTAAATGTCACCTGGCCCCAACAAAGCAACGGAGAACACCCTAGAGCAGGCGAACCACCTCTAGGATGAGCTCTGAAGACCAAGACTGAAGGAGAGCCTCCTTGCAAAGGCCCAGCAGCTAAGCTGCCTGCATTTTTGAGCGTTGAATCTTCCCTGAGAAGGAAGAGAGGGAAAGCCTCCCCTCAAAATCCCAATTCCTGGGAACTGGGTGTGACCTTAATAGAAATCGGATCCCAGCAGAGGAAACACCAGCGAAGTTCTGAGGGTTTCAGATGCATTCAGCTCTTCCCAGGAGACTTTGGTTTCTGTTCCGCCTCTCCACTCTCACCTGCCCTACCTTTGGGCCCCCTTAGCTGGGAGTCCCTGTTGCTCTTAACACTTGAGAATAACAGAGACAAGGGTCCTTAGGATGCCAGTCCTGTAGAGGGACAGCAAGTCTCCATCCAGGTCTGCCTCCAGCCCTCCAAACACCAAGCAAGTTCACCCAGACAGACAGCCAAGAGGAAAGGAGAAGGGAGAGCTGATCTGAGGATAGTGCTCTGGGGAGTGAGGGGTCCTCCTGTCCATCCCCCATCCTTCATTCAATAGACCTCTGTTGAATGATGACAGTGTGAAGCATAGGAGACAGAGAGCTGCCAGGAAGGGTTGGTGTTCTGCTGGTCCAGGCAGATTTATAAACCAATGTGAGAAGACCATGTGGTTAAGTACTAGTAACAGTATACACAAGGAACAATGAAACTGCAGAGGACATGGTCAATACCATTGTATCTGTGTATGTTGGGAAGAGGAGCATTATTTAGACTTTATAGAAGCAGAAGGGAGTCTGGGCAGGAGAAGGAATGTGCTGGAAAACAGAGCTTAGGAGGTATATGATAAGGGGTCTGAACACCTGGAGCATTTGGCAGCTAATACCCAACTACAGGTCTTTCCATGGTCTGTCCAGATTCTTCCCTCATAGGCCAGGCTGAGCCATTGAATCACCTTCCTGGGATAGTTAGATTTGGGATAGAGAGAATCCATTCATCTTTAGTGGCTGAGGCTAGAAAATAAAAAGGGAAGCAATGGGTCAATCCCAGAAAAGAGCACTCATAAGAGGTGGAGGGGCCCCAACCACATTCAGGTCCTGACTCCGGTGGTTCCTGACGCCATGGCTACCCTGACCTTTTCCAAGGGCTGGTCATTCAGGAGGTGCCACAGAATCTTTAAATAAAGTCTTGTCTTTGATAAACCAAGCTCCAGCTGGGTTTTCCCATTTGTAACAAAGAGGTCCTCAATAACAGTGGAGAATGGTTAAGATGGAACTTAAGGCAACTGCACTGGGATAAAGGGAAGAGGGAATGTTCTAGAGATGTTTCCAGGGTGGAAATCAAAAGGGTAAGTGGAGGATGAAGAGGTGTGAGTTTTTGAAATGTCATGTAAGTCAAGGAAAAAGATCCTTTCAAGGAAAAAAATCATACTCAATGATACAACCCCCCAAAAAAGGAGGACTAAGAGGTCAAATATTGGAAAGTAGTGATTCAGTGTAGCAATTCAGAAACTCCTAACCAGACAGCAATGGGTTAAGTAGGAAATGTGAGGAGAGGAAGTTAAAAGGATGATTATTTACTAAGCTTCAAGTCCACTAAAATCATCAACCAGTACTATTTTCATCCTATAATTCTGGTGTCCAGTGTTGTCACAATAATTCAACTTGATCGAAGTAAAATTATTCTACTTTTTGACAGCAGTTTTATGTTTCCCACTTTTGTTTTTTAAAATAAGTTAAATATTTTATTTCAAAGAAAAATGTCCTTTTTTTCTCATCACCCACAATAACCCTAAGCTAACAAATCATTTCTCAATATATATATTTGTTTTTATTTTTTGAATAGTTAATACATACTCATGACTTCTTAAAAAGCTCATAAAGTAAATGAAAAGTATAAAATAAGATATGAATCTTTGTGTCCCATTCATTCTCCTATTAGAAGCAGTTACCCCTGTGTTCTGCCAATATGTAATAGTGCTGCATGGTGACAGCAGCAGTGGTAAGTGTAACATAACATAGAAAGCTGTAGAATCACTATGTGGTATACCTGAAACTAATGTAACATTGTGTGTCAATTAAGAAAATAAATCAATAAAGAAAATCAATAAAGAAAAAAACAATAACTTTACTTATTTTTTTATTTTTTAGTGAAGTATAATGTATGTACAGTGTTATATTAGTTTCAGGTGTGCAATGTAAAGATTTGACAATTCTGTGTATTACTCGGTGCTCATCACAATAAGTGTGGTCACCATCTGTCACCAAACAATATTATTACAGCCTTCTGACTCTATTTCCTACGTTGTACTTTTCATCTCCATGATTTATTTATTTTGTAACTGAAAGCGTATGCCTCTTAATCTCCTTTATCAGTTTCATCTATTTCCACCTCAGCACACACACCTGCCCTCTGGCAAACACCAGTTTCTTCTCTGTATTTAAAAGTTGTTTTGGGGGGCACCTGGGTGGTTCAGTCAGTTGGGTGGCTGCCTTCAGCTCGGGTCATGGTCCCAGGGTCCTGGGATTGAGCCCCACATTGGACTTCCTGCTCAGTGGGGAGCCTGCTTCCCCCTCCCTCTGCCTGCTTCTCTGCCTACTTGTGATCTCTCTCTCTGTCAAATAAATAAAATCTTTAAAAAATAAAAAAAAAAATTTTAAAGGTCGTTTTTTGTTTATCTCTTGTTTTCTTTGTTCATTTGCTTTATTTCTTAAATTCCACATGTGAGTAAAATCACTTGGTATTTGCTTTTCTTTGTCTGACTCACTTAATTTTATACCCTCTAGGTCCATCCACGTTGCTCCAAATGACAAGATCCCATTCTTTTTAGGGTGAATAATATTCCATTGTACATGCCACAACTTTATCCATTCATCTATCAATAAGCACTTGAGCTGCTTCTATAATTTGATTATTATAAATGATGCTACAATAAACATTGGGGTGCACATAACTTTTTAAATTCATTTTCTTCAGGTAAATGCCCAGTTGTGGATCCTAAGTATTTCCATTTTCAATTTTTAGAGGAACCTCCATACTGTTTTCCAGTGTCTGTACCAATTTGCATTCCCAACAGTGCATGAACATAGAAAAGACTGAAACCAGACCACTTTCTTATATCAACATGAAAAAACCTCAAAATGGATTAAAGACCTAAATGTGTGACTTGAAACCATAAAACTCCTAGACAAAAACATAGGCAGTAATTTCTTTGACATCAGCTATAGAAACATTTTTTTCTAGATATATCTCCTCAGAAAAGGAAAACAAAAGCAAAAATCAACTATTGGGGCTACAGCAAAATAAAAAACTTCTGTACAGCAAAGGAAATCATTGATAAAACAAAAAGGGAACCTACTGAATGGGAGAAGATATTTGCAAATGATATACCTGATAAGATGTTAATATCCAAACTATATAAAGAACATATACAACTCAATTCCAAAATTATAAATAATCCAGTTAAAAAACAGGCAGAGAAGCTGGTACAGCCACTCTGGAAAACAATATGGAGTTTCCTCAAAAAGTTGGAAATAGAGCAATCACACTCCCGGGTATTTATCCTAAAGATACAAATGCAGTGTATCCTAAAGATACACATGCAGGGGCATGTGCTCCAGAATGTTTATAGCAGCAGTGTCCACAATAGCCAAACTATGGGAAGAACCTAGATGTCCATCAACAGATAAATAGATAAAGAAGATGTGATGTATATATATACAACAGAATATTATGCAGCCATCAGAAAAAAATAAAATAAAATCTTGCCATTTGCCATGACTTGGATGGAACTAGAGGGTATTATGCTGAGCAAAATAAGTCAATTAGAGAAAGACAATTATCTTATGATCTCTCTGAATTGGGGGGGGGCGGTTGTAAGGGGATAAGGAAGGAAAAACTGAAACAAGATGGGATCGTGGAGGGAGACAAACCACAAGAGACTCTTAATCTCAGGAAACAAACTAAGGGTTGCTGGGGGGTGGGGGTGGAGGGTAGGGAGAGGGTGGTTGGGTTATGGACATTGGGGAGGGTATGTGCTATGGTGAGTGCTGTGAAACCTATAAGCCTGATGATTCACATACCTGTATTGTATCTGTATTGATATCACAGACCCCTATTCCCTGGGGCAAATAATATCATATGTTAATTAAAAAAATAATAAATTACATTTACAATTTTTAAAAAAGAGAGAGAGAGAGTTTCCTGGGTGGCTCAGTGGGTTAAAGCCTCTGCCTTCAGTTCAGGTCATGATCCCAGGGTCCTGGGATTGAACCCCACATAGGGCTCTCGCTCAGCGAGGAGCCTACTTCCCTTCCTCTCTCTCTCTCTGCCTGCCTCCCTGCCTACTTGTGATCTCTGTCTCTTTGTCAAATAAAGAAAATCTTTAAAAGATAAATAATTAAATAAAAATTTTTTAAAAAAGAAAAAAATGGGCAGAGGATCTAAATAGACATCTTTCCAAAAAAGACATCCAGATGGCCAACAGACACATGAGAAGATGCTAAACACTATTCAACATCAGGGAAATGCAAATCAAAACTACAATGAGAGATTACCTTACACCTGTTAGAATGGTTAGAATCAAAAAGACAAGAAAACTTCAAAAATGTTTTAATTTTAAAAATATACATAGGTATATGCATTCTCTTTTGACATCTATATACACTGTTCCTTGCATTGTTTTTTTTTTCTATTTCATTATAGCCCTAAGATTGTTCCGTACCTGTGCATGTATATCAGCCTTTCATTTTGAAATGGCTGTATGGTATTTTCTTGGATTGATTTACCATATTTTATTTCATTAGACCCCTATGGGTGAACTTTTAGGTTGTTTCTATTATTTTGCTAATATAATCAGGCATGTAGTTAAGTGTTCTTTCTTTGGGCATATCCATAGGACAAACCCCTATAATGGAAACGCTAAACCAAAGGGAATGTGCATTTACAATTTTGATAGACAGGTTCAAACTGCCCTCCCAAGTCTACCAACATTTCCTGAGAGTGACAGTTACAGGACACTCTACCCTGCACAGTGTGTCATGGTGCTTTTGCTCTTTGTGAATTGATGTTATAATGTGGGAGGTAAAGGGTTAACCTCAGACCTGGGCTTGGGATAAGGATCTCAGAGTCCTGTTTCTCCAAAAAGTACAAAGTTAAGCAAATGTGGAATGTTGTGTCTGCCTCATCTGCAGTGTGGCACTACTCTCAGCCAGGGGAAAACATGAACCATCAGGCTACCATAAGGATAAGGTTATAAAAGAGGGTATCAGTGGGATCCACATGAACCTTGATACTTGCCCACGTAGGAAGTTGCTTGGTCTTCTGAGGAGATGAAGATGTGTGCAGCTACACTGATGAGGGAGCGGCAGGCTAGCTAAGGACAAAGCACAGGCTGACACCCTGCACCCTCCCCAACCCCCCGCCCCCACTCCTGGGTAGGACAGATGTGACATTCTTCCAGAAAACTCCCAACTGCCTAATGTTAATGCTTTACCAGAGAAAAAACAACCTTAAGTTGACAATGCCAAAGCTTCAGGTACCTTGTAGATCCTCTTTAATACATGAAAGTTCTTTTGAAAACCTCCCTTTTTTCTTACTTCCCCCAACCCCATAGAATATAATCAATTGCTCCTCACAACCCCAGCACAGTTCTTTCTGCCCAAAGTTCTGTCCCTGTGCTTTAATAAAACTACCATTTTGCACCAAAAATATCTCAAGAATTCTTTCTTGGCCTTTTGCTCCAGACCTCACCCCACTGAACCTCATGTATATTCTAAAATCACATCAATGACTTGTTCCCTGTATCCCTTCAGAATCTAAGTGACAGCAGTATTAGTTTAAAACCTGCTGTAATTCATGAAACTATGCAGGGGCACAAACCAATGGTTTAAATTCACTCTCATTTTATTATGAGTGTTGAGCATTTCTCTTACAAGTTCAAAGACTATTTTTTATCCACTTTATGAACTATCCATCATGTTCTTTGCCTACTAGGGAGGCAATGTTTATATTCTTGATTTATAAATGCTCTTTATATGTTACAGGATAGATTGCTTTATCGTATGTGTTGCAAATATTTTTTCCAGTTTTTGTTTGTCTTCTGACCATGTTTTTTTTTTTACCAGAGAATCATTTCATTTGATCATTATACTTCTCCATCTTGTCTCCTAAGACGTGGAATTTTATGAAGTCCTGTGAAAGGTCTATTTTATTTTAAGCTTATAAAAGTTTTCTTTCATGTTTGCTTCTAATTCTTTTTTTTTTCTTTTCCCCTCTTATTTTTAGTACTCAATATATAAGGAATTTTTATTTTGGTATAAAGAGTTAGGTAAAATCCAACTTTATTTTTTCCAAATTATTCCCGAAGTCAGTGCCTTCCTAATAAAAGCTTTCAGACTCTACCACAAGGCACTGTTATAAGCTCTTCTTCAGAGTTAGAAATATTAGACTTTCAAAATGCTGATGATTTCTCTCAGCAATATAGAGCAGATTATGTCAGTAGAAAGCTAGAAATATCTAATGCTCTATTCTACGTTTTTATTAACTATTTCTAAAAGACACAATATAAAAGGATTTATAAATTTTCAACAGGTATTGAGATTGTAATTTAGGTAAACATCTACCAGATGTGCAAAGGATTGTCCACTAGCCAATACAAGATGAAGAAAAGCGCCTGTTCATCCACCCCCATGCATATGTCTTCCTCAAAAGGAAGAGGCGCTCTCTGACCAGACGGGAATGCCCAGCCAGGCAGAAAAAGAGCCTATCTCTGGGGTTCCAAGGTGTGTGTGAGTCTACAGGCTTCCTTTCCCCCATGTGCAGTGCCCCCCGCCCCGAGAGTTCTAGACAGTTTAGTTCAAAGGCACTATTTCTCCCACTTAAACCAGAGGTGTAAGTGGGTTTGGGGTTGAGTCTCTACTCATGATCAAGAGGTCAGCAGTAGGTAAGGGCTGGACTTTGGAGAGCCTGGTGGGTAGGACATGGATGGGTATGCAATTAGGAGGCAGAGATGAGAAGTGGGGAGCATGAGTTCTTCAGTTCTGTCTTATAGAAACAAAGCTACATTTTAATTTACCTTTTTTTAAAAGCCCTCTTGAGAGCAAATATCAAAGAAACAAAGCAAGACAGCTCTTAGTTCAGTAGATTTACACATCATAAATAATTTCTAAGTGTCAGCAAACTTGGTTGGGGACTGTGCATGCCAGCCATTCCATAGCTTATGATCTGGGATGATGATTCTAATGGCAAGAAAATAAATGTGAAATGGTCGATGCAAATTGATCCACCAGCTAATGAGAAAAGAGCAAACCTGGATAGACCTTTTACCTTCTAAGGAGACTGGGGAAACATCACAGTTTATAGGAAGATGCATGGTTTTGGTCAGGGATCTTGGTTGCATTAAATGGAAAGCTATTGTAATCACTTTAACCAAAACAGGAAACGTAGATGTAACTAATGGCTTGGGGATAAGGGTTGAAAAGGGGCAGAAACCAGCAAATTTGGAGACCTAAAGAGCAGAAGGCATCTGTTAGACTCTTATTTCAATTCTACACGAATTGCCTGGCTGATTTAAGTGAAAATAAATTTGCTGGCAGCATCTTTGGAGGCCCCAGAACTGACAGAAAGACTGGAGGATCTGGCTCAGAAAATGGTCGGGATCACAGATAAGGGACACATGAAATCTCTGCATTCACAGACACATGGCTTCTTTCCACAGGGTGAGTCTGAAGACGGTGCATCTGCCTCAGAGGCTAAAGTGGGGTGCCCAAGTGTCACACCAGTCCCAAGTGGACAACAACCCAAAGCTACCCCTGGTACCATCACTTCCACCCTTGAAAACTGGCCAAGGCTGTCACCATTGCAGATAACGCATGAATTCTCTACTGGTCCAGGTATTAGCATCACTAGCTTCAGAAGCTAGTTAAGTCCATCTTGTTGGCCAAGTCATGTGTCTAGCTCCTGGCTTCTTGCAGGACCTGACACTTCCTATTTGGCTTTTTTGCTTCCACTGTGGTAGATGGACTCAGCACCCCCACCAGGACAATACATTGGGCAGTGAAGGAAACAGACAAATGACCACGCAGTCAATACCCTAACATGAATGTTCTGGGAAGGACACAATTGCCACCCCTGCTGAACACCTATATTGTCACTCCTGGATACCTCTGCTACTGCCCCTGCCTCTCAAAATCATTTGGAACCAAGTCCTGGCTATCAGAGGAAGGGACAGAGGAAGCATCAAACCCTCAGGCTTTTCAAGAAAAAGACAAGCAATAAATAAAGTTCCATTAGAAGAGAATATAGGGGCGCCTGGGTGGCTCAGAGGGTTAAGCCTCCACCTTCGGCTTGGGTCATGATCTCAGGATCCTGGGACTGAGTCCCGCATTGGGCTCTATGCTGGGCAGGGAGCCTGCTTTCCCCCCCCCATCTCTCTCTGCCTGCCTCTCTGCCTACTTGTGTTCTCTCTCTCTCTCTCTCGGTGTCAAATAAATAAATAAAATCTTTTAAAAAAAAAAACTACTCTGAAGAGAGATAACAGCTTAAAGTTGTTTTCTAAGAACCAAATGTAATTAATAAAAAACAACCCGTAAACAGGTGACAGAGATTAAGGAGGCAAGGCACGTGTGATGAGCACAGGTGATGCATGGAGGTGTTGAATCACTGTATTGTACACCTGAAACCAATACAGCACCATATGTTACCCACACTAGAATTAAAATAAAAACTTAAAAAAAACACCCAACACATAAATATATCCCAATATATCCCAGTGACTTTCAAAATTACAAGAATAAAGAAAAAAGTTCTATGAACATGAAGACAGGGAAAAATGGATGGCACAAAAAACAAACAAACAAAAAAAAAAACCAGGATAAAATATGAAGCTAGATTCAGACTTTTCCTTTCAGTCCACCAGATGACTGCCCTATCCTTAGCAAAACTCTTCCTTTAAATGTACTGGAGCCGATCTAAATAAAAATCACACTAAGGAATTCAAAACTAAAATACAAATATTAGTAGTGAGCAATGCAATTCCTTAAGCATAGCTTTGTATAAATACTCATTGTAAATAGGTTTAAAAGAACAAAATGGGGTTGCCTGGGTGGCTCACCTCAGTTAAGCATCAGTCTTCCACTTGGGTCATGATCTTAAGGTCCTGGGATTAAGCCCCACATCAGGCTCCCCACTCAGTGGGGACTCTGCTTCTGGCTCTCGCTCTCCCTCTCCCTCCCTTTGCCCCTCCCCCCTCACCTCTCCCCCTGCTCAAGCTCTCACCCTCAAATAAATAAAATCTTAAAAAAAAAAAAAAAAAAAAAGGGACGCCTGGGTGGCTCAGTTGGTTAAGCAGCTGCCTTCAGCTCAGGTCATGGTCCCAGCGTCCTGGGATCGAGCCCCACATCGGGCTCCTTGCTCCGCAGGGAGCCTGCTTCTCCCTCTGACTCTGCCTTCCATTCTGTCTGCCTATGCTCGCTCTCGCTCGCTCTCTCTCTGACAAATAAATAAATAAAATCTTTAAAAAAAAAAAAAAAAGAATAAAATAGAGGCACCTGGGTGGCTCAGTTGATTAGGTGTCTAACTCTTGGTTTCAGCTCAAGTCATGGTTGTGAGATCAGGCCCAGCATGAAGCCTGTTTGAGATTCTCTCTGCTCTGAGCCTCCCCCTGTTTGAAGCACTGGCACTCTCTCCATCTCCCCACCCCAAAAAAGAATAAAATAAACATCAGAAATTAATTGAAAAGAGAAGATAAAAAATTAACAAACTACTAATAATAATCTCGATAGAAATGGCTTTTTTTTTAAAGAACATGAAATTTAAGGGAAAGTAAATGTGTGTTTTCCTCATGCTCAAGTTAAGGGAAAATAAATACATTAAATTTTTGTATGTTAATTGAAGGAAACTATAATGAGGTATATTTAATTAATGTATTTATTTGTAGAATTTAAACCAAGTTGTGTAACTTGTAAATCATTATATTTTTAAATAAAACAGTACATACAGGATTGAAACAATTGGAAGTAGGAGTGTTAAAATAAAAACCAAAGTGAGATGAGCCTCCAAAATTCCCTGAGCAGATAAAGCCAGTGTAGTCATACCAATAAAGCTGAAGTAAGCTTATTTTGCAAGACTAACTTCACCTGGGCCATTTCTTGCTTTTGGTTCTGGGAATCATAAGCAAAACTTGAATTGCTTCCCAACATTGACAGGAAGTAGCCACTAACCAATTTCCTGTCATTTAAAGAAATTCTATTAGAACCAATCACTGTGAAGAATAAATAGTCACTGCTTTCTCACCATATAAGCTTCTTCTTATTTTAAGTATTTTATTTATTTGACAGATAGAGATCACAAGCGGGCGGGGCGAGGGAAGCAGGCTCCCTGCTGAGCAGAAAGCCCGATGCGGGGCTCCATCCCACTGAGCCACCCAGGCACCCACCATATAAGCTTCTTTATGACAATAAACCCCCTAAGCTGGGATGCCTGGGTGGCTCAGTTGGTTAAGACAATAAACCCCCTAAGCCTCACTCTGTGTTTTGGTTTAAGTGCTTCCAGTTTGCAAGCTGTCTTTAACTAATTACTGCTTTGGTGACTCATTTGTTTTACTTCTGTTATTTCTGAACTTCTGACATTGATGGCACCAGAAGTGGGACCCAAAGAAAACGCTCAATGACTCAGGCAGGTGAGCGAACAGGTGTTGGTACTTATTAAAGGCAAAAATTTAAACAAATGTAAGTAAGATAAAAGTTTACACTAAGTTAGTGGATGTTCATTGAAGCTCTAAAACATTTCCAAATGAGATGAACATTAAATGTTAAATAAGTTTATCTACTTTTGGCTTTTTAATTTCTTATAGAGCGATAAAAGGTATTTGGCTGCATTGAATAAACACGTTTTGTTCCACACTGAAATATTTATTACAAGGAAGAAAATACTTCCAGGAATTTTGAAATGTATTTAAAATTGTTAATCTAGGGGTACTTGGGTAGCTCAGTTGGTTAAGCGTCTGCCTTAGGCTCGGGTCATGATCTCTGGGCCCTGAGATCTAGCCCCATATCATGCTCTCTTGCTCACCAGGGAGCCTGCTTCTGTCTCTCCCTCCATACTCTCCCTCTCTCTCTCTCTCAAATAAATAAGATCTTTAACAGAAGGAGTAAATAAATAAAATTTAAAAATAATAATAAAATAAAATAAAACTGCTAATCTACTACAGGATACTAAATATGATAGACCGTTCATAATTGCCTAATTCCTCATATTCACTGGAAAGCAAAGATTACCAATAGTTAAAATTTATAATCGATATGTAAAAATAAAATTACTAGGAATAATAAAGATAAAAAATGACTGCATATGAAAAGCAAGTAAGAAAAATAGAATATGGTGGGGTGTTTTGGATAAGGAAAAATGAAAGTCGTGAGTTGGGGGGGGTTGTTTGCTTGGTGTTTTTCTGATTTGGTTTGGTTTGGTTTTCTAGTAAAGGGAAAATAATTTAAAGTAATTTGACCTAAAGTAAAATGTTTGTTCAGAATAAGAAAGGAAAAAGGACAAAACCTGAATGGATATAGAAAGTTGTATATAGAAAGTTTGTGGAAAAGGAATCTTGAGAAGGAATTTTATGTGTGGTCAATTGAAGATTGGGATGGATTTATTTTTTAAAAGAGAGAATTTTAAATGTCAAAAGTATACTGATGCAGAATTAGAATTTCGCTTTCTCTCTGTTAAAAGGATAAAGTGGTTTTACTGGTCTGCTTTTTATTAGGAATTATACATATAATTTCTTTACCCATAAGATAATCTACCTAAGAAACATAGATTCTGTGTTTTATGAAAATATTTCCTGTGCTTCATTCACATTGTCTCTTTCAAGTCTTTGATGACTTCCAAACATAACTGAGACCTGTCTTCTAAAAGAGCTAAGATTTTTTACACTATATAGCTTTCTATATTTGGCTTTGAGACCTTTTAATTGTCACTTTGGTTGAATGAATAACTAAGTCAATTGCGTCTTGTTTTACATCTTTAACTCTGGCCATTTTTTACGGCTTTTGCCATTCACAATTGTTCTTTTAGTATTAATTCTTCTCTAAAAGCATTACAAACAAAAAGTGTATCATCCTCAAACAGATTCACGGAAAAGACCCTAACAAGTACTTTTACAATGCAGGCTTCAGGTTTCTGGTGACTTAAGACCTTAACATTGAACGGAATAAGAATTTCTAAACCTTTAATGGAAAACTGACTGAATCATAAAGCTGCTAACCCTAGATGAAGCAAAACAAGAATTTAGAACATAATGCTGAATGAAGTGATGAAGATGATTATAATTTTAATGACTTCATTTCAAAAACATTGCTAGTTCTCTCTGTGATAAGAACATTTCCACAGGACTGTACTGAGCTCCAGGAGGATAAGAAACTCTGAAGGGGGAAAAACAAACACAAACAAACAAACAAATCATTGCTAGTTCTTTAGTGTTTTGTCTCCCAGATTCAGGGTTCCTTTTTCTCCTCTCTCTCTCTTTCTCTCTCTCTCTCTCTCTTTTTTTTTTTTTTTAAGATTTCATTTATTTATTGAAGAGAGAGAGAACACAAGCAGGCCGAGTATCAGGCAGAGAGAGAAGCAGGTTTCCTGCTAAGCAGGGGGGAGTCCAGTGCGGGGCTCTCAATCCCCGGACCCTGGGATCATGACCTGAGCTGAAGGCAGATGCTTAACTGATTGAGCCACCCAGGTGCCCACTTTTTCTCCTCTCTTTTAAGCTATTAATAACATAAAACAATTTTGGAACAAAGTTTGAAACATTATCTTTGCTCCCAACCTGATCCCTCCAGAATTTGGAAACTCTTACTAAATATTCATGTTTTTCATGACAATGTATGAATTTGCATACGTTCAAAAAGAATCTTTTCTCCTATCAGTACACAATTGGACTGGTCCTGGGCTCAGCTTCCTAGCCTCAAGAAGGTTTTGAAAGTTCACTCTGAAATTCCTTATGAAAAGTTCCAGCAAAGCAGATTTAAAATAGCCTGTATGGTCAACCACTATTCTTATCACACTTATGTAAATAATCAGGCCAAGTTTATTGAAACTAGACTTAATTTGCAAACAAATTAGTCTTACTGTGGTTACTTTTGATAGAAATGGGGATGATTATAAAGAGAAAAATTGTCTCAATAATACACCTTTGTAGATAGCAGATTCTACTGTTGTTGTCTTTGAGATTTTGTTTTCTACCCATCAACTGGACTAGATCCTGAATTCTTCCAAGTTTCCTCCAGCACTTGGCTAGAGCTCTCCAAAAACTAACATTTTCCATTTCCTTTCATTCTTCTGACTTGGAATCACTGTAAAAGTAAAACTGCCCTTTTCCTGAAGCCATGCGACTAAAGCTGGGCAACTTGATAGAACTTTCAGAGAAATTAGCACAACAGCTCATGTGTGGACAATCTCCATGCCTGTTGCTATGCAGCCGCTCAGAAAGCTCACCAGGGACGTTCACACTGCAAAGCAGGAATATCTGTCAGATGGCCACTGACCGCCCTCACTCCGTCTAAAGATGCTTGGAACCCGACATCCAGAAATCATCTCAGCTGGCTGCCCTCCAGACTCAGACACTAAATTTATCATTTGCTTAAACTATTAACCTTTGTTTTTCTTCTGTTTCCATAGAAATGGCTCTTGTTAAATTACCTGATTGCTCACATCATAATGAGATCTCACCAAAGTGAAAATTCACCCACAGCGCGGCCTCCTTAGCTCAAACACCCTCATCTTCATCCTGTCTTAAGTAATTGTGAGGATATGTGTTTGCCAAGAAATCATGTTGGGCCTATAAACCATCTGAGTTATTCAGTTGGTTAAATGTTGGTTCCTAGGGTCTCTGCCCTGGGGAATTTCAAAATCCTTGCCTATTGTTCTCCTTAGGGTCATCATACCAACCCCTCTAGTGCATCATATGTTCTCAAGGGTTTTAAATGCCCTGCAGGTCAGCTCCCACTCACGGACCACGTGGTATCCATGAGGATCAGAAAACCAGATAAAATCAGCAATAACCATATAAATGATGAAAAAGTGACTGATGTGGGAAACAAAAGCAGAAGAAAAATTATTAAATTTCCTTACTACCCAGAGCCCACTGACAGGTCCTTGAAACAGGCAGAGCGACATTCCTCTAGGGACTCAGCTGCCTCGATGTTGACACTTTGCTAAGGGCAAAAGGTCCTAGCCCGACACCCCCCCACACCCACCCACCCAATTCTGGATCCTATAAGCCTAACTTAACATATAAATATTCCTTTGGAAACTTCCTTTATCTCTAAGCCTCCTCAAGATATGTGTTGGCAATCACCCCCTACCGATATACATCTGAAGGGTCTCCTGACTAAGGTTTTATTAGACAGTAATAAATGACTTCTGCCCAACAAAAGCTAGCCCCTCAAGGTCCTGGAAACCTTGCTTCCAAAATTCCTTAGAGACTTAACACTATCCCCAACCTCCTCCCTAGTTTCAAGGGAGTATATTACTGGACCATTCCTCATGATCCCAGTGCAGCTCTTTCTGCCCCTGAGTCCTGTCCCATGAATAAATAAAACCACTCTTTTGCACCAAAGGCATCTCAAGAATTTTTTTCTTCTTTTGGCCATTGGCTTTGAACCCTAACGTCTTTCCTACATCAGAGACTACACAGCCCTCTGGCCTGAAAGCTCAAATAATGGAAACAACAAATATGTGATTCTTCAGCCTGACTACACCAACAGCAGGTAACAAGAAGAATTCTATACCTGTTGATCATATTCTCAGTCTACTGAGAGAATGACCAAAAGGGGGGAATTATTAAAGGCAAAACCAAACCAGAGACTCAGCCCTGTAAATTCCCTGAGCAGATAAAAACAGTGTGGTCATACAAACAGAACTGAAGTCAGTTTATTTGCAAAACTAACTTAACCAGGGTCATTATTTGTTTTGGTTCTGGAAATCATAAGCAAAACTGGATCTGTTCCCCAAGGTTGATGTGAAATAACCACTGACCAATTCCCTGTCATTTAAGAATATTCTAAGATTATAACCAATCACGGTAAAGAATGAACAGTCACTGCTTTCTCAGTGTCTAAACTTTATAACAATATACCCCTGAACCTCACTTCATGTTTTGGTTTGAGTACTCCTGGTCTGCAAACTGTCTTCTTGCTGTGTGCACAATAAACTTTTACTAGTTACTACTTCCATGATTAACTCACTATTTCTATGATTAACTGGTTTTATGTCTCCAATTTTTGACAGGAGCTTGCATAGGCTTTTGGCAAAACAAAAAACAAGATGAAAAAATGAAATTGAAATTTCAGCTTGACAGTAAGTGTGAGTCGGTTAAATACCATCCTGAAACAAAGACTACCTAATGCCTATCCAAATGAAAGAGCACCTGCACCCTATTTTCAAAAATCTAAAACAAAGTAACACAGAAAGTGTAAAAGTGAAAGACGCAACAAAGGTAAACCAGACAACAAAAGCAGAGGCACGGCGCTCGTATCAGACAATGTAAATTCCAAACCAACGAAAATTGTTAAACTGAACAAAGGATTGTATTACTTGGGTGAAGGTACATCTACAATGACATTCTGTTATGAAAAGAAAAACAGCTTATATGCCAGATAATAGAACATTAAATATAATGAAGTAAAATCATTGGAAATAAAAGATGTAAAAATAAAACAACAACAACAAAAAAAACCACTGTATTACATTATATTAGCTCCTATATGACTTAGAGTCTTTGAAAGGCAAAATAGAAAAGAAACAAATAAGGCTTAAAGTCATGGTTTTCGAGACGCCTGGGTGGCTCAGTTGGTTGGACGACTGCCTTCGGCTCAGGTCATGATCCTGGAGTCCCGGGATCGAGTCCCGCATCAGGCTCCCAGCTCCATGGGGAGTCTGCTTCTCTCTCTGACCTTCTCCTCATTAATGCTCTCTCTCACTGTCTCTCTCTCAAGTAAATAAATAAAATCTTAAAAAAAAAAAAAAGTCATGGTTTTCAAACTGGATCTCAAAAGCGTCTGTGGTGAGGAACCATAAAAAATATTGAAAAGGCAGTTTGGACCATCCAATTTTATCTATCAGCATCCCACAGACCCTGCATTTGAAAAACATAGCCTGGAGAAGGCAATGAGGTTGAATATGCTTCGTTGTTTTTTGTTTTTGTTTTTTTAAAGTTTCTATGACACTGATTCAAAAGTCAGGTTCTAAATTCAGTGTAGGTCCCTATTTAGTTTTAATGGCTGCTGTGGTCAAAAAGCTATGTACAAAAGCCCACAGAACCACATCAAAGAATCAAACATTGCCTGCACTCTCTGAATCGATTCTGCAAAGGTCTTTTGCTAAAATTCTGTTAGTAAATTTCCATTATCCCAGCTGTCAATCAGTTATTCATACCAAATAATTGGAAGGTGATGTGCTTTGATTTTTTTCGACCAAATAAGCTCAAAAACAACAACATTCTTTGAATGATTTTTCAAGCAAGTTAGATTTTATTTTTAAATGAGGTTTTTAGGTATGCATATGTGAGAAGTATTGTAATGACCCTGTTTTCAGCCAAAAAATCAGATAAGGATAAGACATTCCAGAGACCTGCTTTCAAAATGCTCTTTGCTTAGCACCAGGTTCTGTCAACAACCAGTTTCTCAACTTGTTAAAACATCACCTCAAACTTGAATGGACACATTAAATGGGGTAGTTTCTTCAAAAATCTCTGCTGGGTCACCAGAGGGGAAACAAATCATCAAAATTTGGAATGTTTATCTTTCTGCATGAGAAAAGAAATGTATTTCACTTTGTCTTTAAGTAGGATGAGACTTTGAAACATTTTACCATGAGAAACCACCTCTCCTCCATGAGTGACAAATGATACCCACCATCACGGCCCTTCTCTTCCGGGTTTGTTATAAAGATTCTCCCACTTGTTTTTTAAGCTGTATCAAAAACACTTCTGATTTCAGCTTGGTGTATTTCCTTATCTATGATGGAGGCAATAGAAAAATTTCACATGGGATGCAGTCTGTGACTAACCCTCACACCCATTTTATTCCAGTAGAAGCAGTAGCTCCAACTGTAACTATGCTTACTCTGTTTCCTGCTCCTCTCCTCCATAAAACAGTGGGGTTTTAAAAATTGTTATTAAAGAAGTAATGTACTGTTGAAAAACTATCTTCTCTAGCATGCTTAGAAAACGTATTAGAGTGGCTCACCATACATGCACAATGTGCTTTGTGCATTTAATTACTGAAAGATCATTCTGGAGACACTCTCAACCAAGACATCTACACTTTTTTCCAACTAGATTTAGAAAACCTCCCATACTGAGCAGTTTGTTCCAAAACTTGGTTCTTCAAATATATAGCAATGGATTTTACCTGTTTTCAAACACTTCTTGTTTGGCTTGGATATCATTATAATTTAAATATGGCTGAAAATATAGAGACATTTGTCTTCATGTTCTCAATACTTCGTTTTCTTTTATTAAGATTTATTTATTTATTTATTTGACAGACAGAGATCACAAGTAGGCAGAAAGGCAGTCAGAAAGAGAGAGAGAGAGGAAGAAGCAGGCTCCCCACTGAGCAGAGATCCCAATGCAGGGCTTGATCCCACGACCCTGGGATCATGACTTGAGCCAAAGGCACAGGCTTAACCCACTGAGCTACCCAGGCGCCCTAAATGCTTCGTTTTCAATGCCTTCCTACTGTAAGGGCTTCCCATCACTTACAGATAGCTTTCCCTGCACAGTGTGTATTTAGACTTCTTACAAGATCTGATTACATCATGGTTCCTTCAGCTTCTTGGTGTGACAGATAAAGACTTACACTGGGTGGGAAAGGGATGTCATTCAGCCACTTTGGAGGTCTTGTGGGTTTTTTTTTTTACTATTGTTTACTTGCACTAGGGTCATTTTGCAAGAATCTTTATAGTTCACTTTCCATTTGGAGGGCAGAATTCATTTTGTTAAAACTAGAAAATCTTTAAATCTACCTGGCTGGGAACAGGTAAATTGTAATGTATCACAACATGCTAAAAGTTAATAAAAACAGGATGGTGAGGCCATCAACCCTCCTATTTGGAAATGTCCCCAGATCTTTTAGGAAAATGTACTCACAACACATGACAGGTAACTTTCTGGCATCCTTTATCTAAGGCCCAAGTAAAATTGTGTCACAACAACCACAAAACCCTAATGACACACAGCAGTAAACACCTCTTTCACTCAGAAATCTGAGTGCAACAGCTGATTTGCACATTCATACCTCTGAGGTTAGCTGTGGGTCAATGAGGAGGTTTTGCTGATCTTGGCTAGGCTTGCTCATGTGTCTCCGGGTTGACTGACTGTCAGCTGGTCTAGGGTTGCCCGGCTGGGATTACTGGAAGAGCTTAGATCTTTTCACTTCTCAGTCTCCAACAGGCATGCCCAGATATGTTCTCATGGCAGTGACAGAGGGCAAGAGTGAGGGAACCCAGTTCTGTAAGACTCTGATTATTATGCATGCTTCTATCCCACTGGGCAAAGCAAGTCATACGGCTAAGCTCAGAGTCAGGGTGAAAGAGACCTGTGGTGTGGATGCAGGGAGTGGTAAAGAGTTGGATGAGCCTTAGAATCAATTTACTGCAACAGAGTACAGTAAATATTAATAAAACCTAATTTGTTAAAATAAAAACAAACAAATGTTTTATTACTTACTTTCTAAAATCCACACATCCTCTGAAATATGTACAAACCACTTGTGATATTATTGGTACTCAAGGACCTAAATAGTTTAATGATTTAGTGGCTACATTGATTGATCTTTCTCCCTACTGACAATCCTTGTTATTTTTAAGACCACAAATGAGATTTCAATAAATGTTAAAAAGTAAAAATTTATGAGCCAAATACCCTAGCCACAAAAGAAGTCACCAAAAATTAATAGGCCAAATACCCTAGCCACAAAAGAAGTCACCAAAAATTAATAGCATTCCTTTTAAAACCAAAAGGAAAGAAAAGTCTTGATCATTTTAATATAACTTTTTGAAATAATTATATGGAATCAAAAAGGAAATAAAAAATCTATTATAAGCTATTTTCTTAAACAATGCAATGGAAACTATTACTACACACACATGAAGGGATGTGACCAAAGCTATCATTCAAATTTACTGCTTCAGAAAAGAAGGGATAGGGGCGCCTGGGTGGCTCAGTGGGTTAAACCGCTGCCTTCAGCTCAGGTCATGATCTCAGGGTCCTGGGATCGAGCCCCGCATCGGGCTCTCTGCTCAGCAGGGAGCCTGCTTCCCTCTCTCTCTCTCTCTCTCTCTCTCTGCCTACTTGTGATCTCTGTCTGTCAAATAAATAAATAAAAAATCTTAAAAAAAAAAAAAAAAAGAAAAGAAGGGATAAAAGTAAATGTAGTGACAAACCATAAGTGACTCTTAATCTCACAAAACAAACTGAGGGTTGCCGGGGGGAGGGGGTTTGGGAGAAGGGGGTGGGATTATGGACATTGGGGAGGGTATGTGCTTTGGTGAGTGCTGTGAAGTGTGTAAACCTGGTGATTCACAGACCTGTACCCCTGGGGATAAAAATATATGTTTATAAAAAATAAAAAATTAAAGTCTAAAAAAAAAAAAAAAAAGAAAGTACACAGAGTCACAAAGATTTGGAATGATGACAGCTTAATAAAAAAGGGTCACTTCCCACACAAAGAAAAAAAAAAAAAAAAAGTAAATGTAGTATTTGACTTACGAATTCAGAATAAGGGACACCTGGGTGGCTCAGTCAGTTAAGCTTCTGCATCAGGCTCAGGTCATGATACCTTGGGTCCTGGAATCAAGCCCAGCATCCGGCTCCTTGTTCTGCAGGGAGCCTGCTTCTCCCTCTGCCTGCTGCTCCCCCTACTTGTGCACGCTCTCTCTCTCTCTCTTGCTCTTTCTCTGACAAATAAATAAATTCTTATTTCAAAAAAAGAATTCAGAATAAAGGCACATCTAAGAAATGCTTCTTAAAAAACGAAATAATAAAGATCAGTAAATAAAAACAAAAGATAAAATAAAGTATCATAGATAAATAGATAAATACATATAAACGTACATATAATTTATCTTCAAAGATCAACAAAAACCCATTAGAACCGATAAGAAAGCTTAGTAAGATAGATAATTACAAATAAATATGCATAAGACATTAGGTTTTTTTTAAGCCATTAGGCTTTTATACACCACAGGAAAATACCTAATAATTTAATATGTATTGCACATTCCATATCATAATCATAACAATGTAAAATATTTAATCTTTGATTAACAAAATGTGAAGAAACTTACTGAATATTTTGTAAAAATAAAAGCTATATCACAAATATACATGAAAATTTAAAAACAAAATTATTTTTTGAAGCTTTTTAAAAACTTATTATTATTTTTTTAGGAATCTCTACACCAACACAAGGCTCAAATTCACAACCCTAAGAGCATGCTCTTCTGACGAAGCCAGTCAGGCGCTCCAAACAGCAAAATTATTTTTAATTTTAATGAAGTGTTAACCAAAATTGCAAAGGAGATTTTGAACATTTTGCTAAAATAAATATATTTTATCATAAAAATAAAGAAAGGAAAGTATCTACTTTTTTTTTTTTTTTTAGTATCTACATTTCTTAAAGAAGAGTACTATGTGTCACCCTCCAGATAACTGTGGTACTAATGAAGACCTGAGATATTAATGAGGGGGAAAAAATTGACAAACTCAGAAAATGAGCCAAGTATTTTTAAGTATTGTTTACAAAAGAGAGAGATGTGGAACCAGAGAACTAGTACCAGAGTTTTCTTTAATAAATAATACTGAGAAAATTATTTAAACACTTAAAAATAATAAATTAAATTCCTACCTCATACCACACACTAAAATAAATTCCAAACAATCAATAAGCTAAATCTAAGAAATTAAATCACTAAAGAAAATAGAAGTGGAGAGCAATCTGATGAAGGTCTCTGTAATCCTAAGAGCAAATGAAGACACAATAAATGGGAAATCTGACTGATTTTACCACATAGGGGTTATAAATGTGTATACACCGAAAAATGCTACAAACAAAACCTCTAACAAAATAGGAAAGATAAGAGTAACCTACTCCCAGATCAAAATTTTATGCTTCCTATGTAATAGAGTGAGGGAGAGCTCCCATAGGTTAACAATGCTCTAATAGAGAAACAGACAAAGGGCCTACATCAATTTATAAGGTAAGAAAATCAATAGAAAATACAGTTAGTCTCCCACTTATCATTGGGGACACATTCCAAGACCCCCAATGTATGCCCAAACTCACAGAGACTATCCAAACATATTGTGTTTTTCCCTCTACATAGGTACCTGTGATAAAGTTCAATTCATAAATTAGGCACAGTAAGAGATTAGCAACAATAATAATAGAATAGAAAAAAAAATTTAAGACTTTATTTATTTGACAGAGATCACAAGTAGACAGAGAAGCAGGCAGAGAGAGAGAGGAGGAAGCAGTTTCCCCGCTGAGCAGAGAGCCCAATGTGGGGTTCGATCCCAGGACCCTGAGATCAGGACCTGAGCCAAAGGCAGAGATTTTAACCCACTGAGCCACCCAGGTGCCCCAGAATAGAACAATTTTAACAATATACTATAATAAAGGTTATGTGAACATGATCTTTCTCTGTCTCAGAATAGCTTACTGTACTGACTCGTCCTTCCCGTGATGGTGTAAGACGATAAAATGCCTACATGACGAGGGCCTGGGTTACCACTGACCTTGTGACCACGTGATTCTTCAGAAGAAGGATTACCTTCTAGACTGTGGTTGACTGCGTGTATCTCAAACTGGGTGAAGCCAAACCACAGGGAAGGGGGCTACCGTAGACTCTAGAGAAAATAGTCAACCTCATGTGCAATCAAAGAAACAGATCATAACGAAGGGTGAGATGACATGGTTCACCCAGTAAATTGGCAACATAGTTTTGTTTGCTTTTACTTTGTTTTGTGTTGTTTGGTACCTAGGTTAGCAAAGTTCCCCAGAATGGCCATTAATCACTGATGAGAACATAAGTGTGTCCATTTAGAACCACAGATCTGGGCCTTTCATCAGGTCCTGCTCTTTCAGAAGGAACTCTGAGGAGATAATTAGAGATGCACGCAGAGGTGTTTGTACAATGATGTTCACTGCGGTGATACTTATTCGAAATAATTAGCGGCAACCTAGATATCCAACGATAGGGGAGTGCAGCAGTAGGAGGTAGGTTGAATCATCTGTGGTACATCTATGTGGTGAAGAAGCTATTAAAATCATAAGTGGAAGATTATTTGATGAGGTAAGACATTCTTCACAATATAGTATTAAATGAACAAAGCTAACCCAGGCATGCAGTGAGATGGATAATTAGTCTAAGAAAAAGACAGACTTAGAAAATGAAAGAATATGCCATAATTTTAATTCCGATGATAATTTTCTTTTCTGCATTTCTAGTTCTCACAACGAACTTCTATTCAATTTACAAATCAGAGGGAAAATAATAAATCTTCTAAATCTACTCATTCAACATTTTTAAAAGCACAATGTTCTGCAAGGTTAGCGGGCTTAGCAACTCTCCTAAATAATCTATTGTTCCTTCAGAGAGATTGAAGTCATCTGTCTGGAATTCCGAAAGCTGACAACAGCCATTTCAGATCCTCCAGTGTTCTTTCTCTCAGATGTAATAGATGGAGATCATCACAGACAATAATGGCAGAAAAAAATATACAGTGAAGTTCAGATGTGCATTTGGAAAAAGAGTATGTGGCAAAGAAAAAAAAAACCACCAAATTAAAACATTTCTTGATCTCACACTGCCAACAGGTCTATCGTACCGGCATTAAAAATTCTTTTTAAATCTGTTTGCCACAGATTTAATGCAGCACAGAGAACAGATAAAGCAGGACAAGCAGCCATCATCGGTCCCCAGAGGTGCTGCCCCCCTTCAGGAGACAGGATTATTCGGTGTGGGGAGCTGCTCTGCCTGTCCAGCTCCAACTGCAGACTGCATCTCCGGGCTGGGGACAGTCCGTTCTCAGAGCAGCAGAGCTCTAGTTATGAGGAAACTGTTTATCAAGAATCCCCAAGGTGTGAACAGCCCTGAGCCCCAAATCAGGGAAAGGAAGAGGCTTGGAGGTGAGGCCAGGTTAAGTGCAGGACAGATAAAGGGCCCTGAGCCCCACATCAGTGTGAGAGGGGGAGGCTTGAGGATCATGCCTCCCGTGTGTCTGCGGGGAGGGGGAAGGCTTGCACTCCATATCTCAGTGAGCCTCCTCGGTGGTAATTCTGAGCAGTCCAGATATGAGAGAGAGTTGAAGGAAGCATCAGGAGGATTGAAGACATTTACTCAAATCACACACCAGGAACCAGTGAGCAGGATCTGAATGCAGATCTGTTCCTCTGCCTCGCTGGGCTGATTTCATCCTCACTCTTAGCGGTGGGGTGGGGGCAGTCTAAGTGACACGTGGCAGTGAGGGGCTTGTACAGGTATCCTCCCTTCCAGGGCCAAGCAGGCTCACGGGACAGCAGTTTTGCCTTCTCTGTCTTTTTCCTCCTCTCCCACCTTGCCTCTGTGTTACTGCAAGAGTCTCACGTCTCGTGGCTTACCTTTCCATGTCCCCCTTGTGTGTATGTCTGCCCGCCTCTCGATTTCTCTCCATAACCTATTCTCTCTCCGGGCTGTGTAACTCCTTCCATGCAGCTAGATCTGCTGACCCCCAGGGTCTAGATCCTGTTCCCCAACCTCTCCTTTTCTGCTCTCCATGTGCCCCAACAAAGTTCCAAGCTGTACAATGTATAGAAGCTCTCATAATGCAAAACATTTTCAAGGGAAAGATAAGAAGACCTAAACTCTCTCCCAGGAATAAACTACATATATAATTTTACCAAATGAAGGAAACTGAAAATGAATACAGCTATAGAAAATAGAGACCAACCAAAACAAGGAGAGCTCCTGAGATCAAATAAATTAGGAAAAGAACATCCTCTCTCTCCTGTTCACGGTGCATAAGAGCCTGAGGCTTGAAATAGTCCTTCCGTTAAAGGGCCATTTTTTTAACCCAAATTTCTTTGAACACAGAAGTCTTTTGTTGTTCAGGACACATGTTAACATTTCATAGACCACTAGTTATATGGTAATAAATTACAGACAGTTTGAGAGAGGCTGATGCATGCTGATGTACATAAGAGTGTAAATCATAGTATGCCGGGAGAGGCTGAGCGGTGCGCCTGCTCCCGCCATGTTCTCCACTTCTGGTCTGCCTGCCTCCCCCCAACACCCACCTCAGAGCTACCCCCACCCATGAAGGGATGAATGGACAGAGGACTAGACTGCAGAGACATGGATTCAATCCTCTGTGACAGGACAGACTGACTAATTTCTCTGGGCATCAGACCCCTTACTGATCAGAGGGGCATCGTGATACCAAAGTCTGCAACATACCTGGCATGGCCTGGACCAAAAGAATATCCCTCCCCACCACACACACACACACACACACACACACACACACACACACACACACGCTGATGGGTCTGTACTGAATTGGTCTCTTTCCTCTATCAGGGTCGATACACTCATTGCAGACACTCTTCAAACTGTTTAAAATTGCTTCAAGTTTAGCCTTGCAAGCACTAAGTTCAGCAAGTGGAAGTCTATTTCTTGAGCTATTTCCATTTTCCATTTGTTAGTGACAGATGCATGCAATTACTGGAAGTTCAAGAACAACACTTCCTTCCAAATCACTGCGCACACCAGAGACAGAACACCTTCTCCTCTTGGCTGCCACACTGGGGGAGAGGACCAGGGTTGCTGACGCTCCACCTTGGATGTAAGAGAACAGATTCCAAGCTCAGTTTTCCTGGATACCTCCTCCCTTCTTGGGATTTTTCTGTGCTCCATGATTGCATCCCATGTCACTCCCCAACCATCCTTCTCCCCACCAATTAGTTTTAAAGCTGCACCTCTTGCCTTGTTGGGTTTGTGGCATCATCCCCCTGTCCTGGCACCCCTGTCCCATCTCACGACAGGACAGGGCAGCAACCAGCTAGCTTGCAAAGCACAGTAACTCAATTTGCAGCCCAGACCCAAAAAATCACCCTTTGTTCTCAGAGAATATGACACTGTAAGTAATTACCCAGAGAGACTGGAACTTGGAAATACAATTACATTTTCCTTGTTACTTATTAGGACTGGATCAGGCTCTCCTGTGCTCCTCAAGCCCTGGCATTTTCATTCCCGCATAAATAGAGTCACTAAACCACCATGCCATGCTCCTCTTGGTTTAGAATGGGGAAATAGCATCTCCTGACATAAAAGTGCTGTCTGAAAACTCCCATCAGAAAGAAAAGTTGGGCAGGAGTTATCCAGGACCCTGCCTGAATGAGCCCCCTGGGACTTCAGGGTCACAATTTGCTGCAAAGTAGAATTGTAAGCAGCCATCCCCAGGTCCCCGTGCAGAGCCCTTAGTCCCTACCTTCTGGCTGGAGTGATAGAGAAGCATGGGCTTGAGAGAGACCTGGAGGACAATGCCTGCCCCACTGTATATTGCCTGTGGGATCTTCTAGAAGCCTGGTTCTAAGCAGGAATGGACTTCAAATGTCCAGACCCCTCTTCTCCTTTATTATTCACAGGTTACCCAACACATTCAGCCACCTCCATGGCAGGAAGTGCCTATAAGATCATTGCCGGGGGGAAGTTTTTGTCAAAGTGTGGCTTAACCTCTGCATAACACACACCGCAGGCCTGGAACTGCAGAAAGGGTGTCTTCTTATGGGCTGCTGGTCCAACCTCCCCTCATAGTCCCTCAAGAGTACCTTCCACCCCATACGGAGTGGCGTGCAGACTGGGCAGAAGGAGGTAAGAGCCAGAGAGAACCAGATTTGAGTGAGAGATTAGTCACACCCATTTCCTAGAAATGAGGCTCCCTCTCATAGCAAAGGTCCCCTTAGGAACAGCTTGTGAATTATTTCCTTTATGACCCAAACATCATTACAATCCATTCCTTTCTCACCATACTTATCACCAAGTCTGGAAACTAATCAGTTCTCCTCTGAACTCCTAAGTAATGCCTTAAAACCAACCGTCTCCTCCCCAGACCTCCACCCTCAACCACCAAAGTGAAGTTTCAAGCATAAGAATCTGGTCATGCCAACACTGTGACCCAGGCCCATCATCCCCCACAGGAACTAATGCAAAAGTCTTCCCCAGGACCACCCACACTGACCCCTCCTTAGGTTTTTCTCTTGCTATATTCCATAGCCACTCTCCATACAAGAGTCAAAGTGAGGAGCTGGAAGACAGACATCGAGTTATGTCATTTTCCAGTTTCAACACCATCAATCACACTCAGAAAAGAACTCCAGTCACGTGGATACACCTTCCCTTCCTACTGCTCCTTCCGCTCAGCTCCTCACCCCTCCACTCCTTCCACATTCAGACGACCCGCCAAGTTCATTTCAACCTTTGCCCTTGTCACTTCGTCAAGCTGAAATCCATTTCTCCTAAGTGAACAGAGCAACCCAGCTCTTCCCGGACCATAAAGGATCTGCCAGAAACAGAAGTGTTAAGGAAAATCTCCACTTCTCAGAACCCAAGCACATACTCCAAATGTTGGATCAGGTGGGGACTTTCCTTCCACAGAGGTGACCCAGAGTCACAGAGGGGTGCACAACCTATGGAGCTGGTTTAAATCCTGACTCGCTGCTTATTAGCTGTGTGACATTTGACAATTTACTAACCTCTCTGAGCCACAGTCTCCCCCTTTGTGAAGTGGAGATACTAATAATACTATGGCTGTGTCCTCGTAGGTTACTGTAAGAATCAAATGGATTATTGGAAGGAGAGTATTTGAAAAATGGGAATGACAGTAATAGGAGTTACTCCAGCAGCTGGGGAGATGAGACCCTACATTCCCATTTGGAACATATTGTAAACAGTTGAGAATTCCGAGTGCCCAAGTCCTCCCTTGGCCATCCCTGTCCTACCCATTCCCAACCCCAGCCTTAACATTATGGGCAAGGAAAATCTTGGATGTTTTCAATGCTTTTGTATAACATTGACTTGGGGGCTAAAGGGCTGTTTCTGATCATTATTCATCTTTTCATTACTGTCATGTATCTTATTGATTTTGCATTGAAATATGTTTCCAACATTTTAAAATGAGACTCTTGCTTCAGTGGATCCCAGATCCTAATATCTGGTGAATTACAAACAATCATGTGTGTTTCTTTTTCTTCTTAATTTTAATTTTAAAAATCAATAAGTAATCTGTGATGCCTTTAAAAGATATTAAATAACATAATGAACTTGGGTTTTATTATGAAGTTGTTTTCAAAAGTGATTCCACAAAAATTGCAGGATTTGTAAGACCTCAAAGTGTTGGGCTTTCTGGGGCGCCTGGTGGCTCAGTGGGTTAATCCTCTGCCTTCGGCTCAGGTCATGATCTCAGGGTCTTGGGATCGAGCCCCACATCGGGCTCTCTGCTCAGCAGGGGGCCTGCTTCCCCTTCTCTGCCTGCCTCTCTGCCTGTATCTCTGCCTACTTGTGATCTCTGTCTGTCAAATAAATAAATAAAATCTTTAAAAAAAAAAAAAAAGTGTTGGGCTTTCTGGAAAACTTCTTGTTAAGATCCAGAATAGATTGTTTTTCAGAGTCCATAGTCTCTCATGATTCACCTCCCCTTCCAATTTACCCCAACCCCCTTCTCTCTAACTCCCCATGTCTTCCATGCTTTTTGTTATGGTCGGGTGGGAGGTCGGGGTACCAGGTGGTGGGTATTATAGAGGGCACAGATTACATGGAGCACTGGGTGTGGTGAAAAAATAATGATACTGTTATGCTGAAAATAAATAAATTAAAAAAAAAAAAGATCCAGAATAGAACTGAAGGGCCCATGGAGACCATCCAGGCAATCAAAACTTTTGCAAGAGAATATAGTTGATGAGGTCTGTTATCAAAGGCGAGATTGATACAAAGCGAAGGTCAAGCAAAGCTTTATTTTGCGCCAGTATCGAGAATCAAAGCAACCGGCCGGGGCCGTCTCTTATGGAGAGAGAGACCTCCCCTCCGCCCCCAGCCTCACAGACTAGCTTTTATAGAACAAAGGCCATGTAATTGAGCCTGGCCAATGAGATTGTAGCACACAGAGAAAGTTGCATAGTCATGTTAGGTCACATGCAGGTGGCCCATTGAATTACAATTTACCCTATAGTAGCTGTTGGAACTAGCCTATCACTCTGGTCAGAATTGGCACCCTAGTTTGGCATCCAAAAGGCGGGGTTTACATTCTTTGGTGGTTAGGGAGATAGTATGTGTGCTTTACTGATTGAATGTCTCCACCTGGCCTTACTCGTCCTTGTATTCTGGGCTCTGTTATCTCCACCTGACCTGACCCGTCCTTGTATTTGGGCTCTGTTATCAGGGACTGGTCGCCCATATTTTACTGGTTTTCCAGACTTGCTTCTAAGTAAGTTTGGGGGGGGGGGCAGTTTAAGTTTTACTGCACAAACAACAAAATGGCTTTTTAACCAAGATGGAGCCGCTCTGGCTAAGTAGGCCCTTACAATAGTTAAGGCAAATTAACAGATTTACTGGAAATTACTTATTTCCATTCAAAATAAACATAGCTTTGGGGGTACCTGTGTGGCTCAGTCAGTTAAGCATCCAACTCTTGAGTTTGGCTCAGATCATGATCTCAAGGTCATGAGATGGATGAAGCCCCACATCAGGCCCCTGCTCAGTGGGGAGTCTGCTTGGCCCTCCCGCTTCCCTTCTCCTTGCTCCTGTCCTCTCTCTCTCAAATAAACAAAAATATAAATAAATAAAATCTTTAGAAATAAATAATTAAAAATAGCTTTTGAGGTAGCTTTGGAGTAGTCCTAACTTTACCCAACATCAATTAGAACACATCGCTGCTTTTAGCCACTAAAATGTTTATATCTAGGCCATGTCTGAAGAAGCAGTGAGGCCACTTTCTAATCACTGGCCACAGAGGCCATGGAGGCCACCCGCAGAGCCACGCCCCTGGAAGGCAGGCAGCCCATCCAGGGGGCTGGGGGTGGGGGAGGAAATAAGAGTCTGAGGCTTAGAGGCTCAAGGAACATGCATCTCACCACAGTTTTGAGGCATCAGGGGACAGAGGACAGAGCCAGCCCTTCTGACTTACTGCCTAGCGCCCTCTCCATATTCCAAGGTAAACGTGGGAACCCAGAAGGGGTGCTGCTCCAGGCGGCCCCCTGGGGCTTCTGAGTCTGGAGTCTGGACCGGAATTCCAGTTGAGCCCCGTGACCCCTTGAGTTCCCCCCAAATACAGGCTGTCTCTGTAGAGTCAATGAATTCAGGGGCTTCTTTTTCTGCTGCCTTCTGGATTTGAAGATAGGGGTAATGATGATACGCATGCACTCACATTTTGTTTAAATGTGGCTCGGCCGGGTGACTGAGTGACCCTTCCTGTCAGGGCAGGATCATAGGTGGGCTTCTACATCTATTCCAACTCCACTAACCCCTCTCCCACATGGAACGCAGCCTGAGACCATTCACTGACTTGCGCCTGTCCAGTGCATTCCCCCTGACAGACTGCTGCCTTCAGCCTATCATTGACTTTCCTCCAGATCAGGCCAAGGCTAGGGAGGGGCATATGACTTCAGTCCTGGTTCCCCGCCGGCACCAAGTGAGGTGCTGGAGTCGCACTGGCCAGTCTGCAGTAGCTGGGACAACACTGCCATCTTGTGGTCAGGAACTCTGCCTGCCTCCAAAGCCGCCCCAGGAGGGCCAAGAAGAGCCTTTCTGAGCCCTACAGGTGGGAGTAGGACAATCCTGGGGGGACCCTGCCTGCAGGAGGCTCACAGACCAGCAGGATACCCAAGTAACCCACAATGTACATACACGGGTGATACAGGCCATGATGGCATCAGACGTGCCACACACAGGGCTCCAACCCAGTCAGCAAATACTCAGTGTGCAACACTCCAGAACCAGGTGGTAATGAGAGGTCTGCGGGCAATTACACCCCAGTGAGCAAAGTGCCAATTAAAGTAGGTATGATAGCTGTGGGAGTTCGGAGGAGGGACAAACAGCCCGAGGAGAAGGTAAGATTTCATAAGCGATACAGGGTCAGAATCTGGAAGAATACTCCGGCACCATCAAGGAAGCGAGGTGAGGAAGGAGCACGTCAGAATTTCTGAGGCTTGCAGAACAGACTCCGTTTAGAGATGGAGCACTGAGTGTAGAGGGGACATGTTCATGGCTACTTGGTGAAAGGCAAGGGTGGGGATCTCAGAAACTGGCAGTCAAAGAGTAGGAGACAAGTCTGAAAAGAGAGAGAGCTTTGAATGCCAGAATTAGAGTGCTGGAAATCACACGACAAAGCTGCATGTAAGAAGAAATAACGCGGGGCACCTGCGTGGCACAGTCGTTTGGGCATCTCTTGGTTTCAGCTCAGGTCGTGTTCTCGGGGTCATGGGATGGAACCCCACATTGGGCTCCATACTCCATGGAGTCTGCTTGGCACTCTCTCTCTCTCCTTCTGCCCTTCCCACCACATTTCCTGTCTCTCTCTAAAATAAATAAATAAATCTTAAAAAAAACAACAACAACAAAGAAGAAGAAGAAATAATGTGGCAAAAAATAAAGCGTGAACTATACGCTTAGAAAAACAACTGAATAAATATTCACCATAATGTTAACAGTGGTTATCTCCTGGGCATGTGCTTATTTGTAAGCACACTGTCTGTCTAGCTGTCTGCCTGTCTGTCTGCCTGATATATTTTAATGAATTTGTACTACCTTTTTAATGAAAGAGATAACAAGGCAAGTTATGGGATCAAGTGTTTTTCATTGTGGTGGTGTCTTCCCCAAGGGGATAGGTCAGGGAGTTGTGTAAAACTCAGGATCAGAGACTCGGCATCTGTCATGCTGGAAGGATCTTGGGAACCTACCCAATCTTGTCCTTCAGACCAGAGAAGAAAGGTCTGTGGAAGGGGCAGGGGCTCACCCAAGCACACACAGCCCTGCCTGGACCTCAGAATCAAGCTTACTCCTGCTGCACTCAGGGCCCTACTTTCCCTTCGCTGCTCGTCACTTCCCATTGCTGTCTGGCCAGGAGTTCACCACACACGGCAAGGACCCACAGCTCCATGAAGCCCCCAGGTAGGTAGCAGCCAAGCTTAGGTGACGCTGGCAGGTCTCCCCGTCCCTCTGTCATGCTAACATATTGTAGACCTCCGCTTGAGAAGGGAGACAATTGAGCACCAGGACTTCCATATGATTTCATCCAACAGTTCTTAAAGTGTGCTGCTGGCAGTTCCCACAGACCCAGTGTGCGAAGCCCAAATGTTTTCCATATGACTACTAAGGTACAGTTTGGGCCCCTGAGTGGCTCAGTCGGTGAAAGTTCTGCCTTTGGCTCAGGTCATGATCCCAGGATCCTGGGATCCAGTCCAGTCCTAGTCCTGGGACACAGATCCTGTGTCCGACTTCCTGCTCAGCAGGGAGCCTGCCTCTCCCTCTCCCTGTTGCTCCCCCTGCTTGTGTGAGCTCTCTCTCTCTCTCTCTCTCTGTCAAATAAATAAAATCTTTTAAAAAATACTTCGGGAGAGGGTGGTGGGGTTATGGATATTGGGGGGGGGGGGTGTATGCTGTGGTGAGTACTATGAAGTGTGTAAACCTGGTGATTCACAGACCTATACCCCTGGGGCTAAAAATACATTATATGTTTATAAAAAAAAAATTAAAAAAATACTAAGGTGCAGTTTGGCTTCTTCATTCTCATTCTTGCATGAGCGTACGAAGGACCTTCCCAAAGGCAATGTGACATATGGTAACAACATGATTGTCAAATGAATGATGAACAGGAAGGTGCAAACTTGATTCTATTGATCTCCATTGAATGCCAAGGCAGAGATGAGAACACAGCAGTCTTCTCTCTGGCTAGGCATTAGAGAATGTTGCAAAGATATAAAACAATGTCACTCTTCTCATTTTTTATTCTAATTTTTTAATGAGGAAATATAGTTACTTTAAATGTTATTATGTTTACAGCTTACTGTCTTATTTTAATAAGCTTACAAATAATATATATAATTTTGCATTTCCAATTTATCTTATCATAAATGTCATTGATGTAACACTCATAAACTAAAAGTCTTTGGAATTGCCATTAATTTTTATGAGCATGAAGAGATCCCGAGACCAAAAAATCTGAGAACCTCTAATCTGACCTTCCAGCTTCTCACTGCCATCCCTGACATGATCACCGACCCATTTCCCCCACCCGCAGGGGACGGTCCTCCTCTGTTGGCTCTTTATTCACAGAGGTACAAGGAGCACCTTTCCAACCAGTGCTCCCTCCTCTTTCTTTCCCCCTCTCTCACTCTCCCATGTCCCTCTCTCCCCTACAGCCCTCCCTCTCCCTCCTCTCTCCCCTCCTCCAAACTATGACCTTGGCCCCAGGCAGGGCTGGGCTGACAGACTTCTAGGCACAGAATGTCTTTCTTCCCGCTCTCCTGTTTTCCAGCCCCTGGTGGCAGCCTCTGAGTCTGCATCCTGCAAGCTCCCTGTCCCTCCAAGAGCTTCTCAAATGGCACTTCATCCCAGAAATTGGTTTTCCCAGACCTCTCTTGAAAGGGACCCCAAACCGAGGAGCCCAACAGAACAAGGTTCACACCGGCCTTTTCATTATTCAGCTGTCATTTTGGGAGCCCGAGCTCCATGTCAGATGCAGAGAACCAAAGAGCACGACATGTTCCCTCCGTCTGTTCACATCTTCCAGGGAAATGAAGAAGGAGCGAATGGTTCTGTTGAGGAAAGCGGGGAAATGCCTCACAGAAGATGTGACGTTTGACAGGGATCATACAAGATGAGGAGGTGTGCACGGGGTGGAAAGGAGTGTCCTTGCAAAGGCACATGAATGTGAAAATGCACCTCATGCTTAAATACCTGAATGGATGGATGTGGGCAGATTACAGCGTGTGTGCGTGGGTTTGGATGTGCGCTGTGAGAATGTGCACATGAGTGTGTGGTATTGTAGGCATCTGTATGAGCCTGGGTGTCCGTAAGGACATGTGCGTCTGAGTGCGTGCATGCATGTGGACATGGACCACGTATGTCCCTTGAGTCATTAGGTGACGTAGTGCGTGTGTGTCCGTGTGTCTGTGTATGAACCTAGTAAGGATGAGACAGGAGTGTCTCTTGGGAGAGAGAGGAGGAAGTGGGAGACATATTACACATTACTCCATGAACTGCCACAGCACACACCCTTCCTATGCGATGAAACTCTCATTCTGGTCACACCCGTAACCAAGGTCAACTACAGAGACCTGAGATTGGGATCTGGAATGTCTGAACAAAGCCCCGCTCTTCCCATACATCCACCTCTCAAGTGGAATCTCGCCGAATCCCTGAAGGAGAGAACCTCAGTAGACATGGTTTATTTTCCAGAGTCCCTCCCGCGCATGGCAGGCCAACCCCACACCTGTCACTGATGCAGAAGCTGATACTTTTTACAATGCTTTTCCAATAATTAATTCAGAAGGCCAACAGGAAAAACTAAACCGTATTTCAGTCTCTTGGAACAGTCTCTTTAATTGGGAATTACAGAAGAAGGTCAAGGGTTTGAGGAAGCTGGGAGGGACCCTCACATCCTCTCCTGCTCCCCGGGGCCTCCGAGAGCTTGGGTTAGCTCCACACAGAAATGTCCAGAAGAGGTCGGGTGCTGCCAGGCTGGCTGACTGTCCTGCCTCGGCTGTTAAATCGAGTTCACTAACCTGGTGACTGGAACGGATGCGCCCCTATGTTCACTCCAGTGAACAACGGATGCGCCCCTCCTTCCAGCAGGCGTTGGGACGCACTTCCTGCGCCAGACACTGGTGAGGCTCTCATGCGTTCTCTCCCTTAAGCTGGATCTGTTTCTTTATTTTCTCTCTTCCATGTCGTATGGAATAAAACTGTGTCCTACGGACGTATTTCAAGTGATTTAATTTTTATATATTTAAATACTATATGGATCTTGTGTTACCTATTGCATACTTTATTCATATAGACACATTTTTACAGTCATTTGGATTAGTTACTTGTCACCCCATTTTTCAGATGAGAAGACTGAAGCTCAGCGGGCTTGGATAACTTGAAGTACTGCAGCTACTAAGTGACAATCAGAATGCAAATCTACCTCTTCCTGCGACACAGAGTCGGGCCTTTTCCTCTGTACTGGTTCTATGGATTGGTCTCATTCTCAGTCACAACAAGGGTGTGTGACCTGAGGCTGCCTTAGATCCATGTCCCCGCCTCTGGGCAACCTCTGCAGTGCTCCAAGCTGGGCTCTGCCACTGAGCGGGGACACGGCCCTTTCTCCACCACCTGAGGGTGGTGACAGCACCATTGCCGTACTTTCCAAATCCTGGCCTGAAATTGTGAGGCATCCAGAGATAGAATATTATGGAGCCCATAAGAAGCATATTTAGAGTGTTTTTTATGGCCATGAAAATAAATGCTGCTTATCTAAAACTAATAATAATAACAATAATCATAATAGCAGTAGTAGACAAATATTTATATTCATAGCATGGATCACCAATATAAAAAAAAAATCAAAGAGGAAAAGCCAGAAAGGAAAGTCACCAAATGCTAACAGTGGTTATTTCTAGATGACAGATTTATGGGGTGCCTATTTCTTTTTTTTGACTTTTCTGTGTCTCACAATTTCCCACAATAGACACGCATAGCTTTACAAAGGGGGAGGAAGGTGGTGGCATATTTAATACCTGACTGTGGCCTGAAAACTGTGACACCCCTTTCCCAGGCTCTTCAAAGGCCCGGACTGGAGCAATTCCATGTGGAGAACCTTCCAGAGGCTCCCAGCAGGCATCCGCGCCTGGAAAAACAAAGCCTCCCGCGGGGGTGGGCATCGGGTTTCATTTCCCCAGCCTCCTGTTCTCCCTTCTCGCTTCACCTGATTATCCCCTGGAGATGGCCCGGAGTGCAGCCCGCACCCAATCCTATCTTCCCTCGCCGGTCTCCATCTTCAGCTCCGCAGTCTCCAGCCCTGACTGCTCCCCGCAAGCTTCTGCCGGGTCACAGCTTCACTGAGAAGCTGAGGGGGGCCTCTGAGAATTCCGCTGGTGCTGTGCTGGCATGTGTGCAAACCACTCATAGGACAGTGCCCAGAAGAACACCTGGGAACCCAGAGTGTAAAAGGGATTGTTGCCTCCCCACCGCTCCCACTCCCCCCACCTCCCCCCCCACCCCGTCTTGTGGGTGGCTGTCACCCAGGACCACACAGGAGGCTTTAGCAACAGCCTTCACCCATACACTTCTTCCTTTGACATGCATTTAATCAGGGTTTCCAGGGGCAGGGTGGGGGTTGGGGAGTGGGACTGAGCAGACCCTGCCTGGAGGGGTCAATTCCACTGAGGGAGACTCATGATAACACACTGGATTAGCAAAGGGACTGACGCCACTTCCAGCGAGGTGGCCTGCTGGGGGGCAGCCCCCTGTCTGGGAAAGGCTGGCCAGGAACAAGGGTGTCTGGGCTGGATGCCTGATCAATGAGGGGTGATCGGACAGAGAGAGACAAGTCCACATTTTGTGCAAAGGCAATGGCATGAGCAAGGGAACAGACACAAATGAGAGCATGTGAGGTGTTTGGCAGGCGGTAAAGTGGTTAGAGCTGGACCTCCAGTTCTGCCTGCAGCACCGGGGAGGTAGGAGTCCCTCCTTCTGGCAGAGGGAGCTTGTCAGGTCCTTAAGCAGAGGACCGGGGAGCAGACTTACCGCAGCCACACAGGAGACAGAACTGAAGGTGGGACTTCCATGGGGCTGGAGGGGAGGGGGGATGGGGTGGAGGGACAGGAGGCAACATTCTGTCTGCCCTGCGGGCTGGAGATCTAACATGGAGTAAGAGCCATAGAGTTATTGGGCTCTGGTCCTGAAATGAGAAATCCAGCCTTTCCCAGTCCCGGCACTGCTGGGGAAACTGCCCTGAGTGGCCAGAGAGTCCCATCCCTGGACATTTGGCATTGGGAACCAGAGAAGGTTATGCCCACCTCCCTGGAGGCCCTGGTCTATAACTATGAACCTGGAAGACCCAGTAGTCTTATTTGCCACCATGGACTAGAGCATAGACCGAGCTATTCTGCAAGAAATGAGACAAAGCTCCAGTCATCAAAACAGTATGGTACTGACACAAAAATAGATATGTAGGTCAATCGAACAGAACAGAAAGCCTAGAAATAAACCCACAATTATATGGTCAATTAATCTTTGACAAAGCAGGAAAGAACACTCAATGAGAAGAAGACAGTCTCTTCAACAAATGGTGGTGGGAAAACTGGACAGTTACATGCAAAAGAATGAAACAGGACCACTTTCTTACACCACACACAAAAATACACTCGGAATGGATTAAAGACATAAATGTGAAACCTGAAACCATAAAAATCCTAGAAAAGAGCACAGGCAGTAAGTTCTCTGACATCAGCCATAGCAACTTTTTTCTAGATGGGTCTCCTGAGGCAAGGGAAATAAAAGCAAAAATGAACTATTGGGACTGCCTCAAAATTCAAAGCTTCTGCACAGGGAAGGAAACAATCAACAAAACTAAAAGGCCACCTACAGAATGGGAGAAGATATTTGCCAATGAGATACTCAATAAACAGTTAATATCCAAAATATACAAGAACTTATAAAAGTCAACACCCGAAAAAAACACAAAGAATCCAATTAAAAAATAAGCAGAAGATATGAATAGACATTTCTCCAAAGAAGACATCCAGATGGCCAACAGACACATGAAAAGATGTTCAACATCCCTCATCGTCAGGGAAATACAAATCAAATACAATGAGATATCACCTCACAGCTGTCAGAATGCCTAAAATCAAAATCACAAAAAATAACTGGTGTTGAGGAGGATGTGAAGAAAAGGGAAACTTCTTGCACTGTGGGTGGGAATGCAAACTGGTGTAGGGACTATGGAAAACAGTATGGAGTTTCCCCAAAGGTTAAAAATAGAACTACCCTATGACCCAGTCATTATGCTACTGGGTATTTAGACAAAAATACAAAAACACTAATTCAAAGGGAAAGATGCACCCCTGTATTGACAGCGGCATTATCTACAATAGCCAAATTATGGAAGCAGCCCAAGTATCCAGCGATAGATGGATAGATAAAGAAGATACGGTGTATAGAGGCACCTGGGTGGCTCAGTTGGTCAAGTGCCTGACTTGACTGTGGCTCAGGTCATGATCTCAGGGTGGTGAAATCAAACCCCATGTTGGGCTCTGCACTGAGTATAGAGCCTGCTTAAGATTCTCTCTCCCTTCTCCCTCTGCCCTTCATATCCCCACTCACGCTTTCTCTCTCTAAAAAGAAAAAAGAGAGAGATAGAAAGAAAGAAAGAATATATGGTATATATATGTATATATAAATATATAATGTATTATATATAATAAAACATTTCTTTATATAAATTTTATACATGTGTTGTGTGTGTGTGTGTGTGTGTGTGTGTAATGGAATATCATTCAGCCATTAAAAAAAAAGAGTGAAATCTTGCCATTTGCGACATGTGGATGGAAGTAGAGTATATATTGTTGAACAAAATAAGTCAGTGAGAGAAAAACAAATACCATGCGATTTCACTCATATGTGGCATTTAAGAAACAAAAAAATGAAGGGTATCTAGATGTCTCAGTTTCTCAAGCATCTGATTCTTTATTTTGGCTCAGGTCATGATTTCAGAATCATGGGACCAAGCCCCGAACTGGGATCTACACTCAGCGTGGAGTTTGCTTGTCCCTCTCCCTTTGCTCCTTCCCCTGTCCTCTCCCTCTCTAATAAATAAATAAATCCAATCTCTGAGAATAAATAAAGAGGTCTATCATCCTCCTGTTCCTCCTGTGTTTTTAAATGTCATCTGGAAGTCATTTATTCCTTCCATTAGAGACCTCTGTATTCACACTTTACCTACCAAGTTTAGCAGCTTGATTTCGGGAAGTACTCTTAAAAACAAAACAAAACAAAAAAGTTCTTGCCCAGATCTTTCACCTGTTCCAGATTTTCAGACTTCAGTACCACACCATATTGGTTGGCCCCATTTAAGAGACAAGGAAGAGGGCACAGCCAAGCTTTAGCCTAACAAAATTTGGCCCTGGAACTTTCTGGAAATGGGTTCCAAACCCAAGAAAAGGTGTAGCTTTTCCCAGACAGATGGAGTTCTGCCAACTTTGACCCAAATCTCCATCCCAGGAATGCTGGATGAACAGGAGGATCTTCATCTTCCTGTTGAAGGGAGGCCCGGAAGAGGCCCATTTCTTCTCTGCAAAAGATTGCTGTAGCCCCAAGCCCCTCCATCCTCTGGATTTCTAACTGAAGCATCTCTAGTCGGCCAACACAAAGGCCTATCTCCACTCAGAATCAGACAACAGATTTGCAGCGGATTTTCTCCTTTACACACAAACCAGAGCTCCAGGAAATATTTCAGCATAAATGTACAAATCCTTCTCTAAATAATGCTCCAAACCTTTCTACAGAACCAGCCTCAAGGTGCAGGCAGAAGGGAAGGCCCTGGAAGGGTCCACACAGCTGCCAAGACTGCAGGGGTGGAGGAAGCACTGTTGGTTCGAGGAAGGTGGTGGCCTCTTCGATTCCTGGAACTGTCCCCCTCGCGTCCTCTGTCAGTGTGCGCACAGCCACTCAGGGTGGTTTTGTGCTGCAAACAGGCAGCATCCTTTTCATCTCTTCTGACATACCACACTCCGCTGTGCCTTCACTGGATGTTTGCTGAGCACTTGGTACGTACCAGATACGTACGTATCCTCTTCATTCCAACTTGATGACATTGATTCCTCTTCCACTCCAGAGCAGTCATTGTCAGGACTCCAAGTCTCTTTGCCCTTTAAACCCCTCCAGCAAAGAAAGCCACACAGAACAGGTACACATGATGAATATTCTGTCTGTTTGGGGTCCAGAGGAAGCTAAAGGGTCAGCTTTGCAGGGTCAAGCCATGACCAGCCAAGAAAGAGACATTGAGGAATGTGGCCAGATCTTGAGTCTGGCTCCAAGAGTGTTGTCTCCTGGGAACCAGCCTTCCTTTCCAGCCCCACAATTATATGTCCCGCTAGAAGCTTCTTCCCCAAGAAGATGTACCGAAGCTCCTTGAGCTCTTCAGGTGCTAACTTCTCACTTGCCCCATGGCAGGTCCCACCCTGTCACCCATGTAAATCAAGGGCAGACCAAGCCCACAAAGGGGGAGGGAGGCCAAGGCACCAAGATCCCTCAGCACCTCCATAGCTTCCTCTCTGTCTTCCAGCCTTCCTCCACTGGACACCAGGGAGGTACCAGGGCCTTTCTCTGCCACACTGGAACAGGGGACCCAAGGACAAGCACCACCCATTCCAGGAACACAGGGCCTGAGAGGGGCAGGTGACCACTGAGAACGAGGCTGTATGTAGCGTGTGGTGTATGTGTGGAGTACGTGTATAGTGTGCAGTATATGTACCTATGCTAGAGTCTTCTCCATCCCAGTCCAGTGATTCCACGATCATCGTGGGAACTGGACTCTTGCAAGACCATTCTACATTCTGAAACTGTGTCTTTGATTTCGGCATTAAAAATGTTATTATTTATGTTAAGTGATAGCAGTAATAAATGATAGGTTTTTTTTTTTTTAATGCTTACATGTGACATAATAAAAGGTTGACAACCTTAGGTTAGTATCTGAAATTCTTTTTGGAAACAGGGCTAGCCTGTGAAAGCCAGATCTGGAAGCTCTTGATGTAGGAGATGTATAGAGTTGGATTCCTATAGTCAGGGCTGGGAACCCTAGGTTCACTGCCCAGGTGTCTGCTTGACCTTAGGCAAGCTTATCCACTTCTAGGGGATGGCTAGGGTAGCATTAGTTTTCACATCCTTAAAAAAAAAAAAAAATGGATGTTTTGATGCACAAAACTTAATTGGATCTTGATGAAAAAAAAACAAAGGCCAGAAAAGGCATTTGAGGAACAACTGGGGACATTTGACTATGAACTGGGTTTTAAATGATATTGAGCTATTATTAATTTTCTCAAGTGTGAAAACAGCATAATGGTTATGTGGGAGAAGGTCCTTATTTTTAGGAGATGCATGCTGAAGTATTTGGAGGTGAAGTTTTATGAGGCTTGCAATTTCCTGTGAGATGGTTCAGGGCAGAACAAAAAGGATAAAACAAGAAGCAGATTCAGCAAAATGTGAACAATTGTTGAATCTAGGGGACAGATATATAGGTATTCACTATATTAATCTCTTAAATTCCTTTTTGTTTAAATGTTGGTAAAATGAAAGGGGGGAAGACTTTAAAAACATCTTATTTGCTAATTTGTTGGGCAGATTAAGTCAAACAATGTATCAGAGAAAGTCTTTTGTGAGAATGAAGTACAGAAGGGCAAGCCTATGGCAAGTTACACATTCTAAGGATCCACATTCTTGCCCTACCCCAAGATGGGCAATAGAAGAGGGTCTTGTTGAAATCCTGTCCAGGAGATTTGTCACCTTCTAGAATGTTCTCAATTTTCAACTCCACCAATAAGCTCACCATTGTATTTCTGCAACCCCAAGTTATATAAATTTTATGTATCCCTGGGGCTGGGTACCTAGCCAAAAAGTCCTGGAATTAACAAAGGTCTTCTAAAGCAGTTATGAAAGACAGAGTAAGAGGGAGAGATGGAAACAGAGGCAGAGAGACAAAGAGACAAAGACAGAAACAGAAGAAGAAGGAAGAGGAGCTGCAGAAACAGGGAACAGAGAAGAGAAAAGAGGAAGAGGAGAAGGAAGAAGAAGAAAGGAAGGAGGAAGAGGCAGAGGAGAGGGGGAAGGAGGAGAGAAAAGTCCCTGAGCACAACCACTATCACCAGAAGCTTCTGTGAAGGCCAGATAATCAGACCAGGGGCAGATTTTAAAAATGCCCACTACCAATTTTGTTTATTTGTTTATTGCTAATCCTCCTTGTTATCGCTCATAAGCCTCAGCATGGGTTTCTACCTTTACAAAGGGCTATACATCCTCTTATAAAGGGCTACACAACTAAGGATGTGTTGTCCTTGACCATTCAGAAGCTGGGCATGTGCCCAGGTCTGAGATCCACATGTCATGGGGATGACAGACTGACTTACAGATGAATAGGGGGAACTACCTTGTGCTTCAAGGAGATCTGAAGGCCCAAGGGGAGAACATGGGATAGCTACTCAGGCATGAAGTGAAGATAGTGTATTTATTGCCAACTGATACCCTGCTCTTTCCAGCATGGAAAAGTGTTGGTCTTAAATCTACTTGGCAAAACTGAGTAGGGAACCGAAGTAAAGAAGTCTCAGAACACCTGTGATACCTGATCTGGTCAGGAGGTCCTTGGAAGGGCTCCCTTCAAGGAGAGGAAAGATGGGCTCCTGCAGTTAGCATGAAAACAAGACTGCTTTGGCCACAGCTTCTGGAATTAGTGCAAGACTCCCTTCTGGATTGGTAATAAGTTTCCCATTCTTGATCTAAGACCCAACCTCAGAGCCACCTTAAGTTGGTGCTCAGTGAAAGCGAAGAGTAAAAATGCCTACTGAGATGGCGCAAGAGTAAAATATCCTGCTGAGATTCTGGACCCTAGAATATTCCATAAGCTGAGAGGGCTCAGCCAATCTCATTTCCTTTACATTCTCAGCTCTTCTAAGATGTGACCATCAATGCCACTGCCTGCAGATCCCATACCTCCCTGATCCTAAGCTCCCTACAAATCAGAAATCCAGGAGCTGAGGTTACTGAGTCGAGCTGGCGCTTGTCATTTAGTCCACAATCCTCAGTGCCTGCGTTGGTCCCACTCTTCTGGCCCAGAGTTCAGATGGCAAAGTCAAGTATGCCTCTCCCTACAAAGAAGCCTCTATATTCCTTTTCATATTCTTCCATTTCCTCTGCTTCTTCCCAGCTCCCCAAGTTCCTGTCTGAGTCATTCAAGGCCCAGAACAGACTCCATGTTGAGAGGAAACCAAGGGTAGGAGGAATTTTTGGTACGTAGCCACAGGGTATCTCTGTAGCCCCACTTCATAGGGGAACCACTCAGAGGTTGCGGCCATTCCTGTTCATTTCCAGTCAGAGTTCTTTCGTTTCTCTGAAACTCCTTGTTGGGTAATTTGTCTTCATTTGCATGGTAACATCTGTGATTCAGAGATTGGCTCTCCTTTCAAACTGTTACTCTAATTTGCCATTCCTTTTTTTTTTTTTTTAAGATTTTATTTATTTATTTGAGAGAGTCAGAGAGAGGGGGCCAAGGCAAAATGAAAGAAGAGAAGGGAAGAGGGGAAGACAGCTTCAAAGCAAGGGAAGAGCGTGGAAGGACTCACCTCCCAGACCTGCCTGGCACTCTTAGGGATGAAGGGGCAAGACTAATGGTGTCCTCATCTGATTCTTCCAGAGCAAGGTTAATGTGCTTTGGGTAGTCTCACAAGTGGAAACTATTTCATTCAATCATTTTATTATTTTTATTCAATAATTCAGGTGGCAATCTAGATGGGGAAGGAAATTCACATCTACTGAGTCTGCAATTGTACTGTGCCATTGACTCATTAAACTCTCAGGACTTTATAAAGCAGGTACTAATATTTCTGTGTGTAGATAAAGAACTGGGGCTTGATGAAGTCAGCTGATTTATCCAAGGTCATCCAGTTAGTAAGTGGCAGTGTCAGAATCCATCTCTATTCTGTCTTACTTCAAACCACCCCACTGACAAACTGATGCCACCTCCACAGCTCATTATATCCTAACCCATAAAGTAGACTTGATGTGTATTAGACAATTCCTTTAAGATTCAAATCTTGCAGATTCTTAGAGTAAAAATAAGGATAGTGTTTAGGAGCTGTTAAAGAATATCATGTTCAGGATATAGGAGATGTGAAAGTCTTGCCCAATGCCAAGGATCCTGAAGACCCAGATAATGGACAATAGAAGACTGGAACCAAAATGTCACTTTCTTATTGGCAGAGACAGTGTCCAGAACCCAGAGAGTAGAGCTTCTGATATACCAAACTCCAATATTTGGCTGAAGGTTGAGCAAGCCAGCTGTTCAATTCTTTCCTATGGCACAAAGCAAAACTTGTTACCTTAGCATTGTCTGGTGATCCTGTGGAGCTATGATCAAGATACTCCAGTGAGAGCGAGTGATTTTATGGAGTGCAATCGGAAAGTGCCAAAGGAGATTTTCCCACTCCATGCATAACCTTTAGTGAATGATGACCCTGTCCCCTAGTAAATCAGGCAAAATCAGTATCTTTGCTTCTCCTTCTTCAAAGAAAACCTAAGAAGATTGTGAACACAGAAAAGCGTTGGCACATGGAAAGATAACTGTGTGTTTCCCCAACCCCACTTTGATATTCAGCTATTTTAATATAATAAAAAAGGGACCCAAATATGTATGGTACATGTAAAAATAGGAATGGACGCCAGAGAGGCAACAAGGGTATGGTTTTGTTAAGAACAACCTGGCAATGTGAAACAGATAGTGCATCTCTGTGGTGGCTGAAGGAGTTTCATCCTATTTATTTACCCCTAAGAGATGAATAAGTTCAACTCCCTTTGGTGGAAACAAGGGACAAAAGATAATTGAGGCAGCCAACCTATCACCATCATGAGTAACCCATAATGACTAGAGTCACCAGCAACATGACCTCTGCTGCTCCCAGGACAGAGTTTCCTCATGACAATGAGTTGATAGGTAGAACAGGTACATTCAGAAACAGTGGCCAGAGACCCAACTGGTAGGATAAACCACAGTCAGGAAGTGCTCAAGAGTTTTCAGTATCTCAGGTTCAGTACACTCCTTTTCCTTTACCCTCAAATCAACTGACCCACATACACATAAAATCATTATACACACTCTTGTAGACTCCTCCCAAACTCTCAACCAGTTCTTCTCTCTCCTGTGATTGCCAGAAAAGTAAAAACCCAGCCTCTGTTGTGTGTTTTCTGGAAAAGTGCTACAAGGATATGTTGGTATCAATGAGACCAGAAATTTTCAGAGAATGGAGAATGGGGATACAGATATCAGGTTCATATGGCTAAGTAAAAATTCAAAATCCTGAATTAGAATTGGAATTAGCAGTCTGAATTCATGTCTTTTATTTAAAAACAAACACACATTTCCTATGTTTACTGAAAACGTCTAAGAACAACTGATCCAATAGGAATGAGCATCCCTAGTACTCAGATGGTGGTCTCCAAATAGCATTTCCCATGAACAAAGTCAGAGTCAGAGTTCCAAGGAGGAATAGCTGATTCTGTATCAGGACATGAACAAGATTAGTCTATTACATGTTGTCGAGTCAGAAAGTAAGGAAGCTATCAGTGACTAGTCGGGTCATGTCAACTGGACTCAAGCCAATTTGAATAGGTTCTCGCAGGCAAAGATGAGACAATTCGAGCATGAGTAAGGATAATGGCTTCAACAAAATACGTTTCAATCCATTGAGTTCCATGATGGTGCTCAACAGCATCAACAGCAGTATGGAACTAGGCGTCATGATAATGCTGAACAGAAGGGAAAGCTCTACACTGGTTAACTTTGAAGGATGATATAGAATCACTGTTTTGAAAGTTTATATGTAAAAGAGAAAAAGTAAGCTTAATTCTCTTTCCTGTACAAACTTGATTTCTGGGCAATCCAACAGCCAATGAATTGAAGTTTTTCTTTGTAGATATTTTCCAGCTAACAAATGGAGAAAACAAAGAAGTTAGAATGATACAATGTTGCAAGCCCTAATGAATTAATGGGCCTGGGCTATGATCATCATAGCTGCTAATCATGAAAAAGAAACAACCAGATTCCATGCCTTCCAACAGAAGTCACACCACCACCTAAGGAGGTAGTCTTGCCATCAGATCTCCCCTGTATCTGGTCAAGCCTCTGTATCTATTTACAAGCAATGCAAGGGACAAGGAACATAAGGATGCCATCAGCCAAACTGACTGAGGGAAACTCTGAAAAGAGACAACAACAACAAAAAGCAATAAATAAAAAAGAGGGGCTTAAAAGATTATAATTAATCTCAAAATCGGGACTTCATTTAGATCCTGATTCAAATAAACTATTTTTTTTTTAAATCACATTTCTTAGGGATGTCTGGGTGCCTCAGTTGATCAAGTGTTTGCTTCAACTCAGGTCATGATCCCAGGGTGCTGGGGTTGAGTCCCGCATTGGGCTCCTTGCTCAGTGGGGAGCTTGCTTCTCCTCCTGCCTACTGTTCCCCCTGCTTGTGCTCTCTCTCTCTCTCTGACAAATAAATAAATAAAATCTTAATAAATAAATAAATAAAAATTTTAGAAATCGCATTTCTTAAACATTCAGGGAAGTTTAAATGTTAACTTGGATTTTATGTTGAAGGAATTATTATTAAATTATCAGATATAATAATTACATGTATTTTTATAAGTGCATATCATTTGTCAGAGATTTGCTTCAAAAGAATCCAGAAATAGAATAAATAAGGTCTGCCATTGTTGATAATTACAGAAACTAAGTTAAGTGATAGATGAATTTCTCCTCTCTGCTTTTGTGTAGGTATTATATGGTACATAATGGAAAGGTCTTTTTGAATAAAAGAAAAGGTAGTTTCTTTCACTTTTTTGTATCTGCCTCTCTTCATATATTGTTGACCTAGATAGATTTGTCCAATTCCACTGAATCAATACATCTTAATTCTACCCCTTAAAAAAGCATAATACACAAACATTTCTAAACACAAACATCTGATGAGAGAAATTTCCCATTCATATTGCTTAACCTAAAAATTTCTATGTACTTAAATTTCTTTTTCCGATTGGTGTCTCCTATCACCTCCTTCCCCATACAGGTTGCAGATGTCTTTCCAAAGGTGTGACCATCCTGTACAAGGAGCCAAATGTTAGGTGCAAACCAACTCTTCTCCTGACTGATATCCATCAATCTAGGAGCACTACAACTGGAAGAGTGGATATGTCTCATTAATAAAAGGATAGATAATCACCGAGCAGAAGAAGGAGGAGGTGGTAGCATGCAACCTTTGGGGTCATGCCAGCCTGGGTCTTCACTCTGCCTTTCACCAGCTGTATTTCTTAGGCAGATGATGTCAACTCTCCTACCTTTCATGGGCTTTTCATGAGGAATGAGATGTTGTATATAAATATTGAGAAGAGGTCCAGACATAGGGAAAGTGCCCAAGATAGGCAAGATTCCCTCTCACTGGAAATGGAAGACAGCAAAGACAATGGGAATCCCAGTAGTGATAAAGAAGAGTCAAAGTGAGCCCAGAGACAGTGTTGAAGGTACAGTGGCCAAGATGACAGGAAAGAGAAAGCTACTGAGGTAAATTAGGGACTACAGGAAATCTTAGTGGACACATAGGGTAGGTCACTGGGTCCCAGGAGATGGGGTGGCCCCCCAGCTCTGTCCACTCACCTATTCACTTCATATCCAGTCACCCCGGCACTGACCCCATGTTGTTGAGCTCCTGACCAAATCAGTCTCTCCAGTGCAACCCATCCTTTGGCCTTCCTCCCTATGCCACTTTCAGACTCCAACTGGCATTCTTTCCTGGCATGACTTTCTTATGCCTAATAATCTCATCCATGGGGGGAAAAATGCTTAGATAAACAAATTCAAAGGCTCCATGGAATCAGCTTTGGAAGATCAAAAGTTATAGGCATGCACCATCCACACAGAGCCAGGGTCTTTACCACATATAAGCCAAGACAAACCAGCTCCCTTCCACCTATTTCTGTCTCAGGACTTTTTTTCTTTCTTTCTTTCTTTTTTTGAAAGAGAGAGATAGTGAAAAAGCATGAATGGGGGGAGAAGGAGAAGCAGGCTCATTTGAGCAGGGACTGACCTGAGCTGAAGTCAAAAGCCCCCCCACTGAGGCACCCAGATGCCCCTCTGCCCCAGGACTTTTGCATAAATTGACACACAATTTTCTAGGCAAAAGAGGAAAGGAGAGATGAAACAATGAAGGCTAGATTGATGTCTATTTCTAACTTAGCCTGCAGGGACAAAGTGACCACAAGTAAAAGCAAATGGCTGTTTTCACAAGCACCTGTGAGGTTCCAGACATGGGCTGGGCTGCCAGGGCTCCAGTGAAAAGGTGGCACTGAGTGTGGGCTTCGTTTCATCCTGGCCCAGGACCCACTTAGATTCAGGAAGTGTGAAGCATATGCAACACTGAGCTCCAATTGGAAAGTACTTGGAGACAGGAGGCAGAGCAAAAATGAGGCTCCAACAAAGGGCAGGGAGGGTCACCATGGTGAAGGACCTCTCTAAAGGGATACCCAAGAGTGACCCCAAAAGGATATCAGAACAGAAGAAAATGAGCAGATGGGTTGAGATCACATCTGACACTCCCCAGGGATTCCAAGATCTTTAAGCACAATTAGGAGGCTGAGATCCTGCCTTTGCTATGGGAGGAATCAGCCACCAGCATTTAGGTTATTAATGTTGAAGCTATCTTATTGTGATTGCTTGCTGACGGTCCTGGGAGCCATTCATATCATACACATATATGGGGTGAGCACCTCCTCAAGGAGATTCAAAGATAAGAGGCACCATCTTAGGCACTGAGCTGTGGCTCCCAAGGACACAGCTGCTTCCACGAAGGACAGAGTTTCTATTTGGCCAGAGAAACCAGCTATAACCACACATAACAGCCCACAGTCTAAGGCCAAAGGAATAGCACAGACAACAAGAAATTTGAAATTTAGAAAAGCTCAAGATCAGGGTATGCTGAGGAATCCAGGAAGGCATTTCAGGGGGAAAAAAATGTGTTTGTTCTTCTCTCTGAACATTTCTGGAGCACCTCCCAGGAGTGTGTCAGGCATTGCTCCAAGCTCTGGGGACACAGAATGAAGTCAGAGCTGCCCTCAAGAGGCTCAGAACATTATAGGGAGAACTGACAATGGTCTTTCTCTGATTCAGGTCCCTAAGGGGGGGCGGTGTGTGTGCACAGGAGAGGACCACTCATGCCACCTAGGTTACCTAGGAGGGGGGTTCAGAGCCTTCAGAAGGTAACAGCTGTTCCAAGCTTAAAGCAAAGGATCAAGGAGAGTTCAAATAGGGGGTGCCGAAACAACAGAGACCCCAAGATGTAATGGTCTGTCTGTGGCAGGTCTGTGGGGTTAAGCTCAGCTGGGGAGAAAGGTGGGAGCATCCCTGAGTCCCCATAAAGCAGAAAGTATCAGGAATACCACTGGGACTCATCGATCTGGTGAAAAGTTGCTCCAGTGAGAAGAAGAGGAACATGGAGCATCATAAATGAAACAGCTGTGGCTTTATGGGCTCTGGCCAGTCTAGTACCTTCCCCTGGGCTCCCATCTCTTCCTGTTAGGCGGGAACCACCCTTCTTGTCCCCACCCCAGATATAAAGACCCAGTGAATTGTGGTTTGTGTGAGTCCTGGGACGACTTTTAAGTGCCTTCCAGGAGCTAGAGTAGCTCATTGCTGCAAGCTCTCCTAGCCGGCCTGATTTGTTCTGGGCAGTCACAAGCAAACAAACATCTCACTTTATAACCATCTAGTCAGGACTGTATCCAAGAGTTCCCAGCCACTCTTCTCTAGGTGGAAACCAAATTGAACTGATTTATTTTAAGTGAGAGTTACACAAGTCATCACCAAGTATGGATTTAAGCTTTAAGAATTAATGAAAGGAAAAAATTGCGAATGTGCCCAAACCACAACCCAAATGAAGCTTTGTCCTTGAACAATCGTAATTTAGGATTGTCATCTGCAGGTCTGATGATGAAAAGGAGACTTTATCCAGCCCCTTCTCCAAATAATAAGAATTGATTTTTGACCAAGGCCAATCTATTGTTCCAGATCATTAACTTCAGAGAATAAATCATTTTCTGATGCAGTAAAACTGGTTTCTGGGGGTTTGGTGTTCCAGGAGGTCGGTAATGCAGAACGGAAAGCCTCTTTCAGCTGCGAGCAGCTCTGGGGAGAACAAAGCGGCCTGCCTGGTCTGATTCTTCAGGCTTCCTTTCAAGTGTTTGAATTCCAGCTAGACCTGGCTGCTTTCTAAACAATCTGATTCTGGCGCTCTGTCCTGAGGCCCGAATTTCTGCTTTTCCTTCAGGAATACCCTCTGCCCTGCCCCATACTGTACCAGCTTACCCATGGGGCCCTGGCCACACCAACCAGAACCCAAGAGCCAGGCAGTGGAAGGTGGCCAAGATCCCCCATGCGCAGTCTGAATCACAAATCTGAAATGCCACAAGCAAGCCTCATTATTATCCATAAGAGGTCGGCATGGTAAGACATTCAGGAAAAAAATACATTCTTCTTCCCTCAACTGTGAGCAGGTGAGCACACAATGGTATTCTTCTGTTTCTTATTCCAAGTGACAAAGTTGTCTCCCCTACACGGGGAGAGAAAACTAGCACAGATTCAAAGGTTCTTAGCAAGTGACAGACGGAGAAACAGAAGCGCTCAAACAGCCATCCCATTTGCTTCTCACAATCATAATATCAGGAGAATATTGTTCAACCTTTCGTACAGATTGAAAAACTGAGGCTTCACAGGTCTTGGTGACTCCAGACCACACATCTTTAAGGCTTAGCGTCACAGTTAAAATCCAGGCCTCTGGAGCCCCAACCTTTGCTCCTTCCACCAGCCCAGGTGGAAACTCCAGGAAGGCACTTCTGCAGCCCATCTGTCTGGAGACTAGGGTTGGAGAGGGGGTGCTCTCCCAGGCACAGTGCAGACAACCACAGCAGGCCTCCTGAAGCCACTCCCAAGTGCCAAGTTCTTGTCAGACATGGGGTCACGTGGGTGGGAGCTTTATGGGACAGCACCAGCAGTCAGGGACCCACACACAGTGGGAGGAACCCCCAGGATGGGAACAACCAGCTGCCCAGAGGGAACATGGCTGAGATGTCCTGCATCAACATTATACCCTCCCTCCCTAGCCCATCAGTCTCCCATGCAATCCTGGGACTGGCCAAGGTGTCTCCCTGGCTCTCATGGCGTCAATGTTCAGAAAACCTCAAGTCTCAGTTCACCATAATCCCATGAACTGTTCCCTCTCCCATAGAGGTAAATCACGGGTAGCCTGGTATATACAGAGTAAACCATCACACACACACACACATGCACACGCACACACACACACACACACACACACACCCCACACATACTCAGAGTCACACCAGGGTGACAGCTTACACATTTAACTACTCGTACGACAGGGGACCAACCAATCAGAACAGACAATGTCCATGAAAGTCAGGACCCACCTCCCCAGTACATTCATCATCGGAACACTGCCCTGGGCCCACGGCTGGTTGCAGCTGGTATGGACTCCGAATTTAAGCCAAGCTGATGAGATTCTGTCTCTGAAAATTCAGAATTAGGAGAAAGAGAGTCTGGGCTTTTAATGGAGAAGTAAACTAGAACTGTGGTTGACCAGTATTTTATAACCTATGGGCCAAGAAGCAAATAAAGACCAACTACAAAGGAAAAATAAAGCTGACAGATAAAAGAGGCAGATGGGAGAGGCTCTTCTCATGGGCTTTTCGCTCAGCACCCCCCTTCCTAAGACCAGACTTATTTAAAACCAACAATTTCCTTTTGCTTATGTACCAGGATCAAAAATGATGTCCCACCACTTAGATTTGAAAACAAAATAAATTTCTTGTTTTTCATCTCTATTCTCATCTTCCTTGAAGCCTCCTCCTGCTTCTGAAGCAGCTCTCCCTGGTTCTCCACGTCTGCACAGGTATGAGTTGGGGGCTGGTTAATACTTGCCAGTCAAAGGTAAGTCCATCTCTTTTGAGAGAAAACAGCCACTCTCAGGTTAAATCTTAGGAGCCAGTATTTAGTCTTGCAGGATAGGTCCTCCCCTTTTCCTAGCCAAAGTCACCTGGGTTGACAGCCCCAGTGGTCTTTGGGGTAGGCTTTTCTTAAATATCTCCCCCCCCTCTTTTCATGTAAATAGGTGTGAGTGGCTTTCTATTACTTTTAATAATTCTTAATGAATACAAGACTAGAGAGGAAGCTCCTGCTTGGATCTTTCCAAGGACAGTCCTTGGGGACTCTATCTTCTGAAGGCACCAGGGATGGGGGAGGGGACGGAGGGGCTCGACCTTTGATTCCATTTGTCCAGTGACTCCTTTTCCTATGTGTGAAGAGGGGATCCCCTGGGCTGGCCAGCTGCATATGCTCCTTCTCAGGAGAGCAGGAGGTTGGCTGGACTCTGACACATGTGCTTGTTTCATTTCCTGCGCCCTGTTTATTGCTGAGCAGAGTTCTATCCCAAATGTCAGGGCAAGATGGAGCTCTCTCCACCTGCCCAGGTGTCCCTGTCCAGTTCTGACCTTGTTCCTTGTGAGTCAAGCCAGACATCACAGTACTCCTTCTCTGCTCCATTGTCACAGATGCCAGAGATCACAGCCCTGGAAATCTACCTCTGGGCCCTCCAGCCAGGGGACTGGGATCACTGCCCTCAGGGAGTACCAGCTCTTTGGACACTGTTGCTAGAAAGCTCACCTCCTCTGCTTCCCAAGTCTCTCCCCGATTACCAGCTCTAGCTCACTGCCCAATTCTGCCCACTCCACCCCCCTACCCCACCCCATCCCCTGTTCCAGGGCTTTCTGTGGCCATGCCATCCCAGGTCACCAAGGCCTCAGCCAGCCCACATTGCTTAGGAGGCAAGCTCCTGATTGCCCTTAGATGCCCATAAATCTCTTCTCAATAGGAGATCTAGAAGGACACCACCAACAGATTCTTACCTCCCCGCAAAGATTGTTTCTGGCGTCAGCTACCTGTGGCTTGAGGGCACAGAAGGCAAGCCTGGAAACTTTTTTTTTTTTTATGTTGTCTTCTGCTGTCCATGAGCCATATTGGGGCGGCAGCCCGGCCTCGGTCCCCACGTTCTTCTTGCCTCCCGCCTCGCCGGTGCCCTCCTATGTAGCAGCCCTGGCTCAGGCCGGGAGAGGTGCGCCAGCGCCGCCGCGGCGTGGGGTACCGGGGAGCCAGCCACTGGGAAGCACCACCGCCACCACCCCAGCCTCCAGTACGGCCAGCGGGCCCAGCAAGCCTGGAAACTTCTTATAAACATCCTCTGGTCCATCAGCATCAGCTGCCTACTCCCGGCACTCTGTCTCCCCCAAAAGGGGCTCTGCTCTTCCTCAATATGGCTCCACTGTGGCTGGGTTGGTTGAATCCTCCTCTGCAAATCCCAGAGGTTGGCCCCGAGGGAGGGGAGAGGAGGGACACTGAGTGACTAGGGTGCCATCGATGGACCGCAGCAGCCATGAACTCTCTGGTTTGGGGGTTGCAGAGAAGGGCTGGGAGGATAGGAATACTAGACTGCAGCACATTTGCTCCCCAGAGGCAAGCAGTCTCTCTAGCTGACTTTCCCACAAATGCATCTCCATCTGGGACTGAGTGTCTTTGATTGAGTTTAATATCTGGACTGGAAAAGGCATTACCATTTATAAAGTCATCTTTAATAATTTCATACCATAATCTTCAAAATTTAATAAGCCCTCCAGAGATAATTAATAAAAATGTGACCTAACAAAAAGTAAAATGTAATAGTATAACATCTTCAGATATTAAAAGGCTACATGTCCAATGACCCTTCTCCCCCCTATCTGGGAACCCTGGCTTTTTCTTCATCACTGCCCTGGGGGAGGGAGGTAAGATTTAGACCAGAACAAAGAGGTAAGACAAATTCTTACCTTTGAGCCTCATTCCAAGAGCTGGATGCTTAAAAAGGAATGGTTTTCCTTTGAATTTCAAAGGATATATTTGACTTGGATAATCAGGAACCAGAGCTCTGTGAATGCAGCATAAAGTTGAATCAAAAACACAAGAAATAGCAGGTGTTGATGAGGAAGTGGAGAAAGGGGAACCCTTGTGCGCTGTTGGTGGGAATTCAAACTGGGCAGCCACTCTGGAAAACAGTATGGAGGTTATTCAAAAAATTAAAAATAGAAATACCATATCAGCCTGTAATTCCACTGCTGGGTATTTACCCAAAGAAAATGAAAACACTAATTCAGAAAGATATATGCACCCCTACATTAATTGCACATTATTTATTTACAATAAGCAAGATATGGAAACAGCCTTAGTGTCCATCAATAGAATGGAAAAAGATATACATATCCATATATATGTGTATACACACACACACACACACACACACACACACACACACACACATAATCTTGCCATTTGCAACAACATGGATGGACCTAGAAAACATTACGTTAAATGAAGTAAGTCAGAGAGAGAAAGAAAAATAACACATGATTTCACTTATTTATGAACCTCAAGAATAAAACAAACAAACTGGTTTGCCAGAGATTATTGTCAGAAGGCAGAGGAATGGGAGGAAGGGAAAAAAGAGGTGAAGGGGATTAAGAGGCATAAACTTCCAGTTATAAAATAAATAAGTCACAGGGATGTAAAGTACAGCATAGAGAATATAGCCAATAATATTGTAATAACTTTGTATGGTGACAGATGGGAACCCCACTTACGTGGTGAGCATTTCATAATGTATATAAATGTCAGATGACTATGTTGTACACCTGAAACTAATATAAAGTATTCATCAATTATACTTAAACAATTAAAAACAAATAAAATATATTTTTAAAAAAGAATGGGACATTATTTGTGTTCTTTTGAAAGGATTGAGAGAGCTGAATTATACTGATGGGGAACCTGAAAGCCAAGGGCAGGAGGCTACTCCACTTTCAGCCTGAAATTCTGGAATATTATCACCTAGATGCTCTGTAGCCACATGGGACCCCAGGAGAATAGAGGCTGGTTGCTCATGATGGTCTGTAAACACATTTATCAGGATACTTGGTTTCAAACGAAGATGCCATTTCTGGCTAAAGATCAGAAAATACATTGATTAGCAGAGTATCAGAGAAACCACAGAATGGACAGAAGGGATAGGTGGCAAGCAAGCCTCAGCTGAGAGGTCAGCTAGGAGCTCTCTGCTTTTGGTCTCTGCCCTTGAAGATGCCATGGCTGATTATCTGCAGATGGTCCATGCTGGCTTCACAAAGCTGGCCCACCTTCTTCTGCAGATGAAGCCATCATTCTTATACTGCCAGCTCGCTGAGACTCAGCCATGCCCACCCTCATCCCCAGGCCACTCCTTATTTTCTGATAGGACCATGTTCCATTCCCAGTGACCTCTGGCAGGCACATCATCTCAGAATCCCTTGCCTCTATCTGCGTCCCTCTCTGAGGGCTGAAGAAATTGTTATGGATTTTCTCCAGGCTCTGTGGGAGCCTAGAGAGAGATTAGAGTGGAAGGGCAAAGTCTAGCTCAGGCTCCTTCTGGCTCCAGAAAATATTTCTCATTTTGGCTACCCAGAATCTAAACATCTGTCCTATTTGGGGGAATCACAAGACAGAAGAAAGGCAGCTCTACCTCCAAAGCCATGGGGTGGAAGAAAAAGGGGCAAGTACTCCCTTTCCCTACCTTCAGGCCCTTAGTGTGCACATGTGGCCTGAGTGCGGCCAATTAGGTGCTACTACCAGTCTTGGTTCTTAAGTGATGCAAGGGTTCAGAGTCAAGTAGCTGGCTTCCATGGTGGCTGAGGTGGGATGAAGTCCAGCAACATGGTGGCAGCAATGCCCATGGCCAAGCTGTAAAGGGCTCAGCTATCATCCTATCATCTGCAAAGAGACTGCTTTGTGTGATGTCTTGTTTCACCCCACCTTCTTGGTATTTGCCTGAGCCCTGACCTGCAGCTTTCCTCCAAAGCCCGGACAACACAGAAACACACACTGAAAACTGATTTAACCCCAGAGGGGAAGATAAGAGGAAGAGGAGGAGAGGTCAGTTCCCAGTTCAGTTGAATATTTAATCAAATTTATAATATCTTAAACCAGAAGAAACTATATTATCAACACTGAAGTTGGTTGGTTGGTAGGTGGTGAGAGGAGGTGGTCTTACCTTCAAAGGAAATGAGGGCTCCTGAACATATTCAGTTCCAACTATAAAAATTAGATTGTTTTATGACTGGTGTAGACAGCAAGGATAAAATTAAGTGTAATGAGCAGTGACCTACAGAGAAGTCATTACATATCTGGGCAGGGCAGGCATCTATGAGTAGGTCCAAGGGGAAAAATGAACTCAGACAAGGCTGGGGATCAATCCACAGGCTGGGAACCACCCTGCCCCCACAGGAGCAGAAAAGATCCCTTGCCCACATGTCTAGTAGGAAACACCCTCCCCTGGAAGCTAGAGGAAGCCAGCCCTACCAGCTTATTTCAGAGACAGCTTGGGGCATAGAACTAGAAAAGTACCTTTTTATTTTCTTGAGATTTCTTGCCTTTTCCGACACCCTTGGAGTCTCCCTATTGCTTTACCCAGAAATGCATTCTCTTCCCTGCTCTTGGATAATGGTGCCTTTGGTACTGTGCCCTTGGATGACTCTCCTTAGTTCCATGCACCACACTGTTGCTGTACTCATTTGGACCCAGGCCAGGCATCTGCCCTGACCTGTGGGCCCAGCCTACTTAGAGAGGTAGTCAGACAAGTAGACACTATCTCAGGAGTGATGAATGGATCACACTACAAAGAACAATGACAAGAGCCTCGGTAGAGCCAGGATGGGTGATTTTAGCTCAGAAAGGAGTGTGGACACTTGGAAGTGGAGAAAAGAGGACCAAATGGCTCCTGAGGACCAGGAGCCCTCAACAGATCCCCCACATTACCAGCAGATAAGAAAAGGGATAGTGGGTCTATGAACCAGACATCTTTTCACTAGGTAAGCATATTTCCTGATGGTTCAGCAGAATATGTGGCTCAGGAAGAAGGATAACGAAACTGTCTAGTTAGAACATGGGGTAGAGATGATTTCAGTATGTGATGTTGCCCAGTTCCTAGAAGGAGAGCCATGTGCCTAGGGATAAAGCATGAGAACAAGAGACAGTGTTTTCTCCCCACTCACAACCACACTGACAGATTCCTCCCCTCCCTCCTGGGCAGTCACCAGTGGCTAAAGGTGATGAGAAAAGTGCAGTAACCTAAGAGCCCTATAGGAGCCCATCCCTGCCCTTCCACCACAAAGGACCCAAACACACGGTTGACTGACATTCTTCCTGTTGCCTAGGAATTAATGATTAGGGACCCTGCTACCAACATCTTCTATATTCCAAAGAGATGAGATTTAAATCGAGGTTGAGATTGAAGGTATAAATTTGGATTAAATTTTAATACCCAAAAAAGCTGAAAGTTACAGATCTGACCAAGATGCTGTTAAGGTGGGGAAAGAGACTCAGCAGTGTATGGACAATAGAAGTGACTGGGGAAAAATAAAACAGCTCATGTTCATACCCCCTTGAGTATGTAACCCTCTGTGGTATGTAGCCAGCCAGTTAGAGAGAAACAGTGACTCAGTCATCTACTCCCTGAGGCTCCAGATGGACTGGTAGAGAGAATTCGCTCCCGTGTCATCATTTCCTTAAGGAACAGAAACCATATACATCTGGCACCTTTCCCCCTATCTTCTGTGAATGAGAAGAAGATGGGAGAGGTGGAGAGAGGAAAAGAACTTATATGGTATTGAGCTTGGTGCTTCTTATTGTCGTCCCCTTTACACAAGAAACCCATTCAACAGGTAGCAAAACCAAGCCTCCAAGAGGTGAAGCAATTAACTCAAATGTTCTTCACTTTACACCCAGATATGTCTCACACAAAAGTCACACTCTTTCCTCTATGTCACAAATAGAAGAGATTACACTGTCTCAGCCTAAAAACAAACCAGTTTCATCTTTCTCACTATTATTTTCCCAATTCATACCACCCTGCATGGGCCCTTCTCTCCCGACCCCACCCCTTCAGAGCCTGGCTCTGTCATCATTAGTGATGCATTTCCCAATATTTTCATGGACATTGGGAATCACGACAAATATGCTCAAGCCTGATCCTACTTCCTTGTCCCCACAGAGAAGGTGACCACAAAAGCAGGTCATTTTCATGAGCCACAACTCTGACCTTATTGGACAGTGCCTTTCCATTTGAAAACATGCCAGCCAGGGAAAAAAGCAAAGTCTTTTCTATAAAATGCCCCCTGTTTTCACAGATACGGTGCCCCAGATTTGTCAATCAGTCTAGAGACTGTGTATCCCAGAGGGAATTTCTTCCAGGATTACTAGGTTAGGCTCAAAACAACTCACTTCCTTTCCAAAGTGTCTTCTGCCCAGTCTGTACAGGGCTCACCTGACTAAGGAACCGTATTTCATCCATCTGTCCCCTGGACCAGTCTTTGCTAAGCACAAGGGGAGGTGGTAAGCCCGGAAGCTCAGGCTTGGTGAGATTCTTGTCAGTGAGCAGCCTTGGGGGTAGGGGGCACTCTGGGGGCACAGCAGGAGGAGGCCACACTCAAACTCAGGGGTCAGGAAGATCTTGGGGTGCTGCCATGTCCACTGAAGTTTGCTGAACATGTGCTAGCTCTGAAAGTAGTCTATATGGAGAGTGTCTTGAGAAACAGTGTGGTTGAGGTGTGCACTGGGAGTAGACTTTGTTCAAGTTCAAACTTGGCTTTTTCTCCTTCTGAAAAAGGTGGAGTAATGAACTAGATTTACTTTCCTGTCTGAAACAACCAAAAAGGAAGCAGATAAAATGTATTAAACAATGGCTTTCAAGATGTCGGCTATCTGGCTATGAAGGACTGTGGTCTCTGAGAAATGGGAAACTAACAGTGAGCTTATTGCCTTAAGAGCTTCAAGGGGAAACCCAGGCAGAGCCCACCAGTCACTCAGAGTTGAGGAGACAGCAGTGAGAGCCAGGGCAGATTACAGATCCTGGAGTTCACAGGATGGAGGGCCAATGAGGGCAGAGGTGTAGGGAGAGACCCCCGGAGATATGTAGATGGCCTCCTCAGGTATTCAGCAGACTTCTGATCAATGTGTGTGTGTGTCCCCGCATGAGGGTAAACTTCCAGAGGCATGGGTGGGAGGCATCCACTGAGATTCGAGGGAGAAGCACCCAACAAGTTCAGAAACAGTGTCCATTCCACAACCCAGGCTGGAAAACCAAAACCATGAAATGTGGTCTCTGACCAGTTCTACTTGTGAAATCCCCGAAAGCTATCAGTCAAGATCCTGCCCCTCATTGCCAAGCATCCCATGGCACTCCTTGGTAGCTGTCACACTTCTACTTTCACTGTCCCCATCTATCTCAGGCCCCCTACGTGGCCAGTAAATGGATCCCACCCTTCCTGGATGAACCTGTAGCTTCTTTTGCCACCCCACGGCAGAGCTTGGATTCTCTAATTCCTCATTTCTAACCAGTACAGTCAAAAAAGAAAACATGTCCTAACACACCAGCTTTGGATTTTCTCCTCTTTGGTCAAGGCCGACCAGTAAGATAACTTTTTCTTTTCTTTTTTGAGGACTTTATTTATTTGAGAGAAAGAAAGAGAGAGAGAGAATGAGGGAAGAAGAGGAAGAAAATCTCCAGCAGACTCTTTCCAAGCACAGAGCCTGATATGGGGCTTGATCCCATAACCCCAAGATCATGACCTGAACCAAAATCAAGAGGCAGATGCTTAACTGACTCAGCCATCTAGGTACCCCAAGAACTTTTTCTTACAGCATTTTTATTTGGCTCTGTTTTAGATGATTGGACACCTCTATTTAGGGACTTGGCACAGACCTTCTGGAGATTGATTAGGAAGCAAAAGATTAATGCTGTTTGGCCACACTCAAAATTGTCACTCCATATGACCCCTGTGCAGTGTCTGCCCTGCGGAGTGCATGTGAGGGCCACTCTTCTTTATAGTGAACACTGTCCACAAAGCCATCAGGAGAAGGAGAAAAGAGAAGAGGAGGAACAGAGCAAGGAGGTGAAACAACAACTGATTTTCCAGGCTCTGCCCATCGCAGAGGTGGACTGCCGCAGCACTACAACCCACTTGGGTGGTCCTGAAAGACCAGACACAAGGGGATCCTCGCAGCTGCCCAAGCTTCCAGGAACATATCTCTGCTGAGTTTGCTTGAAAGGAAACATGAAAAAGCATACACGTCCAGTTCGCTGAGTCTTCAGAAGGCACCAATCATTTCTACTCCCACTGCAGCAGCAGTCCTGGCTCTCCATAAACCGTTTCCCAAACTGAAGTGGGACAGTGCACAGGACATTGTCAGTGGAGAACAAGCCCCTTGATAATGGCTTTAAACAACTTAAAGAACACAAAACATTAACTGTAGGAAGTCTAACGAGGAAAATGTACACAGGGAGGAGGCAGAAAAATAACATTTATTGAACACTTGGCTTCAAGCCTTCCGTTATCTGGCTAGGTGTACCTGATATATCTTAAATAGCTCCAGCAGATCTCAGTAGTTATTAATAGATAGTTCTGCAGGTGTTGGATGGGCTCAACTACTCTCTGCAGTGCCTTGCATGGCTGATCTTTGGGATGGAACACATTTCCCCATTGTTCTTCTCTGCTCATTCCAGGTGATAGTTTTAGACCCAGTACTGTCTCATTTGATTGGTCTTAAGGGACTCCTCTTTCCTCTCTTCCTTAGGTATTGTCCTCTTTACTCAGTGTGCTCTGCATATCCTCACAACTCCGGCATTTCATTCAAGTGTTCGGCTTCATTTTATTTCATCTCTAACACCTCATTTTTGTTTCCTCATAGCTTCTCAGAATTCTTCTTTGTGGCAAAAGAAATGCTTCATCTCTAACTTGAGGCCTTGAATTAGGCAATATATTCTCAAAATACATAATATCATTTGATGAAATAAACTCTCCAAAGCAGGCATTGGTATAAATACTTGTACAACTTCAGTTTTTTTTTAAATCAGAAGAGATTTTTAGGGAGTGATAAATAATGTTTCAATTATTGTTGACATACTCAAACACAGACTACCTCTACTTCTTATCGCCAACTATGTGTGTAAGTATATATATGTTACTGTGCACAGAGCATAAAATTCACCCTTTCAAAGTGTACACTTCAGTGGGTTTTGTATATTCATAGAGTTGTACAGCCATCAGCACTATCTAATATTAGAATATTTTCATCACCCTAAAAAAGAAACCCTGGACCCAATAGCAGTCACTACCCAGTGAACCCTGCTCCAAGCTCTACTTAACATTAATTGGCTTTTTGTTTTTGTTTCAGTGAATTTGCCTCTTCTAGGCATTTAATATAAATGGAATATACAATATTTTGTGACTGTCTCATGTCAATTAGAATAATGTTTTCAAGGTTCATCCATTTGAAGTGTGTATTACTACTTCATTCTTTCTTTATTGTTGATAATATTCCATTGTGTGGATATACAACTTTCGTTTGTCCATTCCTCAACTGATAGTCATTTCAGTGGGTTTTGCTTTTTGGATATTATGAATAATGCTACCATGAACAGTTATGGGCAAGGTTTTGTGTGGGCATATGTTTTCATTCCTCTTCAGTATATACGTAGGAGTGGAATTAGTGGATCGTATGGTAACTCCACGCTTTTAACTTTTTGAGGAACATCCAAACTGCTTTCCAAAGTGACTGCACAATTTTACATCTTTACCAGCAATGTATGAGAGTGATAGCCAGGGGTGTAGCTGGCTTAGTCATGCCCCCTCTGTCAGCAGTGTGAGAAGGCGAGTGATAGGCAGGCAAAGGAGTCACCAGGTCACTAATGCTTATAGTGGAGTGAAGTGAAAAAAAAAAAAAAAGCAAATAATATTAATAAATAATCTCACTGAGCACCTCAGATTTGTGTCTTACAAATAAACAAAGGATGTTTGTGTTATAAAAAGGGGTGGTGGTGCACATACTCATTACTGTTGAAAGCAAAGACAGATAGCTGTCATAGCTCCCTGTCTAGTCACACACAGACCCTGGTGAAAACCCCCTCTTAGTCCCCTCTTCTCCAGCCCAAGCCACCCTTCTCTCAGCTGCCATGTGTTATGAGAGAAGCAGCCTCTACCTCCCTCTATTTTCTTTCCCATCTTAGCACTGTGGTAAAATTCTGTACCTTCACTTGGTTTGCCCTTTTGAACCTTAAAAGCTTGTTCACGGAATCATACAGTTGAAATTCAACTATTTCTCTCTGGTGTTCTTCTTCTTTATCTTATTCACCCTGAAGACCAGTGACTGTCTTGGTAGACCAGAGGTGGGGATCAGGCCATGTGTACAAAGAAATGGCAGGGGAAAGCAAGAAGAATAATGTCTCAAATTATTATTACACACACAAGACACATATCTGAAAAACATTCATGTGAGAAAAGTCTTCAATAGACCTATGTATTTTAAGTGTGGTTAGGGGAAGTTCCATCTTGGAGAGAAAAAATAAATATATTAGGTAATTCCCAGTGACTTGTGTCAAAGACACAGCATCTTTGCCTTTGTTCCTTAAATCTATTCTTTTCCTTCACAGCCAAACTCACAGTCAGCTGGTTCAAGTCCAGTAAGTATCTGATTCAGGTGAGAGTTGTATTATTTTTGATTTGCCTAATGATTTTAGTCTTTGATTCTACTGTTTTAAACTTATGAAAACTACACTTCTTATGTGTACTTTCATTTTTTCCCATTTTCCCCTCTTTTTATAAAAGAAGGACAAAATTCTCAAGTACTTGCATAAATGTACACAGCTGTGTAGACTAAGAAGGTGTACTGAGGCCAAAACTAGACCGTTAGCATGTGGGCCACAGGTCCCAGCTGGAAGGGTCATTTAACAACTAATGGGCAAATGTATAAGTTCAATAATGCAAGATTTCTTCCCTTTGGTAAATATTGTATTAGAAATGTTTAATTTGGGGCGCCTGGGTGGCTCAGTTGGTTAAGCATCTGCTTTTGGCTCGGGTCATGATCCCAGGGTCTGGAATTGAGTCTCACATCGGGCTCCCTGCTCAGTGGTGAGCCTGCTTCTCCTCCCCACTCATGCTCTCTCTTGCTATCTCTGTCTCTCTCTCTCAAATAAATAAATAAAATCTTTCAAAAAATGTTTAACTTTATAGACTTTCTAGACTGTCATTGTAAAAAGTTAAATAATAGAGTTGTAGAAAGGAAAATTTAATTCTCTAGCTGTCCCACATGCCCCTTAACCTCCAGTGCCATACCTAAAGATAACCAATGTTAATTGCTTGGTGTGTTTCTTTCCACACCTCCTTTCTCTACGCAAACAAAAATGTCTATAAACATATGTATGCAAATGTTTGGTTGTATTATTTTTAATCTCGATGGATTTATACTATGGGCATTATATTGCAACTTGTTCTTTTTGTCAATAGTATACAATGGATTCCTTTCTAGACCTATGCACAGAAATATAGTTAACTTCACCTTATGCATAATATTTCACCTTAAGGAGTCTTTCAAAATTTATTTAACTCTTGCCCACAATGAACCTACAGATTAGTTTCAGATTTTTGGCACCACAATAAATTTTCTTGTACATTTACAGAAAAATAAACGACCCTAAATTTACTGTTAAAAAAGGTAGCCAAAATTGGTTTCCCTAAGTCAAAGGATTTGTGTACTATTTATATTACCAGATATCACATTATTACTTCCCCAAAATTATAGAAATTTACAGTCCCACCAGCAATATCTAAAAGTATTTATTTCTCACTAGTAAGGTAAGGTGTGTTGTCAATTGTTTTAACATTTGCCAATTGGATGAAGAATGGCATCTCATTTTCATTTACCTTTACCTGCTTCATTAGTAAGATGAAGCATCTCTTCAAATGTTAATTGGATAATTCTGTGAATTCTATTCACATCCTTTGCCTGTTTCCTGTTGAGTTACTTGCCTTTTTCTTACTGTATAGTTTTCTATTGCCACCATAACAAATTACCACCAGCATGATAGCTTATACAACACAAGCTCATTATGCCACAGTTACAAAGCTCAGAAGTGAGAAATGGTTCTCATTGAGCTAAAATCAAGGTGGTGACCCATTGTGTTCTCATCTGGAGGTTTTAGAAGAGAATCCGTGTCTTTGCCTTTTCCAGTTTCTAGAGGCAACCCATATTTCTAGGCTTCTGGCCCTTTTCTACATCTTCAATGACACCAATGACGAATCAAGTCCTTTCCCACACTGCCTTCTCCCTGGTTCTCTGAAGCCAGGGATGGTTATTTGGTTTTAAAGATTCACCAGATTCAGCCCATCTGGATGATCCAGGTATATACCTCCAACTCAGGGTCCATTAATCACATCTGCAAAGCTTTTTTGCCAGGTAAAGCAACCTATTCACAGGTTCAAGGGATTACAGCATGGGTATCTTTGGGAGCCATAATTCTTCCTACTACATTTAACAATGTATAGAAATACTGTATTTTTTAAAGGTGATAGCCATTGTCAGCATGAATATTGCACACATGCTTTAACCCCACCCTTTTTTTTTTTTTTATATTATTACAATTCTGCTCTCCTCAGACTTGTAAATAGCTTTCCATTTCATCCACCTTAAGGCTGTGTAAGTGTTGTGAGGTAAGCAATAGTCTCCTGCAGTTTCCTGATTCAAGTGTAGTTTCCTGATTCATCAGTAGCTTGAAGAACAGAATCACAATGTAAGTTAAATTCACACCCCTGCCAGGTCTCATAAGGGAAAGTCCGGTAACAATGGTGATGAACCCTGAGAATGGGGTCATTCGGGCAGACTTAGCTATATATGAACATCTGGAATCCTCCAATCCTTTTGAATCCTCCTTTGCCAAAAGAAGTCTCCCCTCTTCCCTCAGTGCCCATGCATATTCTGCCCTGCTTAAAGACCCTTGAACTTACTTGGGATTGAGGATTCTAAAAGCAAGAGGAGTCTCATTCTCCTTCAGATCTACTCTCCATCACTCCTTCTTGTCTTGAACACCCACTACTAGAACCAGATCCCAGCATAACCCAGGGATAAGAGTCTAAATATGACACAACATGGACCTCTAATGGTTTCAATCTCATAAATACAAAGGGATAAATTATTCTGCCAGAGACAGCTGGAAGTTGAAATTCCCACATGACAGTTTTGAGCTCCACATGCCATTAAAGCAGCATGAAGTAAGGGGAATCAACTACACGGACTGGGCTGTCTGATCCTGATTATCAAGGGGAAAAGGATTGCTGCTCCCCAATGGGAACAAGAGAATGTCTGAAATGATGAAATGATATATGTAAAGTGCTAAAGGAAAATAAGCAACTAAGAATTTTGCACCAGAATAAAAATACTTCATATCCTTCAAAATAAAGGCAAAATGCATCTTTTTCAGATAATCAAAAACGAAATAGAGCTGTATTAGAAGAAACACCGAAATTCTTCAGGCAGAAGAAAAATAATTCTAGATGGAAGCATAGATTTCCAAAAATAAAGGAAGAGAATTAAACACCTACAGAAAGACAGGTAGATCTCTGCGAGCACTGACTATATAAGACAACAATGACAATAATGACATCATGTGGAGTTTAACAACATACATGCAGAAAAAAAAAAAACATGCACTTAAGACACATAAGGAAAATAGTACAGGGATGCATGATGGCTCAGTCTGTTGAGCATCGAACTTTTGATTTCAAGTAGGGTCATGATCTTTCTTTCCCTCTACCCCTCCCCCTGCCCTGCTTGTGCTTTCTCTCTCTCTCCCTCTCCCTCCCTTCCAGCCTCCCTCCCTCCACCTCTCCCTTTCAAATAAACAAATACATCTTTAAAAGAAAATAGTAAAAAAGACTAAAGGTACATTAAAGTAAAGTACTCTAGAGGGAAGGAGTCAAGATGACAGGAGTGGCAGACTGGGATAGCATAAGTTCACAGGAGTTCAGCTAGATAACAAACCATTCTGAACACATATAAACCCAACAGGGGATCAAAGAGAAGAAGAGCAGCAATTCTAGAAACAGAAAATCAACCACTTTCTGAAAGGTAGAACATGCAGAGAAGTGAATCTGAAGCTACTGGGAAGATAGATTGTGGGGGGAGCAGCCGGCTCCTGGCAAGCGGTGGAGCAATGGAACACAAAATCAGAACTTTTAGAAGTCTGCTCCACTGAGGGACTTCGCTCCAGAGGCTAAGCGGGACAGTGTGGTCTCAGGACCCACAGGGTCACAGAAAGACCAGGGGTGTCTGAGTGTGGCTGAGTTGCCAGGAATCAGAGCGGGAAAGCTGACTACAGAGACAGAACCTAGGAGTGAGCTTTCAGCTTGGGGTTACCTTAAACTGTGATCTGCGGCAGAGTTGGACCTCTGCTCTTTGAGCAGAGACCCCACAAGTGACAGATCCGGGGAGACTCACCTTTCTCTTCTGAGCAGCATGGCAGGAATCTGCTGGGTTTGGAGACTCCAAACAGGGCCACGTGCCAGAGACAAACATGCTAAGTCACAGGCTGGGTGAGCTCAGAGCATGGCCAGAGACCAGGATGATGGGAGTGATTGACCACTTTTCTCTGAGGGCACACTGAGGAGTGGGGCCCCAAGCTCTCGGCTCCTCTGGGCCAGAGATTGGGAAGCTGCCATTTCCATTGCCGTCCTTCAAAGCTCTATGGAAAGCATTCAGGGAACAAAAGCTCCTGAGAGCAAACCTGAGCAGATTACTTAGCCTGGCCTCTGGCAAGGGCAGTGCAATTCCACCTCAGGCAAAGACATTTGAGACTCACTGCAGTAGGCCCCTCCCCCAGAAGATTAGCAAGAACATCCAGCTAAGACCAAGCTCACTGATCAAGGAGAACAGCAGAATTCCAGAGAAGGGGAAAGCAAAGCATGGAATTCATGGCTTTCTCCCCATGATTCTTTAGTCTTGCAAAGTTAATTAAATTTTTTTAATTTTATTTTTTCTTACTCTAATTTCTTTAACATTTCTTCTTTCCTCTTTTAACATTTTTTAACTACTTTATCTTAACAATACCTTTCTAAAAAAAAAAACTTTTTAAACTTTCATTATCATAGTCATATTTTATCCTTTATTGTATATAACTTTCTTTTTTGAATACATATAGGGTTTTTTCTTCTAAAAAATTTTGGGATATAATTTCTTATAATAGATCAAAATATATCCTGTCTAGCACAGGACTTTGTTCTAGTCTCCAGCTTGAGCTAATTCTCTCCACTTTCTTTTTCTTTCTTTTTCCAACCAACTTATCAATGCCTTTTTTAAATTTTTTTTCAAATTTTCATCTTAATAGTCATATTCCATCCCTTCATCATGTTTATCCTTATTTTTGTATATATATGCTTTTCTTTCTTTAAAATTTTAGGAGGTAAGGGTCCAAAATATATCCAAAATCAAGTGGGTGTATCTGTTCTATTCATCAGTCCAATATATATTTTGTATATATTTTAATTTTTTAATTAAATATTTTAATTTTAATTTTAATTTATTAAAATTAAGAATTTTATTATTTTTAATTAAAAATTAAATATTTTAATTTTTTTAAAAAAATTTTTATTTCTTTTTACCACCTTTCTTCTCCCCCCAATTTAGGGTCTCTTCTGATTTGGTTAGTGTACATTTTTCTGGGGTCTTTGCCACTCTTTTAGCATTTTATTATCTTGTTCATATATTCTTATCTGGATAACATGACAAACTGGAAAAACTCACCACAAAAAGAAGAACAAGAGGCAGTACTGAAGGCTAGACACCTAATCAATACAGACATTGGTAATATGTCAGATCTAGAGTTCAGAATGATGATTCTCAAGGTACTAGCTGGCTCAGAAAAGGCATGGAAGATATGAGAGAAACCCTGCCTGGGAAAATAAAAACCCTTTCTTGAGAAATAAAAGAACTAAAATCTAACTAAGCTGAAATCAAAAAAGCTATTAATGAGGTGCAACCAAAACTGGAGGCTCTTATTGCTAGGATAAATGAGGCAGAAGAGAGAATTAGTGATGCAGAAGAACAAATTACAGAGAATAAAGAAGCTGAGCAAAAGAGAGACAAACAACTACTGGACCATGAGGGGAGAATTCAAGGGATAAGTAATACCAAAAGATGAAACAATATTGGAATAATTGGGATTCCAGAAGAAGAAGAGAGAGAGAGGGGGGCAGAAGGTATATTGGAGCAAATTATTGTAGAGAATTTCCCTAGTGTGGCAAAGGGAACAAGCATGAAAATCCAGGAGGCACAGAAAACCCCTCTCAAAATCAATAAATAAGTCCACACCCCATCACCTAATAGTAAAACTTACAAGTCTTAGTGACAAAGAGAAAATCCTGAAAGCAGCTCGGGACAAGAAGTCTGTAACATACAATGGTAAAAATATTAGACTGGCAGCAGACTTATCCACAGAAACCTGAAAGCCCAGAAAGAACTGGCATGATATATTCAGAGCACTAAATGAGAAAAACATGCAGCCAAGAATACTATTTATCCAGTTAGGCTATCATTGAAAATAGAAGGAGAGATAAAAAGCTTCCAGGACAAACAAAATCTAAAAGAATTTGTAAACAACAAACCAGACCTACAAGAAATATTGGAAGGAGTCTTCTAAGCAAAGAGAGAGCCAAAAATAGTAGACCAGAAAGGAACAGAAACAATATACAGTAATAGTCACCTTACAGGCAAAACAATGGCATGAAATTCATATCTTTCAATAGTTACCCTGAATATAAGTGGGCTAAGTGCCCCAATCAAAAGGCATAGGGTATCAGAATAGATAAAAAACCAAAACCCATCAATATGCTGTCTACAAGAAACTCATTTTAGACCCAAAGAAACCTCCAGATTTAAAGTGAAGGGGTGGAAAACAATTTACCATGCTAATGGACATCAAAAGAAAGCTGGGGTGGCAATCCTTATATCAGATAAATTGAGTTTTAAGCCAAAGATTACAATAAGAGATAAGGAAGGACACTATATCATACTCAAAGGGTCTGTTGAACAAGAAAATTTAACAACTTTCAATTGAGATATATTAGCAATTTAACTTAAATTTTACATGGGCAAATGTTATTTGTGTTTTTCATATGTATAAGAATATATATATTTATACACAAATTTATATAGTACATGTGAATTTTTTTCAAAATTAGAAAAAGAAATGGAAATAAAATAAAAATTCAGTCATATTAGGAAAAAAAAAAGAAAATTTAGCAACTTTAAATACTATGCCCCTATCATGGTAGCAGACAACTAAATAAACCAATTAATAACAAAATCAAAGAAACACATCAACAATAATACAATAATAGTAGGGGACTTTAACACCCCCGCCCTAACTGAAATGAATAGACCATCCCAGTGAAAGATCAGCAAGGAAATAAAGGCCTTAAGATGACACACTGGACCAGATGGACATCACAGATATATTCAGAACATTCCATCCCAAAGCAACAGAATACACATTCTTCTCTAGTGCACATGGAACATTCTCCAGAATAGATCACATCCTGGGTCACAAATCAGGTCTCTACTGGTACCAAAAGATTGGGATCATTCCCTGTATATTTTCAGACCACAATGCTCTGAAGCTAGAACTCAATTACAAGGGGAAAGTTGGAAAGAACCTAAATACATGGAGGCTAAAGAGTATCCTACTAAAGAATGAATGGATCAGTCAGAAAATTAAAGAAGAATCAAAAAAATTCATGGAAACAAATGATAATGAAAATACAACTGTTCTAAATCTGTGGGACACAGCAAAGGCAGTCCTGAGAGGAAAGTATATAGTGATACAAGCCTTTCTCAAGAAACAAGAAAGGACTCAAATACACAGCCTAAACCTACACCTAAGGGAGCTGGAGAAAAAACAGCAAAGAAAGCCTAAACCCAACAGGAGAAGAGAAATCAGAAAGATCAGTGCAGAAATCAATGAAATAGAAACAAACAAACAAAAAATGGAACAAATCAATGAAACTAGGAGCTAGTTCTTTGAAAGAATTAATAAGATTGATAAACCCCTGGTCAGACTCATCAAAAAGAAAAGAGAAAGGACCCAAATGAGTAAAATCATGAATGAAAGAGGAGACATCACAACCAAACAAAAGAAATACAAACAATTATTAAGAGCATATTATGGGCAAAAACACGGCAGCAATTTTGACAATCTGGAAGAAATGGAAGCATTCCTAGAGATGTATAAACTACCAAAAGTGAACCAGGAAGAAATAGAAAACCTGAACAGACCCATAACTAGTAAAGAGATTGAAGCAGTCATCTAAAATCTCCCAACAAACAAGAGCCAGGACCAGACGGCTTCCCAGGAGAATTCTACCAAACATTTAAAGAAGAATTAATACCTATTCTTCTGAAACTGTTCCAAAAAATAGAAATGGAAGGAAAACTTCCAAACTCATTTTATGAGGCCACCATTACCTTGATCCCAAAACCAGACAAAGAAACCATCAAAAAGGAGAATTACAGACCAATATCCTTGATGAACACAGATGCAAAAATTCTTACCAAAATACTAGCCAATAGGATCCAACAGTACATTAAGAGGATTATTCACCATGACCAAGTAGGATTTATTCCAGGGCTGCAAGGTTGGTTCAACATCCCCAAATCAATCAATGTGATACAATACATTAATAAAAGAAAGAACAAAAATCATATGATACCCTCAATAGATTCTGAAAAAACATTCGACAAAGTACAACATCCTTTCTTGAAAAAAACTCTTCAAAGTGTAGGGATAAAAGGTACATACCTCAATATCATCAAAGTCATCTATTAAAAACCCACAGCAGGGGCACCTAGGTGGCTCAGTGGGTTAAGCCTCTGCCTTCAGCTCAGGTCATGATCTCAGGGTACTGGGATGGAGCCCCGCATCGGGCTCTCTGCTCAGCAGGGAGCCTGCTTCCCTTCTCTCTGCCTGCCTCTCTGCCTACTTGTGATCTCTCTCTGTCAAATAAATAAAATCTTTAAAAATAATAATAATAAAAAAAAAAAACCCACAGCAAATGTCATTCTCAATGGGGAAAAACTGAAAGCTTTTCCACTAAGGTCAGGAACACAGCAGGGATGTCCACTATCACCATTGCTGTTCAACATAGTACTGGAATTCCTAGGCTCAGCAATAAGACAACAAAAAGAAATTAAAAGCATCCAAATCAGCAAAGGAGAAGTCAAATTCTCACTCTTTGCAGATGATATGATACTTTATTTGGAAAATCCAAAAGATTCCACTCCAAAACTGCTAGAACGTGTACAGGAATTCAATAAAGTGTCAGGATATAAAATCGATGCACAGAAATCAGTTGCATTTCTATATACCAACAGCAAGACAGAAAGAAACAGAAATTATGGAGTGAATCCCATTTACAATTGCACTCAAAACCATAAGATGCCTAGGAATAAACCTAACCAAAGAGGCTAAGAAACTGTACTCAGAAAACTATAAAGTACTCATGAAAGAAATTGAGGAAGACACAAAAAATGGAAAAACATTCCATGCTCATGGATTAGAAGAACAAATAGTGTGAAAATGTCTATGCTACCTGATACAAGGAATTTGAGAGGCAAAGTGGAGGGTTTAGGGGTAGGGAAGGTAAACAAGATGGGATTGGGAGGGAGACAGACCATAAGAGACTCTTAATCTCACAAAACAAACTGAGGGTTGCCTCGGGGAGTGGAGTAGGGAGAGGGTGGTTGGGTTATGGACATTAGGGAGGGTATGTGCTATGGTAAGTGCTGTGAAGTGTGTAAACCTGACAATTCACAGACCTGCACCCCTGGGGATAATGATACATTATATGTTAATAAGAACACTTAAAAAAAAAAAAGTTAAAGGACTCTAAAGCTCTTGACTAATAAGAATGTGAATGGTAATTTCTTAGACTTTCATAAATTAAGGATGCCTGTTGGAATGTCTCTATTAACCATTTAAAAAACTGTAAAAGAATATAAAAGTACTAAACTAATAGAAAAAAAATAAATAAAAACTGCAAGAAATAAAGAAAGCAAGAAAGGAAAGGAATATAGAATTGCTGGAATCAATAAGAAAATGCCATTAAGATAATAGATTCAAATCTAAATATATTATAATTACATTAAAATAAAGTAGCTAAATACTCCAATTAAATTAGAAAGATTAGCATATGAATTAAAACTCATATATTAAATGTTTCTTACAAGAGATATACCAAAATAATATGCAAGTATATGAAAGTAAAAGGAAAATAAAAATGTAGCATACAAATACTAACTAAAAGAAAGCTGGTATAGATACAGTAATGCCAGAAAAAATAAACTCCAGGACCAATATATTATATGTGATAACATATAAGGATCAATCATCAGTAACACTGGAAAAAGTCTAAAATTGTATGCATCTAATGGTATGGCATCGAAATACACAATTCAGTAATTGTCAAAACTAGAAGGAAAAAAAATGAATCCATGATTTTCGTGTGAAATATATTAACATCTCTCCCCATAACCAAAAGAATAAGTAGACAAAAATTCAGAAATACAGAATACACAACCTTATTTAAAACACTTTACCTAACTGACATATGAAACACAAAGCAAAATACACCATTATTTTAAAGTGCATGTGGAAAATTTATCAATATCAACCATATATCTTTCATAATGCAAGTGTCAACAAATTTTAAGAGATTAAAATCTCAGAGTATATTCCTTCGCTGTAATGAAAGTTGAGTTAGAACTCAGTTGGAAAGAGTAAAACTAACTATAAATTCTCAAATATTTAGGAATCCAGCAATATACTTCTAAATAGCACATAAGTGAAAGAAAAAGTTACAGTGGAAATTAGAAAATATTTGGAGATGAATGGCAGTGAGAAAATGGCATACCACAATGTTTTACAATTCCTTGAATAGAAGGAAATGTTTACCATTAAATGTACACATGAGAGATGATAAAATACCAAAACATAAGGATCTAGACATCCATCTTAAGAAGTTAAAGAAGGAATAGCAAGTTAAACTCCAAGAATGTGGAAGAAAATAACAGAGCAGAAAACAATAAAAAAGAAACTAATGAGGAACAGAGAAAAATCAAGAAAGCTTAAAACAAAGCTTGCTCTTTGAAGGCACTAATAAAATTTATAAATCCCCGAGAAGACTAAACATGATGTCAGGGAAAATTCACAATAAATTGATATCAAGAATCAAAAAGGGGATATGCCTACACACCTGACAGACATTAAAAAGAAAATAAGTGGAAATAATGATTAAAAAAACCCTTATGCCAATATATTTTAATATGTAGATGAAAAAGGTATTTTTCATCTACATTTTACATTTTTCATTTACATTTTCATCTACATTTTACATTTTTAAAGACACAGCAAAATGGAAAATTTGAGTTGTACTATGCATTTTTAAAGAAATTAAATCCATAACCAAAAATCTTTCCTCAAAGAAAACTTCAGGCCCTGAGAGCTGCATGGGTAAGTTCTTTTAAACATTTAAAGGAGAAATAATGTCAGTCATACCAAACTCTTCAAGAAAACAGCAAATAGGAAACACTCCCCTACTTCTTCTATGAAGCAAGTATAATCTTTGAATCCAAAATCTGACAAGGTCATTACAAGAAATGAAAATCACAAGTTAATTTCTCCTATATACATAGAACCAAAAATTGTACAAATCTAGCAATACATCAGAACCAAGCTGTGTTTATTCCAGGAATGGAAGAAAATTGGATATTAAAAAGTCAATTTCATTTACCCATCAACAGAATAGGGGAGGAAAAAAAACACATAGTTTTTTTAAAAGATTTTATTTATTTATTTGAGCCAGAAAGAAAGCATGACCAAAGTGGGGAGGGGCGGATGGAGAGGGAGAAGCAGATTCTTTGCTGAGGGACAGAGTACCATTCAGGGCTTGATCTCAGGATCCTGGGATCACAACCTGAACCTGAGGCAGAAGCTTAACTGACTGAGCCACGCAGGTGCCCCATAATTTAATACATAAAGATACGTCATTTGATAAATTTAACACCCACTCAAAATAAAAATGCATAACAAACTAGAGTTAGAGGGGAATCTTTTTAATCTATTATAGGTACAAAAAACCCACAATCAACATAATACTTAGCAAAATCCTAAAAGCTTTCCCTCTGAAGTTGGAAATGAAGCAAGAATACTTGCTGTCACAACTCTATTCAACATTAAAGGAGACATCCTAATAGTGCAATTAAGCAAGAACAATAAATGAAAGGTTGAGGACTGAAAAGAAAGTTGCAAAAGTCATTACATGCTACTACATAGGCTATGATATATATGATAGAAAATACATGAAAATCTATAGACAAACCATTAAATTCAATATGTAAATTTAGTAAAGACACTGGATACACTATTAATACACAATGCACAGTACATACCCAAAAAATGGTTGTAGCTTTATATTCCAATGAACAAGTAGAATATAAAATTTTAAAATATTCAAATTACAGTATTACAAAAATACTATAACAGATAAAATATAAAAATAAACCTGAGAATAAATTTAATAAAGAACTTATAAGAACTCTATGCAGAAAACCAACAAATATTTTGAGAAACTAAAGATGACCTAAGTAAATGGAAAGATACACTGTATACACAGACCAGAAGAAAAATCTTATACAGATGTTAATTTCTCTTCAAATTGGCCTATAGATACTATGAAACTCCTATCAAAATTCCAGCAGGACTTTCCAATTTGGTTTGGAAGTTGTTAAGCTGATTTTTAATTTTAAATGGAAATGCAAATATCCAAAGAGAGTAAAGAACCTCTTGAAATAGAACCAGGTAGGATAATAAATACAAAAAATTAGAAAGCCAAAATAATTAAGGCAGTAATTAAACCAATAGAACAGAACATGGAGGCCAGAAATAGGCCCATACAATATGACTGCTGGTTTATAACAAAGGTAACATTCTATGCCAGAGGGGAAAATGATGTTTTTTTTTATCAGTGTGGTGCTGGTTAAATTGGGAAAAAATTTTAAAAAGTTGGAAAAAAATCAAATCTTGACCTCTACTTTACACCATCCACTAAAATGAAACACATTTCGATTATACATTTAAATAAAAACGTAAATCAATAAAGCTCCTAGATGATAATATGAGGAAATTTCATCATTATCTGGGAGTAAAAAAATATTTCTTCAACAGAACCCAAAAGACACTAATTTTAAAGGAAGTAATTGCTAAATTCAACCTGATTAAAATTGAGACTCATTTTCCAAAAGAAACTATTAAGATAATAAAAAACAAAAACAAAATAAAATAAAAAACAGACCATAGAATGAGAGAACTTCTGCAATATACATATATAAGTAACAAAAGACTTTAATCCAGAATATATAAAGATCTACAATAGGAATAAAACAATGTAATTGAAAATGTACTTCATTAAAAGTGAAAATGTCCAATAAACATATGAAAATATCCTCAAATTCATCAGTGATCATGAAATTATACATTAAAATAACATGAAATCTGATGTCACACCCACCAGAATGGCTGACTTATAAAGATTAGCAATACCAAGCATTGTCAAGTATAACAAGTGGAACCCTCATATATGTTTAAATAAATTATGGTTTGATAAATCCACACAATGAAATACCCAGTTTTGTAAAAAGCATGAGGTATTGGGGGGAGGAGCAAGATGGCAGAGGATTAGGAGACCTAAATATCCTCAGATTCCAGGAGTTTAGCTAGATAGTCATCAAACCATTCTGAATACCTACAAACTCAACAGAAGATAGAAGAGAAGAAGAGCAGCAATCCCTATCAAAATACCATCCTTTTTTTTTTTTTTTCAAAGAAATGGAACAAATAATCCTAAAATTGATATGGAACCAGAAAAGACCCTGAATAGCCAGAGGAATGTTGAAAAAGAAAGCCAAAGTTGGTGGGATCACAATTCCAGTGGTGTGATGACACCACAAAGCTGTCACCATCAAGACAGTATGCCGCTGGCACAAAACCAGACACATAGATCAATGGAACAGAATAGAGAGCCCAGAAATGGACCCTCAGCTCTGTGGTCAGCTAATCTTCGACAAAGCAGGGAAGAATGTTCAATGGAAAAAAAGACAGTCTCTTCAACAAATGGTGTTGGGAAAATTGAACAGCCACATGCAAAAGAATGAAACTGGACCTTTTCCTTATACCACACACAGAAAGACTCAGAATAGATGAAAGACCTCAATGTGAGACAGTAATCCATCAAAATCCTTGAGGAGAACAGAGGCAGCAACCTCTTTGATCTCAGCCACAGGAACTTCTTCTTAGAAACCCCAGAGGCAAGGGAAGCAAGGGCAAAAATGAACTATTGGGACTTCATCAAGATAAAAAGGTTTTGCACAGCATAGTAAATAGTCAATAAAACCAAAAGACAACTGACAGAATGGGAGAAGATATTTGCATATGGCATATCAGATAATGGGCTATTATCCAAAATCTATAAAGAACTTATCAAACTCAACATCCAAAGAACAAATAATGCAATCAAGAGATGGGAAGAAAACATGAACAGACATTTCTCCAAAGAAGACATTCAAATGGCCAACAGTGATTTTGAGCACATGAAAAAGTGCTCAACATCACTTGGCATCAGGGAAATACAAATCAAAACCACAATGAGATATCATGTCACACCAGTCAGAATGGCTAAAATTAATAAGTCAGGAAAAGACAGGTGTTGGCGGGGATGCAGAGAAAGGGGAACCCTCCTACACTGTTGGTGGGAATGCAAGCTGGTATAGCCACTCTGGAAAATAGCATGGATGTTCCTCAAAAAGTTGGAAATAGAGCTACCCTACACCTCACCAATTGCACTACTGAGTATTTATCCTAAAGATACAAATGTAGTGATCCAAAGGGGCACATGCACCCAAGTGTATATAGCAGCAATGTCCACAATAGCCGAGTATGGAAAGAACCTAGATGTCCATCAACAGATGAATGGATAAAGAAGATGTGGTATATACATACAATGGAATACTATGCAGCCATAAAAAACCCTGAAATCTTGCCATTTGTAACAACGTGAATGGAACTAGAGGGTATTACGCTAAGCAAAATAAGTCAATCAGGGAAAGAGTTATCATATATCTCTCTGATATGAGGAATTTGAGAGGCAGGTCAGGGGGTCATGTGTGGCAGCAAGGAAAAAAATGAATCAAGATGGGACAAGGAAGGGAGACAAGCTGTAAGAGACTGTTAATCTCAGGAAACAAACTGAGGGTTGCTGTGGGGTGAGAGGGTAGGGATAGGGTGGCTGGGTTATGGACATTGGGGAGGGTATGTGCTATGGTGAGTGCTGTGAATTGTGTAAGACTGATGATTCACAGACCTGTACCCCTAAACATATAATACATTATATGTTACTTTTTTTAAAAAATGAGTTACTTAAATGCACCTAGGTAGAAGACCTCAAATTTCTGTTTTTAAATTAGAAGAGGAAAAGGAAGAGCAGTGTATTATCGCATATGTATTAAAAAGTGAAAGGATACAGGTATGTGTATATATTTACATATATCAATACACTTATAAAGATATAAACTTTTTTGTAAATATACACAAGAAAGTGTTAGTAGCAGTTTCTCTTAAGGAATAGGACTGAGGATAGAGACAGGCTTTTATAATTCATGGTGTTTGAATTTAACATGTGCATATATTTCTTCATGTGTGTTTGTGTGTGTTCATACTTATATACACCACACACATGAACACAAACACACCACACTAATGAAGACATTCTTTGTTTATAATGTCTAACTCTTTTTTTTTAAAGATTTTACTTATTTATTTGATAGACAGGGATCATAAGTAGGCAGGGAAGCAGGCAGAGAGAGAGGAGGAAGCAGAGTCCCGCTGAGCAGAGAACCCAAAGTGGGGCTCAATCCCAGGACCCTGGGATCATGACCCGAGCCGAAGGCAGAGGCTTTAACTCACTGAGCCACCCAAGCACCCCTATAATGTCTCTTTTTTTAAAGTTACCATAAACTTTTAAATGTTGGCAGACATTTGTTTTAAAATGACTTGGAGGGGGCCTGTGTAGCACAGTCAGTTAAGCATCCAACTCTTAGTTTCAGCTTGAGTCGTGATCTCGTGGTCATGAGATCAAGCCTAGCATTGGGCTCTATGCTCAGCACAGAGTCTGTTTGAATTCTCTCTCCCTCTGCCTCTGTCCCTCCCACTTGTGCTCTGTCTCACTCTAAAATTAATAAATAAATCTTTAAAAAAATGACTTGGGTTTTAGAATATCAACCTAATGCCCTAATTCTGGCAATGATTAGAGAATAGCCTGATCTGCCCCAAGGACAGGCTTAGTTCGGGGCAATAAAACATTTCATTCCATTCAGAAGCATAGTCCTGCTACAGACAGGACACCAAGATAACAGCAGAGTGGAAAGTCAAAGCAGAAATCTAGTCCTATTGAGGGAGTAGGGGTTCAGCTTAATACACTCTAGATGCCTATGATTTGTCCAAATAATTCATACACTGTTCTACTGATAGTTAATAGAAGTGAAGAAATTCCAGATCCATCATTGCCTATCCCATCCCCAACTACTCCCCTTGTTTTGATCTTACCCTAATCCTTCCTGGTTTCCTAACTCCAGGTTCACTTTCTTAGTTGTATCTATGCTTTTACCTAACTTTTATTATTTCAACACTGCCTGGTTTTTTTAGTTTTCCTTTTATTATATCTGAAAACTTTGGTTCCTTCAACTTTTAGCTAACATGGGTAGGTAAGTACTCTCTATTATTTAAGGCTCAAATCACAGTCCTAATGCCCTTGGGCACCATCAAGCTAAATCTACATAGCATCTACAAGGGAGTTTTAGTACAAATTATATCTGGGCAAGAATTTACTTTTCCCTAGGCCACAGCATCCCTACTCTACTCACAGGACATCCTTCAGCAAAGGTGTATCAGAACCTAGGATTTGAAGCCAGTTCAGCAGAACTCAGGAATGGTAACTGGGCTAATTCCACCATCTGTGTTAGGGCTGATTTAATGTTAAAACCTGTTTAACTATTAGGGCCTGCTTAGCCAAAGTGACTCCATATTACCTGGGTAGCCATATTGTTGTTTACATCTACAGACTTCATTCTGGGAATAAATGCCCCAGCAATTCTAAACGCCCCAGCACGTCCCAGCAGTTTCAAACATCCCAGCAGTTCCTGGTATCGGTTCCGGGTATTGATTCCAGGAGTAAACGTCCTAACAATAGAAACCACGTACCTTGGGGTCTGCAGTTATGCTCTATAAAACCAGCCTGTGAGATTGGGACAACAGGATCGCTCTCTTCAGAGGCAGCCCTGGCCGGTCAGTCTGACTTCTAATGCTTGGCATAAAATAAAGCTTTGCATAACTTTCACTTTGTCTCAATCTTGTTCCTTTGATAACAGACCCCAACTTTCACTGACTGTATTACTTGTAAAAAAACAAACAAAAATCTAAACTATATAAATGTATATATAAAATAACGGTATTCCTTGAAAATCAAAGAACTTTGTTTTTAAAATACTATTATGATGAATAAGTCAATGTGATATGGCGGCTAGATACAAGATAATTATACAAAGATTGATAGACTGTTTTGTTCTGTTTTTTTTTTTTTTCTTTTTACTTTTCCCCTGTAGCAGTCAGAATTCTTAAGTGTACACAACCAATTTGGGTTAGTTTAAACGGAAAATAAATGTATGAAAAGATATGAAATCTCTTAGAGGGTCAGAGAGTCAGGTTTTGCATTTATTCAGAGGCAAGTTACTTCACAGAACCAGAGTGATAGTCACCATTACTAGGAAAAATATTATGGCTTGCATCATCAAGCTCAGGGATACGAGGCACTGTATGTTACAACTAGAAAATGTGCTTCTGCAAACTTTGTGTAGCTCCTTCAAACCATGCCAGAATTCTTCAATACATCTTTCTATGTCATTAGCTTCTGACTCAGAGTCTGGAGAAGTAAAACTAAGTGGCAAAGCCAGAGTCAAATGCCTGAGTCTCAGCTATAAGGGAGGCAGGGAAATTTCCATATGGGAGATGGTCTCTGCATCCCACCAAGGTGCATAAAGTGGGAAATTCCTCAAAACAAGAAAATAAGATCAGTGTTCCTGGGTAGCCAGAGAGAATGAGAAATGTCTATTGTAGTCTACTCTTTAATTGTCCAATATCAACATATGGCTTTCTCCCTTAATCTTCCAAGTCACAACAATAACAATCCTACCAAAAAATAATGAAACTGTTTGCCCCAGAAAAATGGACTAATGCTCTTCCCTAAAACAGAGACAATACAAAGCCTTATTAGATACTTCACCCAACCTCTTATCTAGGCTTACTGAATAATACCCATTTTTCCTCTATTTCTGTGATAATCATGTATTGACATTCTGTAAGTATGGACTGAATAGTAGAGTTCAACATCATAACATACCCTGCATAAAACTACCAAAAAAGGAAGATGAAGGAAGAATACAATTAGTTGAAATATATCATTATAGGGGCACCTGGGTGGCTCAGTGGGTTAAGCCTCTGCCTTCCTCTCAGTTTATGATCTCAGGGTCCTGGGATCGAGCCCTGCTTCGGGCTCTCTGCTTGGCAAGGAGCCTGCTTCCTCCTCTCTCTCTGCCTCCCTCTCTGCCTGCTTGTGATCTCTCTCTGTCAAATAAGTAAAATCTTTTTTAAAAAAATAAAATATATCATTATATATACAATATTGCAAAGAGAAAGTGCCTGTATTTATACTTCCAAACAATACCATGCTTCCACCTAACATAGTGCAACTAGCACAAATAAGGGTATGTTAACCCTCTCCCCAAAAAAGGATGACCCAAAGCCCATAAGTTACTAAATCCATACTTGGATGATAATTATTCATATCATTTAGTCACAGTTCCCTTTTGTTCTTCTGGATAAACTAAAACTATATTATAAGATTAACTCTGAATAACACATATAATACAAATTAGTATGGAGAGAAGAGAGGGGAAACTGATCCATATATAAAAATATGTATACATATCAACATAAAGATGAATATGTATGGACACTGCAACCCTTATTTCTACAACTAGATATGATGCCATATTTAGTGATTAAAATTTTCTGTTTCAAAAAAAAAAAAAATTTCTGTTTCCACTATCCACCCTTCACTTTTAGCCAGTCTTTTAGCTCATCATAGCTCTGTCCCCAGGTATTTCCCAACCCAGCCTAACTCTGTCCAGCAGTACACAGCAAGCAGTTGGAGAATGCTTGCTGGAAAAGAAGCATCACCCTGTAGGGGAAGTAGGTACGACATGGAATATCAGCTCTGCTCGCTGCTGGCACCTGCCCACTGCATACTCAGTTCTTCTCAGTGCTCAGCCCCTTCTGTCCAAGGCCTACAAATGCCTGGAAGGACCCACTGGCAGAGGATGAGGTCTGTTGACAACATGTGAATGCACATAAGCTCTATGAAGCAGAAAACAGGTGTACTTGGTCTGTTCCTAGAACCCAGTTCAGTGTTTGATTCATGAAGGTCAGATGAGGTTTGGGTCCAAAGCATAAATCTAGGACCAGACAGAGCTAAATGTGAAAACAAGCTCTGACTCTTGTTGGCTTTGTAAATTTGTGCATAATCTTCATATCTCTGAGCCTCAGTTCTTCGTAAAATGGAAGTAAAAACAGCAATTCCTTCCCGGAGTTGTTGCAATGACTAAGGGAGACAATGACGCAAATACTTAGCATGGTTCTGGGACATAGTGAATATGCAATATAGTCAAGTAATATTTATTTTTGCCATAGATGCACACAACAGATTTTTCCCCCCTCAATAAGTGAGCCTACGTTCAGGGAGCCTGGGATACCTCACTCAGCCTGGTGTGCCAGAGCTGTCCCCAGGTCCCTGCCAATTCTGTTTTGCTTCTAATAGGTGTTCTAGGGCTGAAGAGGGTCCTTCCCCTGAGCCCTGACTATTGTCTTGGGCCGGGGTCACTTCCTCCAAGCTTTTACCTGTCCTGGTCTGGGCAATGTCTGGGTCTGGCATCCTTCTAAGAATGCCCCCAGGAACAGAGAACTGCTATTGACATAATCATCAATCCTACCACTCCCCAGAGGCTCTGGGTGTTGAACCCTGATCCCACCCTCAGGACTCCCTGTCCATTCCTTGCTGAGAATGAAATCTTCCTCCCCCTCATTCCCTGTGGACAGATGGCCAGCCTCTCAAGTTGTTCTCTCTCACTTCATTCTCAGCATACCTGAGGACTAAGCTGTACTGTGGAAGAAAATGGACTAATTCACTGAAAATCAGTAAATTGTCAAAGCCAATTTGTAAATGAGTGAGCTGCCAACTTATTGAGAATTAATTTTTGTTTTGTTTCATCATAGGTCTCTTGCAGTCATAATGATAGAGCAGTGTGTTCAGGTCAACTAAATATGAAATCTTTCTGTGTTTCACAGCTCAAAGGCAGAGCACTGCTTAAAATGAACAGCATCTAACTGTGAACAGTTGGACTTTCTCTTAAATTCAATTCCTATCTCTTTATTTTTAAGTATCTTTCTCTAACCCTTACTTCGCTTCTGAGTCTCCTTTCCATGTGCCTCTTGCTCTGACGACACAATGTCTGTAGTCAGGCATCTAAAACACAGTTGAGGGTCGGACAATATTCATTGGGTCTGGAAGTTATTTAATGATTCAGCAAATTTATTTTCAGCAAATTAACTTTTGGTGAATTGGCTTTGGCAATTAGCCATTCAATAAATTAGCTTGCATCGAATTGACCTAGTTCCATTGGCAATCTAAGTTCCCAAGTGATATTTCAGAACAAAATGTCAACTGGTAGCAAAGAAAAAGTCACATTTTTCTTTTACTCTAAGAGAACTAGGTCTCACTAACTCTTAATCAGTATGTGTGCCAATATGTGAGTATACACACACACACACACACACACACACACACACACACACGCTCTTTTAACAAAGGATGCAGTTGCCACATTGTAGCAACTGAGTCTATCTGAACAGATCTGGCAGTCCTCAAGAGAAAGGAGGTAAAAAGGATGGGATGAGACCACTTAGTATGTTGCCACCCAGAAACAAGGGATTGTGGAAGCCTGGATATACTCAAGAGCTGGTTGCCAAAAAACAGAAGAATTACCTGGTTGATAATCAAGTTCAATGGCTTCACACTGATGACTGGTCCTGATGATTATAATAACCAGCATATACTGAGGACTTTATAAACACAGGCATCCTTCTAGTCCTTCCATCTACTCTGGAAGGAGAGTATTCTTATTACCCCGACAACAACCGAAGAACAGAGAAATGAGGTGTCTGGCTCAATGTCACACAGCTAATGAGTGGTGGAACCTGCACTTAAATCCAGAGCCCAAGATGCACTGTTTCTTTGCTGGTAATCAAACTTTGATCTCTGTTCAGATGGGCCCTTGGAAAGATGCTGCCTGGGCCACAGTCCAACAGTGTGGAACAAAACCATGGCCCAGGAATAGGAAATCAGAAGGGAGAGAGAGGAGAGAGAAGAGGAGGCAAGGTAAGGTACTCAGCTCCTGCTCTGGGCTAGGAATTATGGCTAGCACTTTCTTCCCAATAGTCCCAACACTGAAGATCCATCTCAATTGCACAGAGAAGGAAACTCAAACCCAGAGAATTGTTCAGGGCCCACAGTTATTAGAGCCAGGCTTAGCATGCAAATAGGTCTGACTCCAGAGCCTACAGAAATTAGGCTCAAACTTGGGTCTGAGAGATGTCAGAAAACAGAAAAATGAGCTGCGTCTGAGCTGGGCAGAACCTGGCGCCATCAGAAAGACCACTTCTTTTCCCAGAGGCAGAATTCCAGGAGAACACAGACCAGAAAACAATCACTGGACTCTTGCAAGTGTTTCCCAAGGAGTGGCAGGTTGTACTAAGGTTGTACTAAGGACAGCTCCTGCCTCCTGGAGGCGACTGGGCACTTGCAGTCCTTTTATAAACTCCCTCCCAGCTGTCAAACGCAGCCCACCGAACCATTTAATTTGGCAGAGCAAACATTGGTTATCAGTTAGAATGCTTATCAAATGTCAATTAGTACTTTGCGGTAATTGATGTCTAATTAACATGCCATCGCCTGTTGTTGGATACCAATTAAATGCCTAAACAGTCCTTTCTATTTTATTGCACCAACAAGACAGTAATTGTACATTTCTCAGTTCAGTAACTTTGGAGTTAATTTTACTGAGAGCCTTTTGGAATATGGAAACCCAGAGAGAACTCTTAGGCGGAAATTTAATTGATATGCCGCTTTGATACCGCTAAAGTCTACCTTATGTTCTCTACCTTCCTGAGAAATCAAATTATTCCTTTCTGTAAAGGTCAAACTCCACTGGAGGTGTCGATGCTACGCCTGGGCGAACACGTGTGACAGAAAGGGGCTGGACAGGCTGAGGAGGGAAGGGAGAAAAGCATGGCCTGGCCTCCCTCCCTGCCCAGACCCAGTGTCTCTGGGAAGGGGCTTGCTTCCTCACTGCAGGGACTCACAGCCCAACACAGGCTCCGGGGCACCCAGGGGGTGACCTGCATGAGGACATATCACAGACACTCCTCAGTTCGGTTTGGAGACACACCCTTGGCACTCAGCCACCTGCATCTCATGCAAATGTGTGGAAACTGAGGTATTGTGCACTGCAGGGCGCTGCAGCCAAGCGGAGTCCAACCCGGGTAAGGGGCATGTCCTGAGATATGAGAGACAAGGGATGATGGGCCAGTTAGGAAGTAGTCGTCCTTCAGCTCCAAACCCACCTTCCTGGCTCAGCGCTGCGAGGCTCAAGAGGGAACTCTGCCCACGACATGCGAGCGTGGACCGCGGCTCCCGTTAGACTCTGCCAGTAGGGGACGCTGCAGAGACAGTGAGGCTGGAAGAGGGAGCCCGGCTTGTTCCTTCCCCTCTGCCTCCTGTTCCTGGGAGGGTCACCCCAGCACCCGGTCTTCACCCTAACAGAGGCAGTTCCTTGCTGGAGCAGGAGCTGAGTCTGCACGGTTTTCCTCCCATTCTACCCGCCCCGCCAGCCATGCAGAGACTGTGCCCGTGCCCAGCACCCCGACCCTCAGCAAGCCAGTTCCAGCTCCAAGATTGGAGTCTGACTTATTCCATTCTCCAGACCTAGGAGTGGGTGTGGCTTCCTCTAGTCTTTTCCTCCAGGACACCCTGGAGTCCTCTGATCCTTTCAGTCGCTCAGTAAACAATTTCATATCTAGTGAGAATGCTTTGTATTTAATGCTCTCCTGCGGCTTCTGTCTCCTAGTAGGCTCCAGACCCACAGAGAAGTACTGGACCAGAACCAGAAGGTGGCCTTGCAGAGGGCCATGTGAGAAACACCTGTACCAAAAGGAGAACAAATGAGGGGAGAGGGATGAGGGTGAGGAAGCCCACCTGCTCAGGTGTGATCGGGGAGGTTTGGCCTCTGCCTCTTGTTCTCTGTGTGGGCTTGGGCAAGTTGCTTAGCCTCCCTGTGCCTCAGTTTACTCATCTGTAAAACAGGGGAGATATCAGTCCCTGCCACCTAAATTTGCTGTCTAATGATATGTTAAGTGAAGGCATTTGGCGGAGGGCGTGGCATGGCAAAGTGCAGTGAGTTCTGCCTATCATCGTGATGATGGTCGCCATGATCCTCATCAGAGGGCGGTTGGAAGGAGTAAGGAAAACTGCGCAGAAAGTAAAATAACTGGCCCATGGCCTCGTGGCCAGCAACTGCCAATTATCGCATTGAGAAGAAGTGATGAACGCAGCTTGCCTGACCCCGAAGCCCGAGAGTGGGGGAGCATTTGGGGCCACGTCAGTGCATAGCCCTGGCAAGGGCTCCCAACCCCTCCTGGAACCTGGGAGGTACCCTCTCGCTGCCCAGAGGAACTCTCTGTCCTCGGGGCTGAGGGCTGAGTCTGTGGCCCTTCCCACCTCCTCCAGCCCCCCTAGTGGCACTTTCCACTTGGAACAGAGCTGCTGGGCAGAGATACCTCCAAATCACCCGCCCTAAAGAGTTGAGGCAAGGTGACCACCCCTCTGACCAACCTGGAGGTATATCCAGGCAAAGGGCAAGCTCTTGGAAAGAGCCACCAAATGGTGGTAGCAGGGACTCTGCAAACATGACCACTGCATGGGACCACAACTCTGGGTTGTGTGGCTGCCAGTCACAGGGAACGCTCGGCAAAGCCTAAGTGATTCAGAGAAGGAAGTAGGAGAGGGTGTGGGTGCTGTTGTGTATGAAATGATGCAAGCTTGACGCCTGGCACATGTAATATGCAAGCAGTCAGTAACTGCTCTCGTTTCCTGGACTTCTGGGCATCACAACCCTCCTGATAAAACCTGTCCTCCCTACCAGGCCCTGCACTTTACGCTCCCCCCCACCACCCAACTCTGCCCGTCAAAACACCACCTTTGCCCTGTCTGATCTCAAAATGAAATTAAAACTTCTGGGGTCAGGGTCCAGGTTTTAATAGGTCCAGAAAGCTCTGTCACTGTCACTATTCGCCTCCACCCCAAATAGTTGGATATTCAGCCATGTCAGGGGACCACTGACATAGGGCTGTGATTTCCAATGCTGGCTGAAACATTAGAATCACCTGGAGAGCTTTACAAAAATCCTAGCATCTGGGCCCTACTCACAACTCCTCTGGCAAGGGAGGACGTGGCCCCACCACCCACAGCAACCGAAGGCCCTGGCGGGGGGTTGGGGGGAAGGGGATGAGCCGGGGGGCGGGGGGGTTGTTCTAGAAATCATCCAAAGATGGGCTCTGTGTATTGGCCTCTGAGTTGTGTCTTTCTTCACTGCAGGCTGAGACCGCTTAATCAGCTCAAAACCCTGTAGGTAAATATGTACATATCCAATTATTTTAAAAATAGTTGAACAAGCAAATTTTTAGCCATTTAGAGACTGCCTGCTTTGCATAGCTCACCTTACCCCACAGCTGTCACCTGTTGGTAATAAGATTGGGCTTTGCAGCTAGAAGGTGCCAAGCAGCTAAGGCCCTTCCGAGTTCAGACTCCCCACCATGCCATGCTGCTCAGCACCTCAGCAGGCACATAGGCCCCCCCTTTCAGACTACTTTCCCCCCCTTACCCCCTCCCCTCTGAGTAGCAACCCTGAGCTGCCACAGTCTCTAGACAGATTCTTGCTGCAATGAGCTTCCTTCCCAGAAATGCAACCATGCCCAAGCTTCACCCAACAAAACTGTGTGTTACTGCATCTCAGAGTCATACCTTTTTACTTGATTGGCTCCCCCAATCCCTCACCCCGCTATGGGACTGCAGCCTCTCGAATAGAAAGGACAGGTGTGGTTCCAGGGACCCCCATCCATTCTTTCATGACAGGCCAAGGAAGAGGGGGATAGGCCCAAGATCCCTCTATTGGGAAAGCTGGAGGCAAGGAACAATGCAGCCCAGCCTGATGGGAATTGGAGATACACTCTAGAAAACACTTCCACTGGGACCTGTAAGTTATTTTTGTGCATGGGATGAAGTCAAGATTTAAACATTCTTGTTTTCCAAAAATTTTGCCAGGGGTTGCAACACTATCAGTTAGATAATAATTTTTCTACTGTTTTGAAATGCCATTTTTATTATGAACTGAATTCTGATATTACTTGAGTCTATTTCTGCATTTTAATATTGCCCACTAATATAACCATTTCTCTCCCAATACCATTTTCTTTCAATTATTGTCCCTTTACAATAGGTCCAATATCTGGAAGAAGCTTAATATCTCAACAATTTTTCATCTCAGGGTTTTATTCACTGGTCTGTGTTCATTATTTTATATGAACATCATTAAATGTTAAAAAATAAAATAAGGGCCCAGTAATAGTTTAATTGACGTGGAATCCTATTTATAGACAACTCTGGGAGGACTGCCACCTTTAGAGTGTTGAGTGTTCTGGTCCCTTCATTCACTGACTGATTATGTCATTACTGGGGCTCCTCTGTGCCAGGTGGAATGGAGGTGCTGGGGCACTGTGCAAGGTCAGTGATGATCCCTGTCCTCTCAAAGCATATTCTGAATGTTATACTTATTCAAAGAATTTTTCTACACATAGGTAAGAGTTTAATTCTGGCTGTGAGTGCAAGTGGGTCTTGGCTAATAAAGGACATGATCAGGACTCATGACTCCATTCCCCACTTCCCCTATGGTGACAGCAGGAAGAGAGGGCTGTGCACTCACCGTCCCTGAATAGCACCCAGAAACTGCCCTCCCTTGAGTGTGATCAAATGGCAAGCTCACAGGAGCCTGTTTAATGACCCAGAACAGTAGCGAGATAGGAAGAAACTGGAAATAAAATATCTAAATCTGAGTCCTGAGTATCATGGCAAATGGGTTCACCTTAAGGAGTGGATGGAGATCCTGGCTTGTCCAGGCACATTTCTTACTGCCTCCCAAAGAAGTTAGGGAATAACTTGCAGAAAAAGCAAGACCCAGAGACACTTCCTGGAGTCCAAAACTGAGAAGGGTATCCTAGACTCTGTAGCCTCCCCACCTCCTGGCCTGGCCTCCTAGAGCTGTGGCCTCATTTTTCATGGTAGCTGCTCCTACTTGACCCCTCAGGCTTTTCCTCCCCAACCTGCTCTTCTACAGAAGCTTTCTTTAAAGCACAGCTTTTTACCCTTGGCTCAAATCCCTTCTTAGAGCCTCCACTTCTGTCTTCCTGCCCCCACTGACTATTATCTCCTTCCTATTCATTCAGATTCTAGTCCCTAGTATGTGGCTTCCAGGCAGCCCCATCTCCTAAGCAGGCCCTGCACTCTTGCAGGCTACCCCACATGCACAGTGAGGCTACCAGCTTCTCTGGGCCCAGGGCTCACCTCCTTCATTCTCCCTGAGAATATTAATAAGAGAAAACCTCACTAAAATGGAATCCAGAGGCTGGAAGGGGTAGCCAATGTCATGTCAATTACAGGAAAAACTGTCAATTACAGACTCTAATAGAAGAATCCTAGACTGGGGGGTTGGGAGACAAGATGGCAAAGAAGTAGGAGGAGGTGCCATTTCAACTTGTTCCCTAAAGTGAACTAATTACCTACCAAAGAACTCTGATCACCCATGAAATCAGCCCGAGATTAGAATTATACAGTTCTGGATCTCTATGGGGGCAGAAGATGCCAGTGGGCAGAAGCATTCCAGGGTGAACCTTGCCTGCACCATGGTCGACACATTCAGCTACACATCCATTCAGCCATCTCTCACCAAAATGACTAGGAGGAGGAATGCCCAACAGAAGAAAAATTCAGAGACTGGGCCTTCTGCATCAGAGCTCTTGGATATGGACACAGACAGTATGTCGGAAAGGGAATTTAGGCTAACAATTATCCAGGCAATAGCCAGGTGGGAGAAAGCCTTTGATGACAAAATGGAATTGATTAGGGCAGAACTGAAAGCCACCAGGGATGATGTTCACAATGTTCTCAATGAGTTCCAATCTAATCTAAATTCTCTAACAGCTAGGATAACTGAGGAAGAAGATAGAATTAGTGATATGGAGGACAAACAGATAGAGAAAAAGGGGAAGGAGGAAGCCTGGAACAAACAGCTTAGAAGCCACAAAAACAGAATTAGGAAAATAAATGATGCCATGAAACGTTCCAATGTCAGAATTATTGGAATCCTTCAGTGGGAGGAGAAAGAAAGAAGACTGGAAGATATAGTTGAACAAATTCTCCACGAAAATTTTCCCAATCTCACGAATGGAACCAGCGTTTGTTTACTAGAGGCACAATGGTCTCCCCACAAGATCATAGACTCTAGGAAGACCTCAAGACACCTAATAGTGAAAATGATGAATCATAATTGTAGACAGGAGTTCTTGAAAGCAGCTAGGGCAAAGAAATTCCTTATGTACAGAGGAAAGCCCATCAGAATAATGTCCTGTCCACAGAAACCTGGCAAGCCAGAAAGGGCTGGCAAGACATATTCAGGGTACTAAATGAGAAGAACATGTAACCAAGAATACTTTATCCAGCAAGACTGACATTCAAAATGGGTGGAGAGATAAAGAGCTTCCAAGACCGGCAAGGTTTAAAAGAGTATGCGACCACCAAGCTGACACTGCAGGAAATACTAAGGGGGGGTTCTATAAAAGAGGAAAAATCCTATGAATATCATTGAACAGAAATATATGGAGATAATCTCTAGAAACAAAGACTTCACAGGTAACACGATGTCAATAAAAACATATCTTAATAATCACTCTCAATATGAATGGCCTAAATGTGCCCATAAAATGACACAGGGTTGCAGATTGGATAAAATGATAGGACCCATCTATATGTTGTCTATAAGAGACTCATTTTGAACCTAAGGATATATCCAGACTGAAAGTGAAGGGATGAAGAAGTATCTTTCATGCCAATGGGCCTCAAAAGATGGCTGGGGTAGCAATTCTCATATCAGATAAATTAGATTTTAAACTAAAGACTGTAGACAGAGATCAGAAGGACACTACATCATTCTTAAAAGGACTGTACACCAAGAAGATATAACAATTGTAAATATTTATGCCCCCAATGTGGAAGCAGCCAATTACATCAGAAAACTGTTAATCAAGATAAAGAGTCATATTGATATGAATACATTAATAATAGGAGATCTTAACACACCACTATCAGTAATAGATCATCCAAGCAGAAAATCAATAAACAAGAGCATTGAATGACACATTGAACCAGATGGACCTCATAGATATATATAGAACAAAAACAACAGAATACTCATTCTTCTCAAGTGCACATGGAACCTTCTCCAGAATAGACCTGGAGAAATCTGGGTCACAAATCAGGGCTCACAAATCAGGGCTCACAAATCAGGGCTCAACCTATACCAAAAGATATAGATTATTCCCTGCATATTCTCAGACCACAGTACTTTGAAACTGGAGCTCAACCACAAGGAAAAGTTTGTAAGGAATTCAAACCCCTGGAAGCTAAAGACCACCTTGCTTAAGAATGCTTGGATCAACCAGGAAATCAAAGAAGAACTTAAACAATTCATGGAAACCAATGAGAATGAAGACATTTTGCTCCAAAACCTATGGGATAGGTTTATAGCAAAGGCTGTAAACACTAAGGGGGAAACACATAGCCATCCAAGCCTCCCTCCAAAAAATGGTAAAAATCCAGAATACAGAGGTTGTCTCTACACCTTAAAGAACTGGCGAATTAACAACAAATTAAGCCAACTCCACACACAAGAAGGGAAATAATCACGATTACAGCAGAGATCAATGAGATAGAAACTAGAGATACAGTAGAACACATCAATGAAACTAGAAGCTGGTTTTTTATCGATAAGATCAATAAACCATTGGACAAACTAATCCAAAAGAAAAGAGAGAAGGCCCAAATTAATAAAATTATGAATGAAAAGGGAGAGATCACAACTAACACCAAGGAAATAGAAACAATCAACAGTTATATGCCAATAAGTTAAGCAACCTAGATGAAATGGATGCATTTCTGGAAAAATATAAACTTCCAAAATTGAACCGGAAGAAACTGACAACCTGAATAGACCAATATCCAGTAATGAGGTTAAAGCAGTGATCAAAACCCTCCCAAAAATCAAGAGCCCAGGACCCGACAGATTCCTTGGGGAATTCTACCAAACTTTCAAAGAAGAAATAATACCAATTCTCCTGAAGCTGTTTCAAAAAATTGAAGCAGAAGGAAAATTTCCAGACTCTTTCTATGAAGCCAGCATTACCCTGATCCCCAAACCAGGCAAAGACCCCACCAAAAAGGAGAATTTCAGACCAATATCCCTGATGAATATGGATGCTAAGATTCTCAAACAAGATCCTAGCAAATAGGATCCAACAGCACATTAAAAAGATTATCCACCATGACCAGGTGGGATTCATCACTGGGTTTCAAGGATGGTTCAACATTTGCAAATCAATGTGATAGAACAGATCAATAAGAGAAGAGAGAAGAACCACATGGTTCTCTTAATTGATGCAGAAAAAGCATTTGACAAAATCCAGCATCTGTTCCTGATTAAAATGCTTCAAAGTATAGGGATAGAGGGAACATTCCCGGACTTTGTAAAATCTATCTTTGAAAAACCCACAGCAAATATCATCCTCATTGGGAAAAAGCTCACAGTGTTCCCATTGAGATCAGGAACATGACAAGGATGCCCACTCTTACCACTCTTGTTCAACATAGTATTAGAAGTCCTGGCAACAGCAATCAGACAACAAAGAGAGATAAAAGGTATCCAAACTGGCAATGAAGAAGTCAAACTCTCTCTCTTTGCAGATGACATGATACTTTATTTGGAAAACCCAAAAGACTCCATCCCCAAACTACTTGAACTCATACAGCAATTCAGAATTGTGGCAGGATACAAAGTACAGGCAGGATACAATGTACAGAAATCAGTTGCTTTCTTATACACTAACAATGAAAACACAGAAAGGGAAATTAGAGAATCAATTCCATTTACTATAGCAGCAAGAACCATAAGATACCTGGGAAGAAACTTTAGCAAAGAAGTAAAGGATCTGTACTCGAGGAACTACAGAACACTCATGAAAGAAGACACAAAAAAATGGAAGACCATTCCATGCTCATGGATCGGAAGAATAAATATTTTCTCTACTGCCTAGAGCAATCCATACTTTTAATGCCATTCCTATCAAAATTCCACCAGTATTTTTCAGAGCTGGAGAAGACAATCCTAAAATTTGTATGGAATCAGAAGAGACCCCAAATTACTAAGGAAATGTTGAAAAAGAAAAACAAAACTGGCGGCATCACGCCTGATTTCAAGCTTTACTACAAGGCTGTGATCACCAAGACAGCATGGGACTGGCATAAAAACAGACACATAGACCAGTGGAACATAGTCCAAATATGGACCCTCAACTCTATGGTCAAATAATCTTTGACAAAGCAGGAAAAATATACAGTGGAAAAAAGACAGTTTCTTCAATAAATGGTGCTGGGAAAATTGGACAGCTATATGTAGAAGAATGAAACTTACACCATACACAAAGATAAACTCGAAAAAGACCTCAACGTGAGACAGAAATCCATCAGAATCATAGAGGAGAACATAGGCAGTAACCTCTTCAATATCAGCCACAGCAACTTCTTTCAAGATATGTCTCCAAAGACAAAGAAATAAAAAGCAAAAATGAATTTTTGGTACTTCATCAAGATCAAAAGCTTCTGCACAGCAAAGCAAACAGTCAACAAAACAAAGAGGCAAACCACGGAATGGGAGAAGATATTTGCAAATGACAGTACAGACAAAAGACTGATATCCAGGATCAAAAAAGATCTTCTAAAACTCAACACACACAAAACAGATAATCATGTCAAAAAATGGGCAGAAGACATTAACAGACACTTCTCCAATGAAGACATACAAATGACTATCAGACACATGAAAAAATGTTCATCATCAATAGCCATCAGGGAAATTCAAATCAAAATCACATTGAGATACCACCTTACACCAGTTAGAATGGCCAAAATTAACAAGACAGTAAACAACAAGTGTTGTTTACTTGTTGGAGAAGGGGGAACCTTCTTACACTGTTGGTGGGAATGCAAGTTGGTACAGCCACTTTGGAGAATAGTGTAGAGATTCCTTAAGAAATTAAGAATAGAGCTTCCCTATGACCCTGTAATTGCACTACTGGGTATTTACCCCAAAGATACAGATGTAGTGAAAAGAAGGGCCATCTGCACCCCAATGTTCATAGCAGCAATGGCCACGGTCGCCAAACTGTGGAAAGAACCAAGATGCCCTTCAACAGACAAATAGATAAGGAAGATGTGGTCCATATACACTATGGAGTATTATGCCTCCATCAGAAAGGACAAATACCCAACTTTTGTAGCAACATGGACGAGACTGGAAGAGATTATGCTGAGTGAAATAAGTCAAGCAGGGAGAGTCCATTATCATATGGTTTCACTTATTTGTGGAGCATAAGAAATAACATGGAGGACACGGGGAGATGGAGAGGAGAAGGGAGTTGAGGGAAATTGGAGGGGGAGATGAACCACTTGAGACTATGGACTCTGAAAAACAATCTTAGGGTTTTGAAGGGGCGGTGGGTGGGCAGTTGGGTGAGCCTGGTGGTGGGTATTATGGAGGACATGTATTGCACCCATTGCACTGGGTGTGGTGCATAAACAATGAATTCTGGTACACTGAAAAGAAATTAAAAAAATAAAAATTTAAAATTAAAAAAAAAATCCTAGACTGGAAAGGACCATCAATTTCAGATCCCAACAAGGAAAAATGTACCTTGCATCGCCTGTAAGAAATCAACCACCCTTGCAATTCAGCCAATGAGAAACCATCATCATCCTGAAGCTGGGCTTTTCTGAAGTTCTCCACTCAAAGCAACCCCTCCCAATTTCCTCCTTCTTCATAAAGTAACATTCTTCTCCTTTGTTCCTTGGATTTGTTTATGATTTTGCCACAGCTTGCATGTCCTAAATTGCAATCTCCTGCTCTTCCCAAATAAATATACTTTTTTTCTGGTAAAACAGCTATTTTTATTTTTAAGGTTAATATCCCTTTCCAGCAGACATCCACCAATGGCTGACCCTGTCTGCCATTAAGGGAGATGCAGAGATGCCATGATGGGTCAGACAGGGTTGCGTATAACAGACAAAGAAGTTGGCCTCAAAGCACTCCCAGAATGACAAGCAAGCCATTAGGAAAAGCAGCAACTCACAGGAGAAAACTGGAGTCACCAACAAATGTAAGAGGGAGGCTCAGCCTCGTCGGTCATGAGGAAATGCAAATGAAACAAAACCGCACTGCCGCCTAGTAAAAGTGACGAAAATTTAAAAGCTTCACAACAGTAAGTGTTGGTGAGATTTGACGGCAGCATGGAAATGAAATCCTTTAGTATCCTTTAAGGGCTGTGTAAACAGGTAGACCACCCTGGCGAGAACTCAGGCGATGTTTATTAAAGTTGAGGGTGCAGACAGCCCACTTACATATGAGCCAACAATTTCACTGCCCCTGGTGTATCTGCAGGTGACTTCCTGCCCGTGAGCCCAGGAGACAGATGAGGACATTCACTGCAGCAAATACGCAATGTCAAAATACCAAAGATAAATCCATTCATGGGAAGGAGAACGGGTAAGTGAGGTTTATTGTTAAAATCAAAAGCACTCTGTTGTTGCTCAAAGGAACAAAACATTTACACAAATCAACATGGATATTCTCAAGAGCGTGACGTTGAATAGAGGCTCCGTCCCATTTCGGGAGCCTGGGAGCAGAGGGAAAGGGAGTGGGGGATTGGGATTTTAGTTGTATTTTTTAATTTTTATTTCTTCAAAGAGAAAGATAAAACAAATGTGGCAAGCTGTTGTTACCTATTAAATCTGGGTTGTGAATACATATTTGTTATTTTCTGCAGTTTCCTAATGTTTGAAATGTTTCCTAATAAAACATTTCAAAGAATATTTTATAACACAGTCCTTAAGAAGTTTCCAGACTCCTGGGGACATGAGATAGGGAGGCAGCTATTAAAACTGATAAATAAAGGGCCAGCACAGAGAGCCAGAGCATAGACAAGACAACTGCCCGGGGGAATTTGAAGGAGGCTTCACAGAAGGAGAGACACAGCTTGGGTCCTGAGGGATACAGAGGAGTTTCCTAGCTTGCGGGGGTCAGGGTGATGGCTGGGCACCTCAGGCGGTACAGCTGCAAAGCCCAAGCACAGAAAAGCATGATGGTTAGGGGAACTAGATTGGTCCAAGAAGGCTGGAGATGGGGACACACGAAAGTCCTGGGGCCTCATCTTATGGGAGTGGGAGCCACCAGCATATCCAAAGAGGAGTGGGATACTCGGGTTTTGTGTTCCTCAAAGGTTTCTCAGACAACAGTGAGTCAAGAGGGAAAAAGAAAAATAAATAGACTTATAGCAATGCACACATAAAAAGGACAAACCTAAGAGCTGTTCGGAAGGGAATCCCCCATCTGTAGGACCCGTGCTGGTGCACCTTCCTAAAACACTCCTGCGGGCTCTGGGCCTGACCCTGTTTCACCCAACCCGCCTCCCTGTCATTAAGTCTTGTCAGCGGGTACAAGTCTCCAGACTTCTGCCAGTGACTCACGGAGAACCACCATTTGGGGACCATGTTCAGAGAGAGTCCAGGGCCCCAGCCTGGTTGAGCACAGCAAGTATTTTGACTGGCACAGAAGTTGTTTCTGGGGTGAGCACATGGCCTGATCAGTGCCAAAGGTAGGCAATGGAACTTTTAGTGGGTGCTTAGAAAGGGACACTCCCTGATTGTCCAGAACCTGACAGGATGAGTGCACGGCCAGGAGGTGGAGCCTGACCATGACAGGGAGCCGGAGACAAGACCCAGCGTGGAAGGGAATGGAGTACAAAAAAGGATAAATGAGAATTAGCCCCCTCTTCGCTTTCCTGTAGACTCAAATCAAGCCACACCTGAAGCCCTTCTGCGCAAGCCAGCTTGGATCTAGTTTTCTGCCAGCTACTTGAGTCAATCCCTTGGCTTCATCCCTGGCTCAGCTTGGAGTCAGTGTCTCTGTCTTCAATGTCAGGGCCCTTGGATGGCCCCCAAGACCATGCTCTGTGTCCTCACTGGCCTGCTGGTGCCCAGGCTGACGACCTCCAGTGTGCAGCTCTCAAGGACTCTGCTTGGGTCATTGCCAGGAAACCCTGACCCTCAGCCTAGATGGCCAAATGTCTGTGGAGAGACCAAAGCAATGGCTTGAAAGACTCTAGGAGAGGGGGGCATAAAGAGGCAAAAACACCCTCTTCTCCAAGAAACATTCAAGTCAGTGCCTGCTCACCCTCCTTATTGATATGGGGCCTTCCACCATGGCTGTGTTGCAACAGGCGTATTTTACATCACTCCTTTCAGCAGTGACAGCCACTTCTGCATTCTCTTCTCATCGCCATTAACATAGAAATAGCTCTATAATGACACCAAGCCTTACCGAGCATCACTATCCATTTATCTCATTATAAATGAAACTATCTTGTTATCTGGGTAAACTAGGAACAGAAACGTTCTGTGTCAGATGTTACAGGGCAATTGTCCTATTATTTCATCATACCTAGAGGAGCTGGAGTGGCTGCTAAAATCCGCTCCTGTGTTTTTGAGTCTTAGAAGCCGCATATCAAAATAGAAGCTTGGACAACACATGAAGTGAATCCTATGGGGCCCCTGCATAAGGGTACATATTCTGATGACAGCTCCCAGGTATGCTTTGTCTTTGCACAAAACAATGCCGAGGGAAGACACTGTAGAAGGGCAGGGGGAGATACGGGAAAGGTCCAGAGATAGCCAGAAAGTCCCCCAAGTCTCCCACTGTTCCCAGGTTGGCGGTGAGTTTGGAAGGGGAGCCCGCAGTGATGACCAAAGGCCAGCTGTTCACAGCCCACCTGTCAGACCAGAGAGGACAGTCATGTCAGTCTGCCTTGCCTCCTGCCTCTCAGTCCTCGCGGCAAATATGCATGCGGTGTGGCCTGTCCACCACACCTTGGCCCACTGCTCCTGTGATGACTTTTTCTGGCCGGTGGAGAATTGCCATGGGACACCTGCCTGCCCTGGGCCCTCAGGTCCCCAACCACAGTGCTTTATGGCTGTTGGAAAGGAAACCACGTATCCGGCGTGTGAACTCAAAAGGCAAATTGGAAACTTTAGAACACGTTCCACTTAAATCACGGGAAGACCAGAGTTCATATTACTTAGAAACACGGATCCAACAGGCAGCAGTATCTCCTGTGACTTCAGAATGGAGACAGGAAAATGGCCCCACCTCTACCCACCAGGGGAAAGAAGACAGAATCAGCATCTATCTGTGGGCCTCAGTCACACCCTGAGCAGGCTACAGGACTGCAAGATGGCTAATAACGCTGTTGCAGCAGCAAGTCCCGGGCTGAGCTCATCTAGAAAGTCCATGAGGAGGAATTCCCTGCCAGCTGATGCTGGACAGAAAGGCTGCTCCTCACCTTAGACTGGTGTGCAGGCCATTCACCTGCACCCTGACTCCTCAAACACACACACACACACCACAGACCACACACCATACACCCACACCATACATACACTCACACCATACATACACACCCTACACAATTTCCGTATACCCTACATGCCCATCACACACACACACACACATACACCCCGTATGTACGTACCGCATATACCATATATGCACACACTGCACACACACACACCATACAGACACACAACATCACATGCACACACCACATACGCACGCACCACAAAACTCCTCTCCTAGGTAGGACAACAGCAATCTGGCTAGCACAATCTTCAAAATATTATTGTCCCCATGATGTCCTGTACATCATGGAACTCATTCAGGCCTGAGGAGGGAAGGACACCAGCCAGTTTTGCCGCACAACCAGCCCCAGCTCTCGGTGTGTATGGCCATCAGAGTTGTTCCTCACACGTATGAATGTGGGCCTCTGAGCACCACTGGCCAGACTGGGCTCCTCAGGGTAGCTCCCCGCAGGTGTGCTCTCCCCAGCGTAGCCTCGGGCCTATGCAGCTACGTGTGCTCCTTCTGGGGCCCAGCATCTACTCAGGGGAGCCGGTCTCTGGGCAAGAGGGCAAAACCAATCTTTCAAGCACTTTACAAAGCCTGGACTAATGTCATGCCTGCTAACATGCCACTGGCCACAGTCATATGGCCAAGGCCAAAGTCGGGGCCAGGGAGTATATTCTGCACAGCATGAAGCCATGGTAAGGGTGATTATAGGACTGTATTACAGGTTGGTGAAGGGTCAGGGCCAGAACTTCAATCTACCCAGGGTAACTTCTCAGGGATTTTATGTGTGAGATTCCCAGATTCTTTTTCTTTTTTCTTTCTTTCTTTCTTTCTTTCTTTTTTTTTTTTTTTTTTTTTTTTTTGTAAATTTATTTGACAGACAGAGATCACAAGTAGGCAGAGAGGCAGGCAGAGAGAGAGGAGGAAGCAGGCTCCCTGCTGAGCAGACAGTCCAATGTGGGGCTCAATCCCAGGACCCTGGGATCATGACCCGAGCCAAAGGCAGAGGGTTTAACCCACTCAGCCACCCAGGAGCCCTGAGAGTCTCAGATTCTTAAGCAGTTAGTTGACAACTTTCATAAGCACACAGGAGTTTAAAGGTAGGGATAATGCAGAAAATAAACTCTTTAATTTGGTACTTGTTGGGGGGCTTGGGCTCAAGAACTCAGATGCAGGAAATTTTTTTATCACAATGGGTCATGTCAGGGTTCCGGAGAGCCTGGATGGCCCAGATTGTAAATGGTGTGGGGAACAATAGCGATGCTACAACCAGCCCTGGAACCCTGCACGCATACACCCACTCACTCAACCTAAAAGGGGAAGAAGGGACACACATGCAGCTAGCTGCCCCAGCTGGTGAGTTGTGTGTATGCGTAGTTGGGGGAGGGGCGGAGTAGAGCCTACATGAAGGAGGTGTGGATGGGTCTACCTATATGGGGCTCTGGGGGGGCGCCTGGGTGGCTCAGTGAGTTAAAGCCTCTGCCTTTGGCTCCGGTCATGATCTCAGGGTCCTGGGATCGAGTCCTGCATCGGGCTCTCTGCTCAGTAAGACGCCTGCTTGCCCCTCTCTCTCCCCCTGCCTCTCTGTCTACTTGTGATCCCTGTCTGTCAAATAAATAAACAAACAAACAAACAAATAAATAAATAAATGGGGCTCTGGGTCAGGTGGAAGCAAGGGAAGAGGTGAAGGGATTAATCTGGACCTGCTTGATCCATCCACACTGATTGCAAACTGCTAAAGACAGCACCTCCAACTGCCAGCGAAGGACCTTAGCCAGGAGCTCAAAGACCACGCCCCAGGCAGTCTCCTCCCAAATGGACAGGGGAGGGGTCCTAGCTCTGCAGTTGCAACAGACTGAAAGTTTCTGTCCTCTGGAAATTTCTTGTGTTGAAACCTAAATCCCAATGGGAGGTGGGGCCTTTGGGAAGTGATTACATTGTGTGGATAGAATCCTTGTGAATGGGAGGCACCTGGGTGGCTCAGGCAGTTAAGTGTCTGCCTTCAGCTCAGGTCATGATCTGATCCCAGGGTCCTGGGGTCAAGTCCCACTTCTGGCTCTCTGCTCAGTGGGGAGCCTGCTTCTCCCTCGGCCTCTGCAGCCTCCAGGGCTGGTGTGACTAGGAGAGGCTGGCTCAGGGCTGCAGGCGGTGAGGTGAGTGCCTTTGATATCCACCAGGGAGAGGAAAGCCTAGGAAGTTTCCAGAGCTCACAGAATGGGAGGAAAATGTCAAAGAAACATCACAGGATGGATGCTGGAGAGTCCACTGTGACAGGCAGGGCCAGAGCCTGGTAATGTGGCTGCCGTGGGGGAGAGTGAGGCCAAGGGGAAGGCCAGAGGCAGGCACAGGTGCCGGGCACCCATCAGAGAGGGGGACTCAAGGTGCGCTTCCCCAAGAAGAGCCCGGGAATGAGAACCCAGAGGAGGAGGTTCTGGAGGACTCCAGGCATAGAGCAGCAGAGAGACGGTGGTGCCAAGCTGAGAGCCATTCTCAGGGGAAAGGGAGGCAGATGAGGCCCAAACATCTCCTGAGCCTTCCTTTTTGTTCACTCTATTCTTGTTACTATCACGGGAATATTGAGGCTCAGAGACAGTAAGTAACTCGCTCAAGGTCATGCAATAGGTTTGCACTGACATCTGTCAGACCCCAAAACTCAAAATCACATCCCTGCGGCTCTAGTTTAGAATGAGTCTTGCGGGACCCGCAGAGCCTGGGGCCTGGGTCCACAGCCTTTACACGAATGCAACTGCGTTCCTCAGGCTCTCAGAGGTTGTTGGGAGGCCACAGACGGGGGAGGCAGGCAGGGGCCCAGGAGGATGGCTGGTATCACAAGGTCCCTGGGCAGCAGGGTGACCAGTTTTCCAGGTTTTCCTGGGACTGGGGGACCTCCCTGGGGGTCAGACTGTCAGTCCCAGAGCTGGGCCAGATCGGGAAAAGATGACCAACCTCTGGGTTGTCAACAGAGGACTGGACTCCTGGTCTGCAGTCACACACAGGCCTGGGGCATCCACCTTTCAAGGAGATGGTGACAGTCATGCTGACAGGGAGCCCTGACGTCTAGGGTGACGTCGAAGAGGGTGACCTCTTGCAGGCCCATCCACAGGAAACCCAACGGGTTTCCAAAGTAGGACCCTTGGGGCACATACACCAGGCAGAGGGCTTTGCAAATGTCTCTTCAGCACATTAGCTGGCAAAACTTCTAATGCTTTTAAACGAAACAGGTTTTGAAGGTCAGATTCAAGCATTTTGGCCTGCTATCCAAAGTTTTAAATGAGTATCAAATGGTCAGATGTAACAACTGTAACCAGCGACGGGTTCTCTTGGAGACGCTCACTTTTTGTAGAATTTCCTGTCTCTGTGTCCCTGGTCTTGTTTTTGCAAGAACCGTTGTCGCTGGAGCCTGAGAGGTCATGACCCACCGTTTTCTACAGATGCAGTGCTGAGGATTCTGGGGACACCTTGTTCCGTACCCCTCTGTACCAGGACTTGGAACCTGTGCTCCCCCACTCCTTGCAGCCTCAGGTCAGAGGACGGGGTCACCTGGCTCGCCACTGCACATCCCTCAGGGATCTCATGAAACAGCACCGTCTCAGGGAAGCCGGCCCTGGCCTCCCAGTCAAGACAGGAATCCCACGCTCAAGCATTCACTCTCCTGTCTTGCTTTTCTTCTGTAGCGCACAGCACCATTTAAAGGCCTATTGATCTTACTCATTTTCTCTTTTTCCCACCAAAATGCAAGTTTCATGAAGATAGGGACTTGCACCCCCCTCCCCCACGGGTGCATCCCTAACACCCAGAACTGGATTCAACAGAGAACAAACACTTTATAAATATTTACTGAATAAATGAACTCCAGACTTTCATTTATAAGACCCAGAAAAATCCTCTGGGAGTTAAGAGACACCTCCCTGACCCTTTGCACTTGGAACTCCATGTCCTGTGTCCATGAGCTCTTGGCAGCTCCCTGCTGGCTCATGGGAAAAACTATTTCCTAAACCTCCACTCCCAGCCTGGACCTGCCCTCACAGGCTTTCAAGAAACTCATGTCACCATAACATGACGGAATGTCTAGGCGATGTTAGACAGGCATGCCGAGCTCAGGTAATGAAACTTGAAAAGCTCCTGGCTTCGAGGCGAGCAGAGATTCGACCCTGGGTGGAGTCTCGGTCCTGCAGGGGTACCCCCTACATTTGGGCAGCTGTGGGTGAGCTCCTTAAGCTGACTGTGCTTCTCCTTCCTCAGCTGTAAACCAGGAGCACCTAAGTCTTGGGGTGATGGTGGGATGAAGCCAGGACTCCAGGCATGGAATGCCGGTGTGGGGGAACTGTCGGGTGCTGGAGGAACTGTTGTCATGAGGGCCCCAGAATCTCCTGTGAGGGTTTGGAGGCCAGCTCCCAGCATCACTCAGGCCAGGACTGAAGCTCAGAATCCTCTGCTTCAGTTGTCAACTGTGCAACTAGTCTCTTTGTCTAACTGTGGAGGCTCCCTGGCTCACAGCACAGGCTTGGGCCCTGCTAACTGCAGACAGACAGACTGCCCTCAGGGATGTGGCCAGTAGAGCCAAGACTGCAGAGGCTCCCTGACAGAGCCCCTGCCCAGCTGAGGTTCCCAGCCCTGCCCACCCTGCCATCTGCAGGACTGTCCCCCACAACACCTCCCCCCTCCCCCCCACCGCAACAACTTCTGTCCTGGAACAGACCCCCTTGCGTCTTCCGTGCCCTTGACAAAGACTAAGCATGCTCTGTTCACTAGTGAAATCTTTGATCTCTCAACAGCCCTGCAAGGGTGTTGTCATCGTAGCTCCTGCATAAGCAGCTAGAACCCAGGGTACCCTGCAGCTCAGGCGGCGATAGAGGCCAAGGGCAGGCCGGCCAAAACGTACCCGAATAGCATATTGATTATTTTAAATTGAAGTTACTTGGGAAATACCAAGTGCAAGGACACTCACACCCTCCTCTGCCCCCTGAAAGCAGGAAACAAATCTCCCATATGTAAGGTACCCTCCCCAGTGTCAAGAAGTAAAAAGATATCCTGATCACCAGATAGGAACTTAAAATATGCTTTTAAAGATTTTATTTATGTATTTTTATTTAATTTTGGAGAGAGGTATGTGAGTGGAAGGAAGAGACAGATAGAGAGGGAGGGGGACAATCTTAAGCAGGCGTCAAGATCAGAGCAGAGCATGACGCAGGGCTCGATCGCACAACCCTGAGATCATGACCTGAGCTGAAATCAAGAGTCAGATGCTTAACTGACTGAGCCACCCAGGTGCCCCAATTTACTACTTTTTTTAAAAGATTTTATTTTTAAGCAATGTCTATACCCAGCATAGGGCTCGAACTCACAACCTGAGATCAAGAGTCCATGTTCCATCAACTGAGCCAGCCAGGCACCCCGAAATAGGAACTTTAAAGCCAAGAAAGCTGTAAAAACATACCTTGTCACTTTCTTCATAATCTACTTGGAATTCCTTACTAGGTAAAGCTCTCAAATGTCAATTTTCTTTATCCTGTCAATTCATCACAAATTTATTGTTTCTATCTAGAAAGTATAAAAATTGCCTGCCTTGGTGTCATTTCTTTGGGTCTCAATTTCATTATTAGGCCTCTCTGCGAACATAATAAAACTGGTTTTTTTTTTTTTTCCCCCCTCCAGTTAATCTGTTTCATGTAAATTTAAATCTTCATCTCAGTGGAAGATCTTGAAGGGTAAAGAATTAAACCCCCGCCCCACAACCCAAACAGCTAGCAGTCCCCTCTGGGCTGTCCTTGGCATCCTCAAAAACAAAGTCAGAAGAGAACTCAGGTACAGTGGCCTGGCCCCTCATATGCTCAAGAACATCCCGTCCTCAGACAGGGCTCTGGCGAGCCTAAGAGAAGTCCTCCTCACACCCCCACCCCCTCTGCCACTCTGCCTTTCTCCGCCTTGTCTCCATCCAGACCTACGATGAAGCGGCTCCGCAGAGGGAGCCGTGAGCCCTCTTGTGGCCGTGCCTGGGAACGCAGGTCCCAGAAACCGGCCCCACACCCCAGGCTCAGGCCCCTGGAGCCTCTCTCAAACTGAAGGGCACTTGCCAGAACTGGGTCTCCTAGGAGAACCACCCCCCCCTCCCCAAGGAGCATTCCCCTGAGGAGAGGCCTGCCGGGTGGCGCAGTTCCCATTCCTGCATCCCAAGGTTCTAGTCCCCCAAGAATTTTGCCCTCCCATGACAGCTTTAGCATAGGCTGGGTAAAGTTTCCCTGGAGATTTAAGGGCTGCTCAAAAGCAATGACCCAGAGTAATGGGCAACAAGACAGAGCACAGCTCACTCGGCTTCCTTCATCCAGCAGTACTTAGTGAGCACCTACCTACCTCCTCAGCCCGCTACCTACTTATAGAGCATCTGCCACCAGCTGTGACAGGCTTTCAAATCTATCCACTGAATTTTGGACTTCCCAAAGGACCAGCGCCCCACTGTAAATCCTGTGTACCTCTGCAGGGGGATTCTCATCACTCCCTTCCCAGGTTTGAGCCCCAAGAGGAGGTCTCATGCACCTCTGATACAGTGACTCATATTTAAGAAAGAGTTACCACATGGGAGCACACACAGCCTTCTGATAATTTGGGCCGTACTGTTCCTACCCATATATTACCTAAGAGTTGGTGTGTGACCCGAGATGCACTAGGAGTAAACCAGAAAGTCTGAGGAAGCCCATGCAGACAAGTTGCCTTCACATTTTGGCCAGTGTGCCCAGGATACACAGAAGAGCCTGGTGCCATTTTTGAGATTTTTGTGAAAGATTCCCAAATCTGTGATCTGTCGTGTTCGAACAAGTCCCTAAGGGAATTTTGGTTTTTTGGGTGATTGTGCAAACATGGTGCCCTGGGATCTGTTGACATTCACTTGATGTGACTGTGAGAGTTTGTTATTCATATAATTGGGGCAGACAGAGAAAAGCTGCTAAAACTTCTGAAAAACTGACTCTTAATAGTGTAATGTATAATGCAGAAAAAATAGAATCACAACAATGATGAGCTCGTGATTGGAGACTGGTGGTTCCTGCAAGTTGAAAATGAATGCACTTGGGACTTTCATAGTTTATGAAAGTTGTGTGCTAGAATCTCCCCACCTCCAGCCTCTTCAAAATCCAAAGGAAATTTGCAGAGATTTGCTTCTGAAAGTTATAACCGCTGTAGTAGCAAATCAGAGCCTGCCTTAGCTGGTACAGTGCAAACCCTGGCCCCTAGCCTAGATCCTGCAGAGGACTGAACAATATACACCTGGAGACTGGGAAACCCTTCGCAAAAGAGAGACAGCCTTCAGGTACTTTGGACCCCAGAAACACAGACCTGTTTTCTCCTTCCTTCTCTCCCATGGCTGGCAACTCTCCCCTTCCCCAGCACTGTATTTGTATATACAGCGAACCAGATGTCCCAGTGGGCAGAGCAAAGCTGTTTGGGAGTACGGAATGGTTTAGCTAAATTCTCCAAATCTAACCCAGCTTTGGTGTGGCTCCTATCAAGGTCCTGAAAATCCCCTCTGGAACCAGTTTGTGTTTAGAGGACAAGGACAAAATTCTTCCCCTTGATACTACAGGATATTTTTCAGGGTCCTGGGCATTGCACCTGACAACCACAGTGCCTTATCCATCTAGCCTCTGGTAGGAGCCAGAGAGAGGTGGGCAAATGGCCTGGACCTGCTCTGTTTCACAGAAATACAATGCCAGACATGTAGGTAATTTTAAACTTTTTAGAGGACACATTAAAAAATTTAGAAAGAAGTGAAATTAATTTTCATATTTTATTTAACCAAATATGAAATAATTTATTTCAAATGTAATGGGTATGAAAATTATTAATGAAATATTTTACCTCTTTAAATATGAAATCTGGTGTGGATTTTAAACTTACAGGACATCTCAGTTCAGTCTGCAACATTTCAAATGCTCAGCAGCTATCGCACTGGCTCATGGCTACCACACTGGACTGTGCAGGTCGGGAGTCCAACTCTGGGAGCCCAGGGCACAACTGAGTAACATCACTGCCATCCCCCGAAGTCTTACCCAGGGGTTCATGTCCTTAGTGCTGCTTTCAAAATATAACTGAGCCTTAAGTATTGAGATGTGGGGGACTGGGGCTGAAAGACCTACTGGATAGAGTTTGCCAAAGCCTTCACAGGACATTTCCATCCTGGGAGCCATCGCCCAGGGGGAGGAGGAAGAGGCTGAGCAGGGCTGCTATTTACAGGTACACCTGTTACCCTGAAATTCTAGGGTGGCTTTTCCAAGTTAATGATTGTCTACATGGAGGGCGTTTCTTAGTACTCTTGTTGTTGAATAACTGATGAGGTCCAAGATCAGGCAAACTCTTAAGACTGATCTACTATAATTTTTGGTGGGCAGTGAGTGCAAACTTAAGTTTTCTTCTTTGCCTTAGCTACTAGGAAACTCAGTCAGGTCTGTGCTCAATGCAAAGATACTGCCTCATTAACCCCTCCATTATTATATAATTATTCTTCCACTTTTATTTTAATCCTTTGGGGAGTTTGCAGGGTTTCTAAGTCTTCTGAAATTTTAAGAAACCTTTAAGTCTTTTGGAAATGGGCAGGGTATGAAATGTGTAAGGAAGTTTCCATATTTTACCACTAGATGGCAGCATGGTGTAATAGACTGTATTGGTTTCAGCCCCATTAGGCCTATCGGGCTAATTAAATAACTGTGATTTGGGGCCAGGGACCTTTAATACCCCAAGTCTCAGTTTATCATGTGAGAAAGGAAGGGCTATTGTGAAAATGAACTGAGATGAAATACCAGCTGGAGAAGTGGGAACAGCCTCGGGATTAGTCGCAAGTGCTCTGAACCGGAGGGCCTGCTTTTAAATTCTATTGTGTTATTTAGTAACTGTGGGGTACCAGGTTGGTTATTTAACCTCTCTGAGTCTCAGCTTCCTCTCTGTAAAACAGAGATACTAGTGCCCGCCTCATAAGATTGTTCTGACAATTATATGGCACAGAATTCAGAGCTATTTCCTTTTATCATTATAATTAATAATAAAGCACCCATCAACATGCTTGGCACAGTGTCTATTTAGACACCAAGGTTTATATTACTGTGCCTGTGAATATCTAAGTTGTTTGAAATGGGGCCTCTACTTGGCCTTATTGTGTGTGAGGCTGTGGGACTGACCCTTGGCCCTCCTGTCCTGGGGTAAGAGATGTGGCGTGGAGGGACACCGTGGGCAGAAAGATACCTCAGAGTGGCTCAGATGTGAGGAAGGCTTACAGAAAATGGGCTGGACGGGTGGAGAGACATCTTTAGTAATGTTGCTGCAAAGACTTTGTATCTGGAATCTACCATAGTTTTTCCTAAGGCAAGTAAAGAATTTACACTACTGTGAAATTATTTTTGGTTGCCAGACTATGTTTTGTATTTTCCACTTCACTTAGCATCAACACTGAACAAAATGGGTCCTTCATTTATAACAGTCACATTTACAAAACATTTAACTCTATTCTTGCAAACAGAAAGCTCTCAACAAACATTAAGTCTTACCATGTGCCAAGCTTCCTCATTGGGCACCAGCCTGGGGGCCACAGTATTGGTATTTCCCCAGTGTAGTCTCTATGAGCAGAACTATAGCAACCCCTACATTCCATGCTTCCTTTGAGACTCACTGTATCTTCTGCAGTTTTCAGTAGCAAAGATGACTTTGTTGAATTTATTTTTTTTGTTTATATTGCAGCAAAAGGAGTTGATTTGGGAAACAAAATTCAAATTATAGAATGGAATATTCTTTCTTTAAAGTGTACCCATCAGACATTGTAGTCTACCCCACTGAAGGGAGCTTAACCTTCTTGGAAGCTTCTTGGTTTCTGTGAAGAGTAATCTCCTCTCACTATACCTCTTACTGATAAATATATCAGGCATGAGCTCTATTTTCTGCTTGGGGAGCATATATCTAAAACCATATAGTCTGACATGCTCAGCTTCCCAAATGCCTCTCTACTTTATTTCTAAGATCCCTGGTATTTCAATAAGGGAAAATACAGGATGAATTTTATTACAATTTGGGACCACCATTTGAGGTCTAAGCAGTCAGCTCCTGTGGCAATGTGTGTTTGGAGGAATGAAGGAATAAAATACTTAAAGCCTTCAGTGGGTCTTTCAGAACCAGGAGATCCCAAACTAAGGGGTCCAGAGGCCCTGCATAGTTTATGTGCTTCCTGGCTCCGTGGGCTTATGTGACAGGCCTCTGACAAAGAGAACATAGGTTTTACCCTCCTTACCCCCTCCCCCCCACACCGCAGGCTGAAGGCTGTCTGGATTCATTGCTGCTGTCCTCCAGGCCACTGGAGACCACAGCAGGAGTCTGGGGCCACAAGGAGTCCATGTATCAAATGCATCCCACATCAGCAGCATCAGCCTCAAGAGGGCCATGCAATCAGACAAGGAGAAGAAGGAAAAGGCATCCACATTGGAAAGGAATAAGTAAAGTAAAGGGGATGACCTTATATGTAGAAAATCCCATAGAGCCCACAAAAGTGCTATTAGAACTAATACAGAAGTACAGTAAGTTGTAGGATACCAGATCAAGATACAAAAATCGATTTCTATATATGAATAATGAATAATCCAAAAAGAAATTAAAAATGCAATTCCTTTCACAATAGTATCAAAAAAGAATAAAAAAACAGGAATAAATTCAACAAAAGAAGTCTAAGACCTAGACACTGGAAATTATAAAACAATGATGAGGGGAGTTTAAAAAAGATTTACATGACACCTGGGTGGCTCAGTTGGTGAAGCATCTGCACTCAGCTCAGGTCATGATTCCAGGGTCCTGGAAGAGAGCTCTACATCCTTGTGCTGATTTGGGAGTCTGCTTCTCCCTCTCCCTCTGCTCCTCCCCTTACTCATGCTCTCTCTTAAATAAATAAAACCTTAGAAAAAAAGATCTAAGTAACTGAAGAGCTATTTCATGTTCATGGATTAGAAGACTCGGTCGTGTTAAGACTATTCTCCCCAAATTGAATAGATTGCATGCAATTCCTATCAAAATTCCAGCATCCTCTTTTGTGGAACTTGACAAAATGATCCTAAAATATATATGGAATTATAAGAGGCCATGAAAGGTCAAAATATTCTTTAAAAATAAATAAATAAAAAGGACAAATTTGGAGAACTCTAACTTCCTAACTTAAAAACTTATAAAGTTACAGTTAGGGTAAAAGCAAGGCCCTTGTAAAAAGTCAGACAAATGAATCCATAGACTATAGAAGAGAGTTGACTGTCCAAAAAAAATTTCTTTGTATTTATGGTTAACTTATTTTCAACTAAGGTGCCAAGACAATCCACTTGGTAAAGGATAGTCTTTAACAAATGGAGCTGGGACAATTGGATATCCACACATGAAAAGATAAACATTAAAACTTCAACTTATACCCTACACAAAAAATTAATGCAAAATGAATCACAGACTTAAATGTAAGAGCTAAAATAATAAAATTTTTAAAAGATGACATAGGGGAAAATCTTCAAGTCCTTAGATTAAATGAAGATTTCTTAGATATGATACCAAAAGTACAATATAACTTTAAAAGTTGATAATGCTGATCTCTTTAAAATTGAAAACCTTTGGACTTCAAAAAACATTACCCTGAAATGAAGATAAGCAGCAGATTGGGAGAAAATATCTGCAAAATACATATCTGGTAAATGACTTGTACCTAGAATATAAATAGAATCCTCACGCCTTGATAATAAGAAAAGCAAGACTGGGGAGGGAGGAAGGACAAAATATTTAAATAGACATTTTACCAAAGAAGGTCTATGAATGGTGAAAAAGCCTATGAAAAGGTGCTCAGCATGGCAGTCATTAGGAAACCACAAAGCAAAACCACAACACCATTTCACACCTGGTGGGGTGGCTATCAGAAAAGACAAACAATAGCAAATGTTGTCAGAGTTGTGGAGAAATAAGAACCTTGTATGTTGTTGGTAGGGACATAAAATAGGACAGCAGTTTTGGAAAAGAGCTTGGCAGTTTAAATAAAAATCTATTCTACAGCCCAGCAATTCCACTGTTTAAGGTAGCCCCCAAAGAGAGATGAAAACACATGTCCACACAAAGACTTAGACATGACTTTTGTTAGCAACATGATTGACAATAACCCTCAACTGGAAACAATGTCAGTATCTGACAACTGCTTAATGTGGTGTTTACATGAAATGGAAAACTATTTAGCAATGAAAAGGAATGAACTGATTCATGCTACGACTTGGAAGAACCTCAACACATTACGCTAAGTGGAAGAAACTACCCCCACGAGACTATATCTTTTCTTATTTCATTTATATAAAAAGTCGAGAAAAAGCAAATTTATGGAGACGGAAAGTACAACAGTGATGCCTAAGACAGGGGGCAGGGAGTAACATTAATGAGCATATGGGATCTCACCAGGGGGAGGAGGAAATGTTCTAAAACTGATATATGCTGAAGGTTGCATGACCTGGTAAATTAAAAAAAAAAAAAAAAAGCTATGAATTGTATGCTTGGAATGGGTGAATTACATGATATGTAAAGTATGCCTCAATAAAGTAGCATGTAAATAAAAAAGTAAAATGAAGCTTTGGGAAAAACAACCTACTTTCTCTCTCTACCAGTGAGTAGCAATTCTGTAAGGGGCAGGTGAGACAGGCAAGGGTAATGATACCTTATTTAAGATGCTTAATCAACATAAAACACAAAGAACTCAGGGAAGCTGGGGCAAAATCCTCCTGCCTATTGGGAACACTCAGAAGCTGCTATCTGGTAAACAGATCTATGGTAAATAGAAAGTATAGGCAGCAGGAATTTCAAAAGGGGCTAACAAGAGCATTGTGTCTTGTCCAGTCATGCAGAAAGAGGAAGAACAGCTTCTTTCCCCACTCCCCACAGAGCCACCCGCCCCTGGTCTGCACAGCTCACTACTCTTGGACACTCTCTTCCCCCTCCTCAGGCTCTGCAGAGAATCAGACGTTGTATGAATGTGGCACAAAGGCATGTGTCTTCTAAGTGCTGTATATGTCATATACCATTTACAAATTTTGAGTGGCATGAGGACAAAATGGTTAAACATGGGGGGCTTATTCAGATAAGAGGGAAAATCACCATTTCCTAAGGCAGAGAAACACAATCCTGGGTCTAGTATCTCCATTTGCAGTTAGAAGCTATGGGGAGCGTGGTGAGGAGGTTGGGCCTTCCCTCTGCAGAAAAGCAAGTGTTGATAATGAGACACAGTTGTCATGGGAAGAATTCTGTTTTTCTGGACAGTGAGTGCCTACATGCCTGGATTTTTACCAGCTTGCTTGTTAGAGATTCCTTTTTCTGTTCTCCTTCATGAGTGTGCAGTTGTGTGTAGTGTTTCTTAGGAGAGGAAGCTGTGAGCTGACCCTGCGCTGTTCAATACTGGGCATCTGGACTCTGGCAAACATTTCTAACTCAGTGAAAACTTAATGTTAAAGAAACCATAAATAAATGGTATAATAAAAGGCTAAGGCCTTCCTCCTTGGCTCAGAACAAGCAGAGATGTATGGACTGTTCTTGAGCTTGACAAGTTTGGACAAGACAGGAGGCAGCAGAGTCACAGCTGAGCCGACCAGATGAATCTTTGGGTCTATACCCAAAGCATGGCCAGGCAAAGCCCTGAGATGTGTGTGTTCTGGTTTCTAGCAACATTGAACCATACTTAAAAACCTATACAATTGTATCACCAGTTACATAGGAAAAGTTACCATGCCACAGCCAACAGCCCCAGTGATGCAGCAGGACCCAGGGAAAGACCAACCAATCTAGGCAGATTTTCACTCATGGCACTCACTTTTGAGAGGTTGTAAATAAAACTGATGACTAATAAGAAAATACTACATGGAGAAAAGGTGGTGGAGATATAAGATGAATGTTTCCAGGCTGAGTTAGTATATGCTAACTGTGAAACTATTCAAGTTCAGGAGAAATGTATTTTGTCCCTGATAGTGGCCTTTACCTCCGATGCAAACCCCAATTACATGAATGCAAACTGGAGTAAAACAGTGAAGCAGTAGTACTACACTTGGTGTCAAATAGATCTGCCATTAGCTGTGTCACATTTCTCAGAGGAGCACAGGAGACAGGGAGCAAGTGACCATAGGCAGGGGACAGGTGCGGGTAGACTTAAAGAGCTAGGTGAGAAGGAACTGACTCTAATGGATACTGACCAACAGACTGGTGGGATACCAAGCAAGGGTCATGGCAGGGCAGTGGGCTCAGAGGTTGGGAAAGGGAGGCTTCCAAAGTTCCTGCCATTTTCTTCTGGCTCTGACTCTCTCTGCATGTAAGGATCATCACTACTTGCCACATCTTTTTTGAGTTCCTTCCTCTTTAGGGTTTTATACATTTTGTTGAGTGGGGTATCATGGTTAATAAAGGTTCATTAAAGAAAATGCAACAATTTTGTATGACATGGATTTTAGTAACATTTCCAGTTCCTGTCCAGTAGCCTCAAACATATGTTCTTGCTCCAGATAAGTCTGGTGGGGCACAGGAATAAAATTTAACTGAGGTCAATTTACCATGTTGTGACATACTAGTGATATTTCACATCCCATTATATCATGTTCCTAGAAAACTAAGTATCTTCCATTTCAAATGATTTAACTTGCCATTGCTAGTTAAAAAAAGAAACTTTAAAAATAATTAAAATGCCCCACTCCATCCCTCACCCTTTCCCAACTTCAGCTCAATTGGTTGAGGGTTTTCAAATTCATGGTCACTTTCTGCAGGCCCTATCCTGACCTTCCAGTTGTCTACTCATGTAACAATGTATCAGTGACCAGATAGAGAGGCATTAGTGTCAGTCCCAGAGCAGTTGTGGAGAGAACCAGTTCCCTCTAGGGCATAAAGGGCTCCCACTGAGGAGATGACTTTCAGGTGCTGTGCTAACCCAGTGGAACCAGGAAAGGTTGGACAAGAAGATGGAATGCTGAAGGTTGAGTAAGAGTTCAAAGGCAGACCAGGCAGCACCAGGAGCTTGGAAGAAGCCTGGCTATACCAAGGACTCCTATCCTCCTTAATTTTACTAAGTCATAGGCCAAGTCAGCTGGGCTCAGGGAAGGCTGTAGGTCTACTTCCAGGTTCAAAACTTAAATGAGGACTATAGAATTGTGGTGATAGCCATGAGTAAAAGTCACAAATTCCTAAGGGCAAGGTGACCCAACTCTCCCTGTCCATAAAACTTTTTTTCCTAGGCTCAAAATAGCGTGTGTTAGGGGGAGTTGGGGTTTGGAGTAAGGAGGATCAATTTTGATTGCCTTTGTGCCCAGGTGCTTTATAAATGCTGCCTAGGCAGTAGAAATAACCTTGCTATTTAAAACAAAAAACCTCTTTTCTGATTATTAAGAGCACAGTCTCTTAATTTAAAAGAATAGAAAATACATAAGATGAAGATTTAAAAATAAAACCACCCATAAATCTATCACTATCTTTTGTCTAGGTATTTATAAGCACATACATATGGGGACTATACTGCAGTCGCAGCTTTATTTTGCTTTTGTCCCAGTTATGGTGTGAATATTTTGAGTAAATGTTACAATGTGAACACTCTGAGTAAATATTCCTTAAGACATTAAGAGACTATATAATTATTTTTGTAATGAACTTTTATATGTGAATAATTTAATCACCCCCCTATTAGAAATTTCTCATTTTCCATTCCTTTAAATAGCTCTTTGCATACAAAGGTATATAAGTGGCCTGCCATTTTATTTTGCCTCCCTCTACTAGCAAAGGTCACGTTTTCATGTTTTATTATACTTTTGTCTGCGGTTGATCCACTCTGCAACTTAAGTTGTGCTTTTTGCAACATCCACAAATTATTCTAAGACCATGGTCTCCTCTACTTCTCCCTTAAATTCTTAGGGAGCCCTGAAAGGCAGGAGGTCACTGTGATACATTCCTCTGCCTTTAGCCCAAGCTCCCTTTAGAAGGACAGCAATCAGACCAAGGTCTAGGGTTTTCAGGGAGTCCTGAGATGATGTGCTCAGGTCAGGTGTAAACCATGCATGCGTGAAGATCTCCTCTAAGCTCTAACCCTGGCTCTTTGAACCTGACTGAGGTAGCAAGGTGCTTGGTGTACATGTGTTTGCATCTTAGCGTTAGTCTGCGACACAGCTTAAGAAAAACCATGAACTAACAAACATTCTATTTTTTTTCTTTGCCATTCATGAAATTTTCTTTTAATGTTACATTACATAAATGTAATATTTCACCTAAAACTTGTCATGAAAATTCCTTAGAACTCAAAAGTATTTTTAACTAATCATGTGCTTAAGGTCTCAAGTTGGTTGAATATGTCATTACCTAAAACATGTGATAATGATCTTTTTTTCTTATAATTTAATAAAAAATTCTAACACAAGTGCACATTTGTCAAGGGAGAATGGTTTTGGAGGTAGCCCTCCATTGTTTGAGGATCTGTCTTTTCTGCTGTAATGTGATCTCTTCCATGGCAGGAACAGTCTCATTTATCCACTACAAGATCAAATCCAGGGTCTGGCACACAAGCAGCATTTTAACAATATTTACTGGGAGGAATCAAAGAAAAGCTGGTACCTTTCACTTTAACTTATGAACATTAGAGATGCACTTTTGCAGAACACTATAATCACCTAAACTGTTACCAAAGAAGCATTATGCATACTCAAAATGAATGCCTGAGTAAGTTTATGTGTGGATTAGATCAGGTAACAGGTCATGTTCCCAAACCAGAAAACAGCAATACCGTTTCTATAGCTGGGAAATCAGAGAAAGGCCTGTGAGGAACTGTTTCATTTTCTTTTCTTTCTTTTTTTTTTTTTTAACATGGATGCTAATTTGAGGATTTTGGGGGAGGAATTCATGAATGAAGAAAAGGCTCTTCCAGATGACCTATATTTCTTGTCACAGATCACATAGCAAAAGATGGCAGGTAACCAAAAAGTATCAACTGGGCCATACTAGATTTTATATGTATATGAGAACGGGACAGAAGGAAAATGAAGCCTGGACGTGAACTGTGTGAACTGATTAAAGAGAGACTTCAGAACATGAGATCCTATTGGCCAAAGCCTAAAAGGGAAGGTGGTTTAAGAAAGTTGAGAAGCTTCAAAATTCAATCCTGATTGATGCCATAAGAAGAAAGGGCAGAGAACTTAATATTTGATATGGCTAAAGAAGGAGGTCCTGAGTCAAATCAGATTAGCAAAGGGAAATGGAGGCATGTAACCAATAATTAATACAGAAGCAAAGGTAGTTAAAGCCCAGAATGAAACGAAATGAGGGGGAAAGGAGTTTTCCTGTTGCGTTCTAAACAAATGATGAATAGGGCCTTCCTGAATAGGATGGTATGATGTAAACCATCTGCAGCTCCTCAAGCTCCACAAGGCTGGGACCATGTGGTCTTTACTTTAGTACACCCAGGAGCTAGCACAGGGACCGACATACATAAAACATCCACAAAAATTACTTAAACCTTGGGGTGCCTGGGTGGCTCAGTGGGTTAAAGCCTCTGCCTTCGGCTCGGGTCATGATCTCAGGGTCCTGGGATCGAGCCCCACATCGGGCTCTCTGCACAGCAGGGAGCCTGCTTCCTCCTCCTCTGCCTGTCTGCCTACTTGTGATCGCTATCTGTCAAATAAATAAATAAATAAAAATTTTTTAAAAAATTACTTAAACCTCATTAATAGAAGGATAAGTCAGATTCAACTTCTACTTGTTTTTCTGTGGGGAAAAAATTTTTTCAGAATGGAAAATGTATAATGAACATGAGAAACAAATGAAATTACTATATTTGATAACAGCCTCAAAGAGAAAAATTTGGAGTTAATCTAAGAAAGTACTTGCTAGTAACTCCGAGGGCCTTAAAACTGATACAGATATCTTAAGAGGTGGTAAATGCCATTATTAAATTTATTAGTAATGAAATTTCCTTCATTCCTTTTCCAGCATTTATAAAACCATTTTGAATTAATAATTAACATCACTGTATCAACTTTTTATCTCATTATATAATGATTACCACATATAGTTAAATTGGAAAATAAATTATAAATGCCCTGTTCCTTTTGTTCCTAAGAACTGTGTAAATTTCACTAAGCACTCTTGTTGCTTCAAACGTTTTTATATATGTTTATAAAAATAAAAGTAAAATTACAATGTCTTCCTCTTAAATGCAGCATTTTCACTCAAGGTGCTAATACATTTTTAAGTAAAAATTATCCATTTTCCCAATTATTTTTCTGAGATAAAGCAGGCATTTGATTAAAATGGAAACTGATATATTAGATCACTTACAGAGTCTGTGGAAATACTCAAGTACTGTTCACCTCCTACTCAATCAGGGCTTGGAGTGTGATATGTGTAGAAGGAGTGTGTAAAATGACACAGTTTGAAAATCAACCAAACGAAGAGCATACTGGATCTTTGTGGAAAAAAAAATCCGAGAAAAAGTACACTATGGAAGGCAGTGTTGAGGACAAGAAAACTTTCATAATTATGAACTTTATTTTTATTTACTATGCCAACATTTTCAGGAAAGAGACTTTACATCCAGTTTTTATAACTCATTTTACAAGCAAATTCTAATATACAGTATTTACTCTGGTTTTTAAAATCAATGGGGAAAACAATACTGCAGGTATTAAAGACTGTGGTGTTTTTGTTTTTAGTTAGTAATGACTTAGAGACTTCAAATTTGTAGGGTCAGTATTATTTTGTTATGGTGACGCTCTAATGAGGAGAAAGTGGGTAGCTTTTCCCCAAGACATTTATAATATATGATGTAGCTTTAATTAATAGCATAGTTGTAGATTGGCACCCACAATCATCAGCATTTATCCAAGTGTATTCTTTCAAATTGCTGCAGCAGAAAAACTGAAGGGAGGTGTGGAAAGAAAATTAGAAAATATAATTCAAGCATCAGAATGAAGAAAAATTGCAAGGCCATCATCCTCAAGGAAAAACACCAGGGATTTGTATTATAGCTTAATTAATTTTAATGTGTGCATAGGCATGCAAACATAGCCACCTGAACTAATGCATAACATGGAAACTACTGTGTAACAAGGAAGAGTAAACGGAAACTATGCTGCAGTCTTACTGAACTTCGTTGCAAGCCTAGCTGGTGACTTCAAATTACCTCGTCAGTGCCCCAGAGACCAGGAAACCATCATGACAACTCTGCTTAGAAACTGAAAACTACACTTCTGTGTCTGTAACAACCATCTATGCTACAGGAAGACCAGAAGTGACAGCTATGGTGGGGGGGGATCATGTTCTCTTTGACACACTGAGTAAAATACTTAAGGGTACCATGAAACATTCAAAGAACTTAGTGCTTTAATGAGTAAAGTGACATGCTGAGGATATAATTCTGTGAAAGGCTGTACTTCAAACAGCAACAATTACAGAGAAATTCATTTCAACAAAGAAAGCCACGCCCAAGAGGCATTTTGATATTTCAGGCACAACTCTAAGCAATTAAGCTTATTTAAAGTGCAAGTCTGATACTTTCTCTCATTATTCAGATTTTTACTTGTTAAAATACTTACTAAGTTCCCTAACGCCTATATAAATACAATGAACAGTAGTCTATATGCCTGAAAATATTGCACAAATTAAAATGAGACTCCAAAAGAAAAATGCTAGAGGGTCTCAGTTATTAGAAACATTCTAAATGATATAACTATATAATCCTTTGTTTAATGCCTTAAAATCATCTGCACCTGTACTGATTAACTCCTTAGGCCAAGCTTTCTCTAAAGAATCTGGTATACATCCATCCCATCAACAGCCGAATGTCTAATTCTACATGCTCTATTACTTTTCTCACTCACAAACGTGAAACTTAACCAACCCCCACAAAACTTTTTCTTCAGGATTTATAATTCATATACTGCAGCCATCTTCACCGAAATCACAAGAACTCAGAAAAAAAGCGATCTGAGTTTTATGTAGAGGAGGATTTGGCACAGAGTTGACTTATAGAAGCACTAAACAGAGATCAAGCCAAATCTGAGAGTGATCCCTGATTATTCAGGTGAGTTACATCCTCACCTCATTTCTGACTTAATTGCCATGGAGCAGTTTTAAAAGAAATATTCATGCAGTTTTTAAAAGCAAACTGCAGGCAAAACTTGTTTTGTACAAGCATCCTAGATTTTTTTCTCTTAAATATATTATGCTTCATTATTACATTGCTGAGCCAAGACTGTGGCTCAACAAAAGCACAGAGAAGTTGATAAACTGATGGGTTAATATTTCTATAAATTCATCAGGAAGAAAAAAGAGCAGGAAAAAGACTGGAATAAACAAATTGCAGGAGTCAACATTTTTATATAAAAGCTATTTCCCTCAGACTAGGGAGTCAAAAATAAAGTAAAAGTTTTGAACTTTTCCCTTAAAGGACTACTTGTAAATAATGTTTCACAAGAGTCTACACCAACTTCTAAACAAACCAAAAACCAATTTATCAATGTTTACTTTAGGAAAATATAGTGTGATAACATCCCATTTGCAATATATGAGATCAGTTATCTTTCTCCTTCAAGATGATACACCCATGTACCCACTTATAGCTGCCAGCTATCACTTCCTGTCTCTAGGAACAAAGAAGAGCTTTGCTGATATGTCTGAGTACTTTACACTAACAGTATCTGGACTATGTGAAAATCTTTCTGAACTTTAGTGTTTCTCTGACAAAAGTGCTGCTGAATGAGACTCTGGTACTAGATTTGTGTTGCTCACCAGTTACCAATCCAAGAATGATTTTCATATCCAGTGAATGGCAGATTCACTTGAATGGTCCTCTGGGAGGTAAGGGAAGACTGCATCAAAATGACAGTAAACAGCTCTTTCAAAATTTCCACTAAAGCACTTGCTATTGTTTTTCTTAAAAAGGGCAATTTTGCCAGTGAACGTTTTTAAAATGAAATCCTTAGAATTTTGAGTGACTAAGTTTTTGGTCATAATCCCTTATGATACATTTTTGGTCAGCTGATCACAACAAAAGTTGACTTTGTAAAAGGTTGTCTGAAAAACATTAATTCTAATTAAAGCAGCAACAGGTGAACAGCCTCAAGATGACATGATTTGGGAGAACAGAGGGCAAATTTACTGAACCATCTGATGAGTGGCCCGCAGCATGATTGGGTTAGAGCATATGGTCCCTTGGCGGTTCCCTAGCTACCTTCCTAGAACATTAGGATCACCTTTAATACCTTTTAATAAGGGCGCCTGGGTGGCTCAGTGGGTTAAGCCGCTGCCTTCGGCTCAGGTCATGATCCCAGGGTCCTGGGATTGAGTCCCGCATCAGGCTCTCTGCTCAGCGGGGAGCCTGCTTTCTCCTCTCTCTCTCTCTCTGCCTGCCTCTCTGCCTACTTGTGATCTCTCTCTGTCAAATAAATAAATAAAATATTAAAGAAGAAAGAGAAATTAAAAAAAAAATACCTTTTAATAAAATACAATGTCCCTCTCCAATTCTATTTTTCATCCCAAATCTACTTCTCAAGAAACTGCCATTCAAACACACTAACATAAAAGGGAAACCCGGAAAACTCAAAAAAAAAAAAAAAAAAATTGAAAATTTCAGCTTTCTTAAGATAGTCGTACTTAAGTTTATAATTATTCTCAAAATATTTTAACGGTTTTGCTATAGAAAATAGTTTCAATCCTTCTCTGTGGGGTATTTATAACTCATCAAAGTTTGTGCAAACATTTCAAGTCCATTATTCCAGTCTTCAGATATTAGCAGAAAGTCAATAAATATAAATATCATAATTAAGATTTAATTTAAAATATAAGCTGTGAAACCTTAAAACAGCTATCATGGATCCAGAAGCCTATAGGATTCGAAACAACTACCAGGAAAACTCTAGCACCAACAACACATGTTACAAAATGAATACACCTTCAGGTATAGGCTTCAAGATATAATCCAAGCTTTCCAAAATCTATGGAGTAACAAAATCAAATACAAATGGTGTGTGTCTGTGTATGTGTGTGCACGCGTGCACGCAAAACGGAATACTAAAGCAACATATAATTGGCTTTTATATCACAGGAAACATTTTTAGCCAGCAGAGTTTGGTAAATAAATAAATACTGAGACTAACTGGCTGATACTAGCAAGGAAAAACAAAACTTACATAGACTTCCCATTAAAAGCCTGATCTCTTTTATTCATCACAAAGCTTTTGCATAGACCTTTTAAATACACAAATCACTGGCCAGAATTTTACTTATAGTCTACCATCTTCAATTATCACCATATCTTTAGATAAAACAGTAACCATATTCACAGGAGGGACAAGTGAAAAAGGGTGAGGCTCTAAGAACCACATTTAATACAGACCTTAAAAGGACTAAATGAGCAAAGCACGTTTCTTGCCTGCTAAGTGGAATATTATGAACTTTCTGATGTGCAGAGAGATGGATAACATGATTAGAGCCTTCAGTAGGCCTCTGAAATGGGTAAGCAAACTTTTGTGTTTACCTGAGACAAATATGCTCAAATGCCGTGTACTTCAACCAGGATAGAAAATGGAAGAGCCAAACTATTAGAAGCTTCCACATTTTAATTTTAAGATTTGCAAGCTTTCAATGGAACCTCCATCATGGTAGCAAACTGCACATAAAGCTATTACAGAACAGATTGTTTTTTAAAAAAACAAATTGGCAGGTGATGGCTACGCACTTAATGTATCTTTGGTTTAGGAAGACGGGAGTATCGATTAGAGGCCAAACAATCCCCAGAATTCAAATTGCCATTCAGATTCTGCATGATTTCTTTTCTTCTTGTTAGAGGCCTTGGGATGCTTGTCTTGGCCTGGAAGTTTTGAGGCTCTACTTGGGAACTGCTTATTTGTTTTTGTCTAAAAGAGCCAGAAGGGGGGCGGAGCTTAGATGCTTTTGGATTTGGATTACTTGCAAGATTTGTTTGACTAGATGTTGGCTGAAGTTTTGATGAATTCCATGGTGTGGTTACTGATGACTTTTTATAAATGGGATTTCTACTTGGAGATGATTCAGAAACTGGAGGAGGTACCAAAGAATTTGAGATGGATGGCTTAAAAAGCGGTAAGGACTTGGGCTGGGATGTGTAGCCCTCCAGTGAAGACTGATTTCTTCCAACTCTCTTAGTCTGGTCTACTGTACTTGACTGCGGAAGCGTCTGAAGGGAAGTAGGTACAAATTGCATGTCACTAATTTGATTATTTGCCGAATGATAAGGCTCTTGAGCATTCGTGGTCATGTTCAAGTTTGCTTCAGAAGGTGTACTCTTCGCCACATCCTCAGCGAATAGTGGGCTTGAAGAAAAAGGCCGGTCTTCCAGATCACAGCTGCTTTCTTGTAAGCCGTGTGTAAAGCTTTCATCCAGATGTGCCACACTCTGCTGTATGCCCTGGACGGTGCACTCACTGTGGGCCTCGATATGCTGCGGCTTTATTAGTTTTCCCTGGGCGTGGTCTGTGGGTCTGGGAAGGCTGCTGGAAGGCTGTAGTACTTGAGGCTATTAAAATTAAAAACAACATTAAGCAACAATTCATTTTACAAATGCCACTCAGAATTTATGTAAGTTCCAATTAGGCTGTGTTGATACTTATGTATTAATATGAGAAGTATGTGGGGTTTTTAAATAGAAAAATAAACGGTAATATTCAAGTGAATTAATGAGACACATAAAAGAGTGATAATGCAAACAAAAAATGATACAGGCAGTAAACACTAAACAAGATTTGAAATCAAACAAGGGAAAAGAAAAATCTTAAAGTACTTATTTATTGTACAAAAAAAAGATTTCCTGCCTTGATTCATTAAGTATTTAAAACTTTGTATGTAATATAGCTTGGCAGAATGATTTCTATAGCACTTTGCTTTAATCTTCAAAAAGCATAGATAAAACCTGTAACCATTCAGAATATTACCCATTTTAAAGACTTTATTTTTTAAAGGAAAGCTGTATAACACTTCAATTTATCACACTTGGCCAGAGAAGTATTAATTTAAACGTGTCAAGGTGCTGTACTTCTATCAAGAATTAAAAATATAAGCAGATAAACAAGGTTTAGATTGATCATATTCTCTGTTGATGTGAAATTCTAATTACTCAAACAAAAACGGGTCAATACACTTAGCTAATACTAAGCTACCTTTAACATTCTCGTTGAAAAGTTTCAGAACAAAATGTTTTCACAGCTTATTTGTTCTGTCTCACTGCCATATGAGGGATCAAGTAAGGTTCTGGTAAATGGAAAACAGCTACCCTGTCCAAACTGAACATTCATTTAAGATTTAAAACAATTACTCTTTTGAATAACAACTGAGAGTAAAACGAATGTGAAATTACCTGTAACTTGAACTAAAGCTGAGAAGCCTATAGTAACAAAATTCTTTAGGCCAATATGCCTCACACACACTTCTTTGAAGCTCACTGTGTGATTATATTCTACATAAATCAGGAGAAACATGCAACTTCTATTACTCTTGGGCGGTCAGTAAAGAAATATGAAACTTAAAGTTATCTTTCGATGGCCCAGATAGTTAGAGTATATGGGGCAGAGCCTACAGGTCACATCCTATTATAAGGTAAGTTGTTATCCATGTATAAACACAATACACATCATTTTCTACTAAATAATGTGGATCGAAAATATAAAAATGTTTGCCAAAGGGCTCTGAAACATAGACTTTAAAGGGTCAGCTTTAAAGTCTTTAATAAAGCTTTAAGCTTTAATAAAACAAATTTTTTGCTACACTAATGCAAAACAAAATCTACATAGTATCTCTAATTTCTCCAACCAAAGGGACAAATCTATTTATACTACATTATTCATGTTTTGTCACTTTTTCATATCCCTGGCCAGTACTAGATGATGGCTGCTGGTGCCAAGAGTCAGGCGAATGGCAGGGTTAAGATAACTGTGAGCAAAGTTTAATGACTTGTAGAAGGATGGCTGGCCAGGATGATATAGGGCTATTTTAAAAACAGTAAAATCAAAATAATGACTACTCAAAATTCATATAGAATATTACATTAACTCTTATTTTAGGGTATTAAAACTAATAAGCAATCTCAGTTTCTTCTTCAAGCTAAATGTCCTAAACTTTAAAGTTCAGTGGGCATTTGCACAATAAATCACCACAGAGATGAATAAACTGTCCTTCAAGAAGGAAGGTACTAAAATCACCAGGTAATGACAATTAGTTGGGATTCCCTAGGAAAAAAAAAAAAAAGACAGTGCCAATCATCATACATTTTAGAAAGATTAGTAAAAATATAGAGCAGGACCATATTAAGCAAACCAAAAATCTACCAAAAGGGGAAAAGGCAACCAAAGAAGGCAAAGGTACAACATCAAATGGTTGACTGAAATGGAGATTTACTTTCCCTTTTTACCTCTCTTCAAAACCTTCAAAAATATCAAAAGATATTCTAATTTTGAGTTAAAAATCATGAAGCAACTTAAGACATTTGAAAATATAACAATTTAAAATGATTATTGTAATATGCCTATTGCTAGTAAGAAAAAAAGGTATAAGTATCTATCAGCTCAAAGCATAAGAAGGTATGATTTCCTAATTAAGTGATAAATTTATCATTAAGATAACCAACCTCCAGAAAAGGGGCACTGTGAACTATAGATAAATTACCCATTTGCACTGATTATAGTAGTCCCCCCCTTATCTGCAAGAATATGTTCCAAAACCTCCAGTGGATGCCTGAAACTGCAGAGAGTAATGAATCCTATTTATACTATGCTTTTCCCTATACATACTTACCTACGACAAAGTTTAATTTATAAATTGGGCACAGCAAGGGATTAACAAAAACTAATAATAGTAAGAGAACAATTGTAACAATAACTGTAATAAAAGTTATGAGAATTGTGGTCTCTCTCAAAATATCTTATTGTACTGTGTTCACCCTTCTTGTGATATGAGATGATAAAAGGTAAATGATGTAGGAGTTGTGACATAGCATTAAGACTACTATTGATCTTCTAATGATATGTCAGAAGGACAATCATCTGCTTCCAGATGGCAGTCAACAGCAAGTAACTGAAACCACACAAACTACAGAAACCAAAACTGTGGATAAGGTGGGGGGACTACTGTACTTTGATTACCCAACTGCCTACTGCTTATCAGAGAACTAAATGGAAGTACAGCAGGAAGATGTGCTGCATGTATTAAATGCAATAAAGCTCCATATCAAATATTGAAGAAATAGGAAATAATCAGGTTTTTAAAAATAATAAAATTTTGAGTCTTCTGAGAGGAGTTAGGTTGAACAGTTATACAAAGATGCCTATCACTTAAATAAAGTGAATAAATTAATGGTTTCTAAGTGCTTTATAAATAATGCAGATTTTGTAGTTTTAGTAAACATTGTATTTTAGTGCTGTGATCTAATTTCCCTATTCCCAAATAAATGTCGTGATTTATTATTTATTTGGAAACTAGTTTGGAAATCAATTCCACTACCATAAGAAGAAAGTCTCTCAAAGAAGATAAAGAAATGACTACAGTGAGGACCAAAAAAATGACTTCTCCTAAAGGTGGATGACTGTGTAGAACTGCTTGCCCACTAAAGACTGAATTGTCATTAGTTACCTGCTGGTGACTTAAGAAACACGCTGCCTCTTAACCTCTAGTAAATAAAGCAAAGATGCATTCTGATGGCTTGCTGCTTGAGGCACAGTTTCCCCCAAATTCTAAAGCCTCAACTGTATTAACATAAAGTCAAGATATTAATAATTCTTCTTGCCTATACTCATTACTGCTTCTATGCTGTCAGATACCTTTAGAGTATATTTTAGATAAATAAGTGAGATCTCATATTCTCAGAGATAATAAGACGAATAGGAAGGAACATCAAAGACCATTCATTTTTTAAAGGTCTAAAATATATCGTGCATTGTACTAGGTATAGAAAAATATGGAGCTGAATACAATGCTATTCCCATGGAACCTAGAGACCTAGTGAGGGAGATAGGTAAACAGATGATGACACCATGTCTCAAACATAACGATATATGAGAACAAAAAGGAAAAATATGCATTGTAGAGGTCATAGAAGGCATACAAGAGTTACAAATAATCTAAAGTGAGTTTTAAGATGAGTTAAGAATTTGCCAAGTAGACGAGAAGGGAAGAAACTTCAGGGTAGAGAGCCAGTACATGCTAAGCATAAAGGCAAAAAGAGAATATGCTAAGTTCTAGTAACTTCAAATTGTTCGACCAAATTTGGAGATCACAGTGTTGGTGGGAAAGCATAGGAAAGGACCAGATCATAAAGAAACTCTTATCTGACTAAGTGGTTGTAACTTTATGCAACAGATGATGGCAGACACTGATAAATTTTAAACAGAGGAATCATAAGATCCAATGTGTATTTTACAATGTTATTTTAGTGGAATTAGTGAGTAACACACAGGAAGGGTGATTGTAAGAAGCATGCTATAACAGCCAGGATGATAAATTAGAAGGGTCTTAAATCAATATACTTCATGAAAGCAAAACGAGAAAGGATTGAAAGATTTTTTTAAAGGTGGTCAGTTAAACAGCTGTTTGGAAGGAATTCAAGATGAGTTACAGGTTTCTTCCTTTGGAGACAGATGATGAGGTACTAATCTGTACCCCAAAAAAGTTGTCCACCAGCCCATTCATTTCATAGCCTTAGCAACCCAAAAGACTCAAGAGTGCAAAAAGAATCCTAGCACCTACTTGGGGGGTGGGGCATACTTTAGGAAACACCATGTAGTCACCAATAAGTACAGCATTAGCACTCCATCCATGCTATTTACAGAATGGTTGGTTTACTGAAGCTTTAAAATGTGAATGCATCCCCAGACTTGACGAGCTAAGTGCTTCTAAGACTCAGTAAGTTCATATCTTACTTTAGTTAGGTCCATAAACCTTATTAGCACACCATTCTGAGAATTCTCAGAAACAACGGTTATAGGTCTCAAGGTCAAGAGTGCCAGAGGCACTACTGGGTACCTGTGCAAGTGATTGGTAGGATCTTCAATGATAATCTTAAATGTCTATTTTGGGCTGCTTACAAAGATAACCAGAGATATGAGCTCCTTACAAGAATGTACCATGCTTTGTTGTTCTTATAGTTGGTATCCCTAGTATTTGTCACACAGTAAGGATTAAATATATATTTTCTAGACAAATTAACAAATAAATGAAATTAGTAAGTGGTATATTCCAAAAATTGCTTCTTTGGTAATAAATAATCAAAATGATACTTCCCTCTTAGGTTAGTGATACAACACTAATAACCAAATAAAAACAAGTTTAAAAAAAAAACACTGATGAAAAGGATATCTTATAGCAGAAAAAAAAGTTTTCTTTAAGTAAATTTGGGGTTAGCATAATGATTAATGTTTAGAAGGGCTGCAGGAAGAATTATAATTTAACTAGGACATAGCAACTCTCGTGACCTACTAGCTAAGCTACAAATATTTTTTCCCTGGAGATCGACATTTCTGAATGAAGTAACTTAGGAAAACTGTCTTAACAAGCATTCAACTATTTTCCATTTCTTATCCTAATAATTAAATATGATTATGCATGTAAAACACATAGCATACGATCTGTTAGCATATCAGAAGTGCTCAATAAATGTCACCGATGATTATTAAAAGGTGTGAGAATGAGGAATTCAAGCCACAGCCCTTTTATAACTGGGTTTTGGAAAAAAAGGGGGGGGCAAGATCTATAGCAATATAATAAACTAGTTGCTATAGAATAAGAGCTTTCTAGGCTTCAAATAAGTAATTCGGTAATGTCCGTTATATTGAAGTGTTTTAAATCCATAGCAGGCGTTTCTGATATGATACAGAAATCAAGGTTCCTCAAGTACCTTCCTGAAGATAAAACAGAGCTAGGACATGAAAGGCACTTCAAAGTATAGAGAGAATTTATATATGGCTATATGGAGGAGCTAGTACAATACAAAACTGAATCACTTAGCTTTCGGAATCAGACTGATCTGGGTTTGAGTTTTGACTCACTTACTACTGATGAGTTACTGAGTAAATTATCTTACTACTCTGGGATAGAATTTCATAACTTATAAAATGAAGATAATAGCACTATTTACACTTCACTGAATTGTTGTAAATAATAAATGATAACATGCATACCAAAGTGCTTAGTATAGTGCCTGACACATTATAAATACTTGAGAAATGCTACATTCTGGGCTCTGAGAGAACAGCATTTCCCTTCTTCCAAGGGTAAACAATCAAACACGGTTTGCATGTAAGCTTGCATATGTGATCTCTAATTATCCCAAGAGCCTCAGTGGGAAGTACTGTCTTATTTTTGTAGATGAGTAAACTGAGATTAAAAGAAATTAAGAAACATATCGAAATTCACATACCTGAGCAAATAGTAAAGCCAGAATTTGAAGCGACAGAGAATTTAAAATGCAGCACTAAAACTTTATTAATTCCAATGAGTTCACAGACTTTCAGAATATGCAGTATAGCAGGATGATTATTTTAAAAACTTAATGGGCAAATTCAATACCAACATTCAGGTACTAACTTTCCTGGATAATACCCTATGTCTTTCTCAGCTGATCTATCCTACACAAGATGAGACCCAGAACCAAATTCAAGCCACACTATGCAGCAGTTATTTTGGAGTGAAAAATGTTTCCAAGTGACCTACTGGAGGAGATACACTGAACAAAAGGAAAGGCAAATTAGCATTCGTCACTGAGAAAAACTTCACCTTCAGTCTTTCCCATCATTTCAAAGATTTCTAGCATTAGCATAAGAAAAAATACTCAAGCAGTTTCTGTAAACATTTTGTTCTAGAATTACCAATGATAAGATGCCAGCTAGAAACGTCAAATTCTGAGAAAAATATGTCTAAGTGTGTAAGGTAGAAAGCAGGAAATGTTCTAAAGCATAATAATGCTACTGCATAGCAGATATAGGAATTACTTAAAATTATTTTCTTGGTACATACAAGTTTATTATTATTATTACTAAATACATTTTAAAGGCTAAAAGGAAGATGGAAATGGAGCCATCTGTAACATGCCTGTATTTTCATGCAGGCTCTGACATGCATCATGCAAACTGGAAAAAAAAACAAAAACAGAAAGTGACTATGAGGAAGGTGGTAGGAAAAAATCTGAAATTGTACTGTACCACGCTTTGTCAGAGAAGTAATGGACTAACTTCTCAACTCCTTGCCAATAGCATAATGGGAGAGCAGAGACAAGAAAAAGACAGGACAATGGTGTCAGAGACCACACACAACACCAAGGAATTGCCATGACTGGGTATCGCAGCCAACAGTATTTGCTTAGCTTTTGTTGTGTTTTTCCAGGCAATATTATTTTATTTAGTATATTTATGTGAAATGAAAACATTTTAAATAAATTTAAACCTTCCCGCTAAAGAGGTTTGCAAGTTAATATAAATATTCATAACCACAGAACAGTATATGTAAAACTTCTCACACTTAAAAGAAATCATTTGAAGAATCTTACCAAATAAAATACTGGAAGGGTTTTGACAATTTAATATCCATACTCCAAAGATCTAAAAACGTTTAGCCACATGTAATCCCTTACAAAGCAAGTAGAAATTATTTCTTTAATAATTTCAGAAAGCTTTGCACATTATAAACTAAATACAATATTTGTTTACTTTTATTACTTTTGCTGCATTAAAGACCAATTAAAGTATAATCTGATCTTCATGTATGTCTGTCTTAAATACGATGTTCTAAATTAAAAGCGAGGCTCCACATATCACTAAAAAGATGGAAGACATGACTGGATTCCTAGTATAAGTAGATATGAAGAATTTTGCTCTGTAATTCACATGAACCCAATCACTACTTCCAAAGTTTTCTGGAAACCAGGAATGCTCTTTTTCCTCTAGATCTCAGAATGATGTCTCTAGATCTCAGGAAATTTAGAAAAGATAACTGATTGACAAGTAGAAATTATATATAAACAAATTCTGAGACAAGGAGTTCAATGGCTTTTCTAAGTTGATCACTTAACTTACTTAAAAACTATCAAACCAATTAATATTGACTTAAGTAATAAGGATTTATGACCCAGGCACAATCAGTGTGAGATGCTTAATTTTTCATGGGTCTTTATTTCTAAAACATAGAACCCATTAGCATTTAACCTCTGGGACTCAGAATAGCTCAGAAAACAAAACTAAACATCATAAGTAGTATTAATATATAAATAATAAATAGTATATATAAATAATAAATAGTACTACTCCATTGCTGTGACCAATATGCATGGTATATTTATCCAGAGTACAATTTTGCAGGCATTATGGTATAACAGATATGGCTAACAATTCCACAATCTATAGAGCAGGTTGTTATAAAAGTCTTATGCAGAAAACAACAATTGCTGTGTTTCTCATAATGACAAAGTGTCCAGTGAAACTGGTTTATGGGACAGCCTCCTGGACCATGAGTTTAATGCACATTTCTAGTCAATTAATCAATGACTAATAGCATTTGAAATTAGCTATAAAAATGGACAGAGTATCATATTCTGTATTATTTGTTCAGTTTTTCAGTTATCCTATTTTCCATTTCACTGAAAATATTTTATTTTTATGAAAAGTCACTCCCAGAGCTAATTTCTCATTAAAGCACTGAAGCTAATGCTACCCTTACATTTAAAATTGATTAAAGTCACATGGGGGAGCCAATCAGATTGAGCCACATTAACGTACAACTTATGAACATGTTTGGCAGTTCAACCAGTACATATCGAGTGCTTCTAGAAAGTGCACACAGCCTTTGATTAAGCAACATCCTTCTAGAAATCTACCTAAGAGAGATAGTGATACTGATCTATACACAAGGATAAATGGCATTGCAAGCATACCTCTATTTAATAGGGAAAAATAGAAACAACATCAATGTCCAACAATAGGAAAAGATTATAGTATAGCCACATAATATTATTATCATGTACCTATTAAAATGATGCTTTCAAGAAATATTACTGTTAACAATAATGTTCATATGATACTATGTGAAATAAAGCAAAACTAAAAATTAAGAAAATATGAGAGTATTATGTGTTTCAAGAGAAAGCACTATTTCATTCAACTTTTATCTGAATTTTAAATACACTCACATGTGTGCTGGGCTATTAAGTAAATAGTTTCATTTAGTAAATACATACTGGATGGTGAAATAAAATGAATTTTAAGTGTCATTTGCTTGTGAAACATCCTCAGAGGCTTATAAGAGAAGGAGGAGGATATATGACAATGTAAAATTCTGGGTGGAAAAGTTAGTTATTATAATATAAATTTAGAAATCAGGCAATACTAATGCTACATCAAGAAACTGCTAAGCTATTAAGACAAGTAGATGCACTTATGTTATTTTTGTTGTTTAAAAACAATTTTTGTCTCACCTTAAGTTACTGTACATTAAAGGTAAAAGTTGATAAGATTTCTAAATTCTTCCAATCAAGGTGTTAAAGGGCAAATTTAATAGTCTTTTTAGGCATGATAAAAAATAGGTATTATTTCAAAATACAGTTTTTGAAAAGTCAAGGTATTCCTAAAAGTATATGCTCTGGCAAGAAGTGCTACTTGAGATTACCATAAGGGCTTTTTACTTGTCAAAAGCAATTATTTTTGTTAAAATTTCCTACTATGAGGTAGGTTATCTATCATTCCTAATTTTATAAAATTGGAAATAAAAAAGACTAAACTAGTATTAGTTAAGTCAATTTGGACAAAAGCTGAAATCAGGACAACAAGAAGACCCCTTCTACATCCAAAGGTAGCTATTTTTAACCCAGAGAAAAATTTAATTTGAAACTGGGAGACAAGCATTGTCAAGTTGAGTCTAGTAATATACTCAAGAAAAGAAATGGAAGTCAAAATTTCATAAGGGAAAAGTATATAAAGACCAGGATTTTCCTTTTTTCTCCATTTTTCTGGAGTTATTCTTAAATTCAGCAAGAACATCCTAGGCCAATGCAGCTTTCCTGAGTGACCAGAGCTAAACACTCCCTGCAAACGTTAATTATTTCATTCTCCACATATTCAGAACAGGCTATCTCATTAAGCTGGAAGGTCTACTATTCCTATAAATTAAAAACAAAAACAAAACCTTAGTGAAGCTTGCCTGACTTTTGTCTTTAGAAGAAAAGTCAGCATAATCTCTTCCAGTCCCGTCCATGTTGCTACAGGAAGAGATTATGCTGAGTGAAATAAATCAAGCAGAGAGAGTCAATTATCATATGGTTTCACTTATTTGTGGAGCATAACAAATACCATGGAGGACAAGGGGAGTTAGAGAGGAGAAGGGAGTTGGGGGAAATTGGAAGGGGAGGTGAACCTGAGAGACTATGGACTCTGAAAAGCAATCTGAGGGTTTTGAAGGGGCGGTGGGTGGGAGGTCGGGGTACCAGGTGGGGGGTATTATAGAGGGCACGGATTGCATGGAGCACTGGGTGTGGTACAAAAACAATGAATACTATTATGCTGAAAATAAATTTAAAAAAATTAAAAAAAAAAGAAAAGTCAGTTCACTTATGTTGATGTTCAAGATGGCCTCAAAAAAGAACTTATTAATAAAACATTATAATAAAGGGGAACTCTCTTCACTATCTACCATCACTTATAGAATTAACCTCTCCAAAACTCAGCCCTAGGAATCACATACTAACTAAACATGGAAACAAATATTACTTAACTAAATATAGTTTTAGTGTAGAAGGGGGAGATCTATTCCAAAACACTATGAAAACCACTGGATTCCATACCTTTATTTTCTATATATATATATATATATATTTTTTTTTTAAAGATTTCATCCACTTATTTGTAAGAGAGAGAGTGAGAGCGAGCACAGGCAGACAGAGTGGCAGGCAGAGTCAGAGGGAGAAGCAGGCTCCCTGCGGAGCAAGGAGCCCGATGTGGGACTCGATCCCAGGACGCCGGGATCATGACCTGAGCCGAAGGCAGCCGCTTAACCAACTGAGCCACCCATATTTTTTGAAGATTTTATTTATTTACTTGAGAGGGAGAGTGTGTGTGTGAGCACACACAAATGGAGGGTGATGCAGAGGGAAAAAGAGAAGCAGGCTCCCCACTGAGTAAGGAGCCTGATGTGGGACTCAATCCCAGTACCTAAGGATTATGACCTGAGCCTAAGGCAGATGCTAAACCAACTGGGCCACCCAGGCGTCTCTTTCCTATATTTTAGAAAAATTCAAAATATTCTTTAAAAAAACTAAAATTCTGTATTTTAGATAATTTATACATAATTCTATATTTTATATTCCATAAAATTCTTTATTTTAGAGAAATTTAAAATATTCTTTAAAATATTAAAATAATGTTAATTTTATTAGTAAACTGCTTTAGCTGTTCTCAGGGTAAATCCAAAATAGTATAGTAGTAAAAACATATTGTTCCTCTAAAGGAACCTCCCCTACTCAGCAAGAGATATCAACAAGTCTTGTACTATCACTTTCCACCAAGAGGGTCCTGTAAGTCTCAGTGATCAAGTTCCAGGGCCAGTTCTCTTAGCTATATAAGCCGTGAGAATATACGCACTACCTTCTGATGTGGCTAACACATTCAAACTCTAGAGAACCAAAACTTTCTCCTTACTAATTAGAAGATGAGGAGAAGAAAGATTTGATCTATAAAAGCCAGAAAAAAAGATCCTGATAGTGTTGCAGACAGTGCTTCTTTATAGTTGGGAAATGAAAAGGCAGCTCTAACCCAAGAGGAAAGAAGGAAGCAACGTTTAGAAATGAAGGACCAATGACTGAAGGGAGGGACAAGAAAATTCTAAAGCTACACAAATAAAAAACTAGTGAAATGAGCATTTCTAAGATACATGTTTTCAAAATAAACGTAAATTTTTGTTTGCAATATGGAATAATTAACCTTAAACTTCAATTCCACATTATAACTAGCTGAAGGGAAGGAGAATGAGGGAGAAGAATGGTAGGGAAAGAAGACAGGAACTAAAAGGGAGCTACAGTAAATTCAAGGCAAGGATGTTAATCTGAGGTAAAATCTGTCAAACCATGCAAATTACTAGCTGTTAAGTCTAAAAATATATTATTATGTTACACCTGCCCTTTGAAAGTCAGATTAGTTCACTAGAGTTTTAAAGTAATTTCTTCTGTGCTAGGAATACGTAAATAGAGGAGAAAGGAAAGAGAAGTACTTGAAGACAAGAGAAGTAAAAAGGAGGCCTACAAAGGTGGTAGGGGATGGAAAAGGAAGAGGAGGAGGAGGAGGAAGAATCTCTCTTCTCCTTGCTTCCACTGAACAAATTAACTTGCTACTAAATAATCTGACATAAAAACCTATACAAACTTTCTGTTCTATTTTCTTTTAAACAAAAAAACAAAAGGGAAGCAGAGGCATAATAGCCCAAAAATACACCTCAAACCTTATCTCAAATTCATACTGATACCTCATAATTTTGCCTAATTCAATAAATGAATTTTTATTTGAATAAATCACATTTCTTAACTTTAACTGCTTAAAACTATGTGACCTTTGATATTTCATATAGATAATTTATTTAAAAAATGATCTGAATCAAAAATTAGGGTAATTCCATGCAGGATCCATAAAAGTGACTGATTGATAATATTAATTACCTTTTTTTTCACTAGTATTAGCTTTTTTGGGTGACTTTTCAAAAAAGATAAAATATAACCAACTTACCAGGTGTACTTAAGTATATAATGTAAAATAATAAACACTGTTTTGGAAAGCAGATTCAATGTAAACAAAAAATCTTTTAAGTCAAACAATTACTAAAATCATTAGAAATGTTAGTAAACCATGCATATTCAAGAGCCATTTTCTTCTGTACTGTAAAGCAGCTGATGAATTACAAAAATGGATTAGTTGTTAAAAAAAACCCCTTGAAATTAGATTAAAAAGATTTCTTTTAGATGACAGTGAAATGCAATCAAATCTTCTTGATTAAGAAATATTTAAAGAAATGTGCAATGGTCTAGTAAGCCTGCTCCCTCAATTAGTATGCATCTGTCCATATCATTACAGATAGTATATATATTTTTGACTTAACTAGATAAAAAATTGTTATTCATAGATCTCAAGGTCACAAAAAAAGAAAATACATTAAAGGCAGATGCATGTCAGTAGGTCTAGGTTCACTGGCAATAGGTTAAACAGCATTAGAATTAAATTAACTTCAGGTAGTTCTCCTAAGGTTCTAAGTAGAAGTCTATTCACATGCAGTCAAAGGAAGGGTTAATTAAGAGAAGAGAACCCAGGGAGTGCTGGTTTAGCACATGCCTACAGGTCACTCTGGACAGGAGAAGGGGTGCTGGGGAAGGGACAGGTCATGCAGAAGGGAAATACCATGAACGGGAAGCCAGAGCAGGATAGGAGTGAGAGACACAGACTCACTCTGTCTGCGGTGCGGCGGAACAGTCCGTGGCATCCCCTGGAAGGAGCCCTGCCAAGGAGAGAAGGAGGGAGCAGAATACCCACCCTGTGCAGAGAGAGATGGGGTAGGGAGGTATAATAAAACAGGGAACCGAAAAATAGAAAAACCAAAGTCATACTTTTAAAAAAAATAACAATAGTGTTAATAAGAATACAGATTTTTTAAAATATAGGTAGTTCAAATGATTAAAAATATATCATAATACAAACCTAGGTATTATTCGTATATTTTAAGAAAAAAATTATTTTCCCCTAATATTTATAGTTAAAGCATAAGAAATGAAATACATATTCTTTCTTGTATACATTACATTTATCATCATATAGCTCTTTTTTAAATAGCAGATTCCAGTCTTTCAAAAATGTGAAAACATTTTAAAAGGGAGATAGATTTTTTTAAACAAGTGTTAAACAGAGAAATTGCATTAATTATAAATCAGGCAACAAAAAAACTATCATACAAAAAATGTTTATTTCTTTTTAAGTCATAGGTTTTCAGAGGATTAGCAGATAAAGAACACTGGCTGAAAATAGCAGAACCAACACAGCATTAAAAAGACTTAGGATGTTTTGAGAGTGAGTACTGTCAAGAATGTGACATACAGGCCACAGGTTAAGCATGCATGCTTTTTAATATGAGTAACTTATGGCTTCTTAGATTTACATAATAACAGGTTATCAGAATTGGAATACATCTGCAATGGCATTTACTTTCTCCTCACTTCCCAGATAAAACTGGGTTAACAAGAAAAAGATTTGTTCAATGTCTCACAAATAAAACCAGATTGGGTCTCAGGTCTGTTTCTAGTGCTCCCACCAACAGAAATATATCCACAAACATAACTATTAAAACAGTAACAAAATCATAAAGGAAAATGAGTTGTAAATTATCATCATACCCAGTTCAATTTGCAAAAGAAAGTATGCATAATTTTTCAGATAAATTAATCTGACATAGAAATAACTTATTAAAAATTACTAATGTAGTTTTTAACTGGTGTTTACAGATTTCATAAACACTCCTCCAAATAAAAATTTTTTCTACTTCTCTATCAATATTTCTTGGCTCGGTTCAGTATAATCAGATACTTATTTAAATTTAAGAGTAATTATATCTACACTGCTCACTATAAAAAAAAAAAAAACAGAATGACCCACTTTGTACGTTAATGAAAGGGAAAAACAGCTCCCAGAAACTATGTGGAATTAATGATTTTTAGAATATCCTATTTTAAAAAAGATCCTATCTTTTGAAATTATCATCTTTTCTCCACTAATTTAGCCACAGGTGTTTGTGAAAATAACTTAGAAAATACTTAAGAGGGTGATAATCCCAACCGTTCTCCAAAGATACTGCCAGACACAATTCTATTTTGTTGTTTCAGAAATATTTTGGTTTAAAAGCTTTACACAAAACAAATCTTCAACCAAAAAAGGACAGCAACTTTTCCTAGAAGTTTCACCAGAGCCAAGGTTCTACTCACTGTACTGGGTAAAGACACTTTCAGATAGTGATTTTATATATAAGTTAAACCAGCAGTCAAAGATTCCTTTTCAAAGAAATAAATTCCGGAGGTTTGTGAAAATAGTACTGACAGGGAACAAGGGACCGGTGTTTTTCTTTGGATCTTCCATAAGTCCTACAACTTTAAAAAAGTCACTGATCTTCTCTGAGCCTCAGTTTCCTCATTTGTAAGACACAGGATTAGAATGTGCTAGAGAATGAACTGTGTTCCCCACAAATTCCGTATGTTGAGACCTATTCACCCAGTGTGATGGTATTTTTGGAGGTGGGGACTTTGGGAGGTGAAGAGGTCAAGACAGTGGAGCCCTCTGAACGGGATTCATGCCCTTATAAAAGAAACCCCATCTCTTGCCCCACCCACCACAAGAGAACACAAGGAAAAAATGGTTGTCTATGCAGGCCCTTGCCAGACACTGAATCTTCCAATTTGCTCTTTGATCTCCCAACCTCCAAAACTGTGAGATAAAGATTCCTATTATTTATAGGTCACCCAGTCTCTATGGTGTTTTATGATAGCTGCCCAAACAGACTAAGACAGAATGGTTCATCTCTAAGAAGATTCTCACTTTTAGTTCTTAGAATTCAGTTACTCACATATCTGTCCTTATCCCTACTCCAACCATTGTTATCCCCAAAAAAGAAAGTTCCAAGCCTAGATGGTCCACTGGAGAATTCCACCAATGTTTAAAGAATTAACAACAATTCTATACAGAAAACAGAACTAGAGGAAAGAATACTTCCCCACTCATTTATGAGGCTAGAATTACCCTAAGAGAAAATCAACAAATACAGTACAAAACAAAAAACCAGAAATCAACAGACCATTATAAACATAATACAATGAATATAAACATAAACAAGTCTTAACAAAACATTATTGATTAGAATTCAGAAATATGTAAAAGAAGTATACACCATGATGGGGGGGGGTTAGGTCAACAAGAGTGACTCAAAAATGACCAATGCAATCAATAGACTAAAGTGAAAAAAATGACATGTTCATATATATCAGTAAAGCAAAAAGGACTGAACAAAATGTAACACACATTCATGATGAAAACTCTCTGCAAACTAGGAATAGAAAGGAAATTTCTCAACTTGATAAAAAGCATCTTTCACATACCTATAGCTAACATTTATTTAATGGTGAAAGACTGAATGTTTTCCCCTGTAGATCAGGAATATGGCATCATATTCCTATGATTCCATTCTTATTCAACATACTATGGGAAGTCCTACCCAGTGGCATGATGTAAGAAAAGGAAATAAAAGACATATAGATCAAAAAATTGAGAAAACTGTTCCTATTTGCTAATGACATGACAGTCCACACAGAAAATATAGATCTATAGGAAAAACCCAGAACTAGGAAATAGGTTTATTAAGTTCATAGGATACAAGATCCAAAAACAAAAGTCAGTTGCACTTCTAAATACCAGCAATAAGCATATGAAACTGAAATTTAAAAGACAATACCATTTATAATTACTAAATAGGATGAAATAATAAATCAAAGAAAGCATATGTAGAACTCGTATTCTGAAAACTAGAAAATGTTCATTAAAGAAATTTTTAAAATGATTTAAATTAATAAAGAGATACACCTTATTCAAGGATTAGAATACTCAACATACTAAAGATGTTAATTCCAAGATGATATTTAGGTATAACATATTTTCTGTCAAAATCCTGGCAAGATTTTTTTTTTTAGATAAACACAAGCTAAGTCTAAAATTACACTGAAAACCAAATAAATTAGAATACATAAGCAATTATGACAAAGAAAAGGTAGGATGATCGTTCAACTTAAGACTTTTTATAGTTACAGCAATCAAGACAGTATAGTATTGGTGGAGGCGTAGACACACAGATCAATGGAATAGAAAACCCAGAAGTAGATATATACAAATATATAGTCAACTGACTTTTGACAAAAATGCAAAGGGAATTTAATAGAGAAAGGATAATATTTTTTAAAATGGTGCAAAGTAACTGGATATTTGTAGGGAAAAAATGAACCTTGACCCAAACCTCATGTCTTACAAAAATTCATGGAAAATGGATTACAGAGTTATCTATTTCAACGATATTTATTTATTTATTTATTTGACAGAGAGAGAGAGAGAACAAGCAGGGGGAGGAGCAGAGGGAGAGAGAAAAGCAGACTCCCCAGTGAGTAGGGAGCTCAAGAGGGGGCTGGATCCCAGGACTTTGAGATCATGACCTGAGCTGAAGGCAGATGCTTAACTGACTGAGCCACCCAGGTGCCTCATGGATCACAGATTTAAATGTAGAGTGTAAAACTATAAACATCTCAGAAGAAAACAAAAGTTTTCAGTGTCTTGGCCTTGGTTTATAAAGAGTTTAGATATAACATAAAAAGAAATCCACAAAAGAAAAAAATCCACAAAAGAAAAAAATCCACAAAAGAAAATAAATGTTGATAGATTGGACATCAAAATTAAAATCTTTTACTCTTGAATGACTCTATGAAGAAGATGGAAAGACAAACTATGGACAGGGCGGGAATACCTGGAACCACATACTTTACTCTTATGTAAGGACTCGGGGAGTATATAAAGAACTCTACATTCAACAGTAAAAAAATTAAAAGTCAAGTGAGAAAATGGGAAGACATGAAGATATATTTCAAGGAAAATGGCTAATAAGCACATAAGAAGACATTACCTCCATTAGTTATTAGGGAAATAGAAATTAAAACTACACTGATATAGCAATACATACTTACCAGAATGGCTAAAATTAAAAAATAATACTACTACTAAATGCTGGTAAAGATGCAGAGAAACTGTCACTCATACAATGTTGATGAGAATCTGTTCTGGCATTTGTGATAAACAGCTTGGTAATTTTTTTTGAGTACTAACAGAGAACTGTCATATGCCCCAGAAATCACACTACTGGGCATTTATCCCAGAGAAATGAAAATTTACATCTACACAAATACTCACAGGAGCTTTATATGTAATAGCTAAAAACTAGAAGTGATTAAAATGTCTCTCAATGACCCATATCAATGGAACAATACTTGGCCATAAAAAGGAACAAATTATTGATAGACACAACTCTTTGGATGAATTTCCAAGGTGTTATTCTGAGTGAAAAAAGTAATCTCAAAAGCTCATACACTATATAGTATCACATAACATTCTTGAAATGATTTGATTAATAGGCATGGAAAATCAGATTAGTGGTTGCCATGAGGAATGGTAGAGGAAGAAGGGAATGACTGTGATTATTAAAAGGCAGCACACAAGGCAGAACTTTGTAGAGGTGCAGTAATTCTGCTTCTTAAATATAGTGTTGTTGCCAGAATCTACACAGTAATAAAATGGCACAGAACTACATACATACTACAAACAATATCCTGGTTTTGATACTGTACTAGGCTTATATAAAATGTAATCATTACGGGATATTGGGTGAACCATACAAAGGATTTTTATTACTTTTTATGGATCTGTAAGTATTTAAAACAAAAATTTAAAAATAGAGGAATAAAACCATAATGCATATTAGAATAATACAGAAGAAGACTACGTAAAATGCTGATTATATTGGTAGGGTTATATTTTCTTGGGGAAAATATCTCTATAAACTGCAGGTAATTTCCCTGAGTATGAAAAGAAGAAAGATTATTTAGTCCTTTTGACAATGAACAACTGAAATAGCTATAAAATACAAGACTAACTAAACCCTGAGACCAGGCAAGTTCAGAATACCAGACATTTAGGCAACACTAAGCAGCAGCATTAAGAGCATGTATTGCCTCCCCCTGATTCCCTATCTATTGGGAGTGTTTCTAAAACAAAAAAGAACTTGTGGAAGAAGAACTTAACTTTGAAACTTCGAAGACTCAGGATTTATAAGATGTAAGGTAAGGGCGGGAGACCTGATCTTTAGCAAAAAGTCAGCAGAAGCAACCCAAGTTCCCAGATGTACGGATCTGTTCCAGCAGTGAGTGCTGGAACAGGCTACACTCCTGAACTGAAGTGTATCATAAGTGACAGCAGTTTTAAGATGGATCTGAGATCCAGAAGGTCTAGTCCCCAAATCTGGAAAACATGTCCACCTTTCTCTGGTCCAGAAATAGAGCTTCACTCTCCTATCATCTCAGATTTACCCTAAGAATCCAGCAATGTCTTTGATTTAGTATCCAAAACCCTTAGCACACTGGGATTGAAATACAGAATAAACTAGTCTAAGTTCACGGAATGAATCAGAAAATGAATCTATGGTTTAAAAGCTGAAGGAATGTACTTTGGTGGAGATCATTAATTCCTGCTACTTAGTACAGGTTTAGAACCTAATCCAATGACCATCACACAGAACTGAATTATGGACACTCTAAAATGAAATGCTGTATAAATGTAAAATACCCCTAAATGTCAAAGAATTGGTTAAAAATAAAAACCAAAGCTCAGAATGTAAAAATTCTCAATATCTTCTTTATACTGATTCCACTTTTTAATGATACTACTGGGCTAATCAGATATTTTGTTTAAAATTAATTCTGTATTTCTCTTTAATTTGGATTCTAGGGCATTTACATTATATATTCAGCTCACATTATATTTCTACTGGAGCACTAACAGAGAGGGCAGAGAGTGCATAATTCTTTCTTGGTTGATGCAATGAACTCATAAAGTTCCTTAAGCTCTAGCCAAGAAAGTATCTTTTGCTCATCTGCATCTATTTTAAATCTTCTGATGACTTCTAAGATGAAATGGCAGATATGAGATGCTTTCTGCTAGAGAAATGTGGTTTGTCTAAAACACTTTGTTTTATATGAAACAAAGAGAAGTAGGTATGCGTATGAATATATTCCTGGAATCCAAGCAGGAAAATAAAATCTACTTGTAGAAAAACATACCTGGGATATCTGACATAAACAGTGTAACAATATGCACAATGTTCTAATTTATACTTTAAATTTGTGGGACAAAAAAAAAAAAAAAAAAACAAATAAAGGAAAAGGAAAACATGAAAAACAGAAGTGTATGAAACTCAGGGTTTTAGAGGTAACTTCATTTCTCTCAAGATAAAGCCTACCAGGTCTTCACATAAAACACTGTGTGAACTCTGTGTGGGATTAGACAAGGAACTGTGAGCCAATTCTTCCAAGAACACTTTTAGCTCTTCCCTCAAATAGCTGCTTTTTCTTAATGCTGATGTGAGAACAGATGAGAGTTTTCACCTCAAGTAAGTTTAGGGGGTTTTCATCTTAACACCGAAGAGATAAAACTCTTCCTGATTCATGATTAGTTTGCCAATTTCTCCCTCTTCTGGGAAAGTCTAGGAAGCTCCCTGGAATAGTCTTACTTGCTCCGGAAGGGTCTGTGGCACTTGGCACTACAACACTGAGCTTTCCTAGTAGATGAAGCTCTAGCACTAGAAAGATTTCTGCCTTCTATGCACTCAAGTCCCCTCCACACTCTGAATCTTCCTCTCCACCTAACTTCACCTAACTTGATTTATCAAGTTGCTTCCTGAAAGTGAACAGGATTATCCATTTCTCATCTGATTGCTATCATTAAATTTCTAAGAGTAAAATCTCTCTACATCCTGCCTACATCCTTGATGTACAAGTCAGTAAATTGAACTCTGTATTACACAAATGAAGCGATCCCAGTAGTAGAAAACTTTGGTACTGTCCTTTGTTTTCCAATTACAGTGTAGATAAAACTTTGCTTCTTCAATGGATACTTTAAACAAAGTTTTAAAAATGATGGGGTGCCTGGGTGGCTCAGAGGGTTAAAGCCTCTGCCTTCAGCTCAGGTCATGATCCCAGAGTCCTGGGATCGAGCCCCGCATCGGGCTCTCTCCTTGGTGGAAAGCCTGCTTCCTCCTCTCTTTCTCTGCCTGCCTCTCTGCCTACTTGTGATCTCTCTCTGTCAAATAAATAAATAAAATCTTTAAAAAAAAAGTTTTAAAAATTCTTTCTAGATTTCTGGCATTTGGTATTAGAGGGTGCTGATTTAGATACCCCTAAAATTTATGACTAGATAAATCACTCAATTGCTAAAATGGTCATATTTAATTTGTTCTTAGCCTTGAAAAACAATTCTATTTTGTTAGTGGTTTCAGATGTATCCAAAGAAGCTATAGTATAAATGTTTAAAAATCAGAGTAACAATACACATAATAGGATTCTTGTTGTATTGTCATAAATACATGTGGCTGGCATGTGATGTCTCAGTAAAGATGGCTCCTGTCAGCATTTAGCTCATTGAAACACAGACCATACTCAATGGTCCATATCTAAAAATGATCACACATAAAATTTTTTTTTCTTTGGCACCAAAAATTTAAAAATAATTTCATGATCACATTATAATTATTTGTTTAAATACCAATTTATATGTATATTTCACTTAAAAATACTTCTAGTGGCATATGCTATATATAAACAACAGTGAATGTAAATAAAGACCTCCACAAAGAAATCCTTAATTCCCTCTAGAATATATATGAGTAGTAATATAACACCTCACCAATTGGGATAAAATGAAATGACAAAGTATAAAATCAGGACATTAATCTCACATAAAAATTAACTAATAATGCTTCCCATTCTCAAATCAGGAAGGCATACAGTGTGAAAGAAAAAGGACTAAGGAGAGAGTTCTCTTAAGACACATCTTTAGGTTATGATGTTCCCTTTCACGTAGTATTTTATGTTATCTCCCAGGCAAGCAGAAAAAGGGAGGGAGCAGAGTTCTTTAATAGTACATATAGCATGCTGCTAGAAAGTTAGCAAACTCCTTCTCCTTGGGAAATTATGAACAGTTGACATAATTTCTGTGATATGTCTGTGATACAATTTTCTGATTTTATCTTTTCTATTTTATAAATAGCTATTATAGGAACATACTTGACTATGATATTTTGAACTGTATGTATAATCTAGTAAATCTGAGACATGAGAACCTAATTCTAAGCACAAAGAATTGCTGATAATCCTGACCATATTCTAATTGCTGAATTTATATAAGTCACTTACATATCTATTAAACTATAAAATGGATTAAATCTCTGATCCGCTACTAGAAGCTAATTCTAAGAGAACATTTTAAAATGCATAGGAAATCATCTTTCCTCACCTCTCTGCTATATAATGAAGTGAGTTCTTAAGATATGAAAGAAAACTAGTAACAGATCTAATTTTGCATATTCTGAATTTCAACTGGTAGGCAACTTTCTCACTGATACTGATAAGACAGCATTTATTTCTACACTAAATTTTAAAAGGAATCCAGGTGAGCCATTCATTATCTGACAGGCCAAGAAGATCCTTTGTGTCCATTTTACAATCCCTTTTTTGAGATTCAAGGGATAAATAATAAGACAGTTGATGGTCTGAGTCTAGAAATGTTTTCTTTTTCTTTTTCTTTTTTTTAGAAATTTTCTCTTTTTTGCTATTTTGGCTTCTCTAGTTCATTTAAGATATTTAAACAAAGGCTCTGTAAAATGTATATATTGCAAAAATTTAGAATTACTTAATGTGCAAATCTTCACACAGTGATGTTAAATGCTTTGAAACAATACTAGAAATACATTAAAAATATTTAATTCAGTCCAAGATAATGCTACTTATAAGAACATGCTTGTACACAAATAATAATGTCATACTATCTTTAAAAATAAACTTTTATAAGTTTAAAATTTTAAATGAATCTTCTCACATAATCACCATCTCTTCTCACATAATCACCATCTTCCTAGTATTCCTAGTCTCACTTCAACTGTTTTTGTGTGAATGATTAGATACCTTCCACACTACTGTTCTTTTCATGTTATCCATTTCACCATTTTATCTGGGTACTCTGTCCCTCAGATAAATTATTTCACCAGAAGCAGACTTATCCACTTTCCTCTTTTGTTTTTTTTAATATTTTATTTATTTATTTGACAGAGAGAGACACAGAAAGAAAGAGAACCCAAGCAGGGGGCAGCAGGAGAGGGAGAAGCAGGCTTCCCGTTGAGCGGGGAGCCTGATGTAGGCCTTGATCCTAGGACCCTGGGATCATGACCTAAGCTAAAGGCAGCCGCTTAACAACTGAGCCACCGGGCACCCTCCACTTTCCTCTTAAGGTAGCATCTTTTCTGACAGCTCATTCATATCTCCTTTTCCTCTGTCTTTCCCTCTCTAAATCTAAAATCCAGCACCCTTATTTTCCTTCATTTCTTCTAAAAATATCCTTTTTTTTTTCATTTTTCTTTCCATGTCCCAAATGACTGCCAACAAGTGTTATGAATGGTACCTCTCTCTTCTCTACCATCCTTCTGTGCCTTCTACTATAACCAGATTATTTCCTTGGATGCCAGAAGTATTCTGAGGACATGCTTACATATGCCTCATAAACCTCTGAAGGAGATCCTCAACTAAGAGTGTCAAGAAGGGCAATTAAATTCCCCAAGATATTCAGGAAATGGTAAAGAACAAGGATTCAGACTCTAACTTTCAATCTTCCCGAAGTCTTACTAGCCAGATCAAAAAATGTTACCTACACTCAACCTGGAGATTTTGAAATACAACATGCTTTGATTCCCCAAACTGCTACCTAACAAAATCACTGTGGTCAAAGAAGGATCCCACTGCACCTCCCCATCACCAACATCTTGCTTAAAGATGTTGGGTTCCTGCTAAAAAACGAACATGCAGAATCAAGTATAACTTTTTAGAAGAGAAAAGAAAATCTTCATTATAGTAAATGGTTTCTAAAATAAGGTAATTTTATTTCAAATGAATCCTAAGTCCAAAAAACATAAAAATGAGAGAATAAACTCAAAATTTAACCTCAATAGTTAATAATTATCTAACTAAGTAAATATATGTAACTACCTCTTTAAATACAACTCAATAAAACTACTTTTGCAGATAAAATTTTTAATTCTATTTTTAAATGGACTTTACACAACTTCAACTACTTTCCTAAACATACAACTGTGTTGCAGCCAAAATCATATACTTACTGTTGTCTAAATGTATCGTCCTACCTCATCACCTTTACTTGTACTGTTCCTTTTGTCAAGGATATTTGTTCCATTTCAATCTGCAAAATATCTCTCAATCCTTTAAGGCTCCTCAGCGCACCTCTGGGTGAAAAAACCTTGTACTAGCAGTCAGTAGCCTATCTTAGCCACTGACTGACTATGGAAATTTTAATATGCCATTTAACCTCCCTGCCTTCTGTTAACTTGGATAACTATAAGCAAAGGTGCTAAGCCAAGTGATTCCTATTCAGTAGATAACAAGGAAGCCTGAAGTCTGGGTTTATTAAAGTACTAGGCTGGAAAACTGACCTTCATTTCGCTCAAATTATAGTAAAATAACTGAGCAATGTCTTGGGGTTGGTTTTATACCATTTACTTTTTGTCTGATTAACAGTTTTCAGAACAGAAGATGAAGGAATCCAGAGATGGTATAAAAACTCCCATGAGGATGGGAAAATGGAACATCTCACACTTAAATCACCAATCTACTAAGTAATAGTGTCTGAAAATATAAACATCTGTGAGGAAAATTGAAGAAACAGGGAAACCCAAACTTTCATCTAGAAGCAAAAGGCATAGTCTTGTTTTGAAATTTCCTTCACACTAAGCTTCCACATCCTTTAAAGAAATACTCTATCTTCTCTGTCTACTGACATCTTTTACTTTCTAGAATTCAACCACAACCTTCACCTTTTTCACCAAGCTCCTTGATTCTTCAGACTAGACTTTCCCAATCCTTTGAACCTAACAGAACTCAATGCACTCTAAGTGTATCACACCACCAGTCCCTTTAATAAACACCTGCTCATGAAAGAAGCAATCCTGAATGGTCTGTGCATTTTCTTCCCCAATTCTTATTTCTACTTCAAGAGCCTAATAACTGAGATGGGAGAGACTCATCAACTTTTGTTGAATAAATTATTAGTATCGCACCTTATATGAGCACACACAAAAATGTTACTTATTAGATAAAAAACAAAAAAGTATTTTATAAACTTTAAAGCCTATAGCTAAGTTTTAAAAATTGGGTTGTTGATTATAGTAACCATTATGGTTCCCTGTTCATTTCTGTTACTACGATTCCACTGTTAAACAAGGCAAAAGAAGAGTCAAATGTGGCTTATTAGGCATTCTCTTAACAAAAAATGTCTATTAGTTGGCACCCAACAACAGGATTAGGATGACTAGCAGGCCATGCGATGACCCTCTGGCTCAGGCACATCCTGAACTTATTTTCAGAACTCAGATTAAATTATGGTCAGTGTATGTTAGCCTAAATATGTTTTGAAAAACAAGAAAACTTGGTTACTTTATACTGTTTAGAAGAAACCATTCCCTAACCATGCCTAAACATAACCTTTACTATCTATATTTTAATGCACTTATTCTTAACAGCCTCAACATCTGAGTAATTATAACAGAATATATTTGAAAGTTTCAACAACAACAAAAGAATAAGCTACATCACGTACTTCCAAAGAGTCATGCTGTTAAAAAGGGAAGACTGCATTTCTTTTTAAATTTCTACTTCTTTTAGGGCATGGAGAAATACCACTCTCATAAATACATGCAATGAGAGGAGACTAAACATTCAAATAAAATGCGCTGTAGTGTGCAGAACAGAAAAGCTATTAAATGCACATTCATTTATATAAGACACACAAGAGAAGCTTTAGAAAGCACATAAGAGACAAGAAAAATCAACTTACCTAAAAAAAAAAAATTACAGCCATGGCAGATTCAAAATTATTAGATTAAAGTAAAAAGAGTGAAACGAACATCAAAAGAGTAAATGACAAGAGAAGAGGTTAAGGGCATATGTTACTTACAGGAATTCTTCTCCAGGGTGTTTGAGTATATTTATCAGCATATGTGCATTTTTCCTCTTTAGAATTTTGGTGGCAGTTACACTGAGTTGCCTGAATAAAACCACAAAATTTACACGGGTATAATTCTATATACACATATATACATACAAAAATAATTAGAGGTTGGGGCACCTGGGTGGCTCAGTGGGTTAAAGCCTCTGCCTTCAGCTCAGGTCATGACCCCCGAGTCCTGGGATGAAGCCCCGCAGTGGGCTCTCTGCTCAGCGGGGAGCCTGCTTTCCTTCCTCTCTCTCTGCCTACTTGTGATCTCTGTCTATCCAACAAATAAATAAAATCTTTTAAAAAAATAATTAGAGGCTCTCTTAAAGGGTAAAAGATCACCCTCATGAAAAAAAAGCAAACATCCAGGTCTATTCATTAGTCTCCCATCTTATTCAGAGACTGGATTCCAGAGTCACTCAGTAAAGCTAAAATTCTGTATAGTGAAAATTAACCTTGGGAATCTCTTACACTGTCCATAAATACACTATCTACGATCTTATGTGTATAAATATATATAATACTATGTATATAAAAATAATATATATTAATATATATAATAATGTATATATAATAATGTAGAATATATATAACAATATACAGATTATAAGGAATACAATTGCAAAATATAATGTATTTCTCTAAACTATAATGGTACTACAGTCACTACACCAGAGTTTCTTAAATTCATTTTTGATGGCACTCTATGGATATTAAACACCACCGGTCCACAGATAAGGCTGTCTATTCACATGTGTGGTGCTTTTAAGCCTTCTTAATGATGTGTTACCCTTATTGAACAAAAGAATTTGAAGGACCACTGAATTTTGACAAGATCCATCTGACCATTCCAGTTCACAAATGAATTCTCTGCATATGATTCCACTCAAAGCAAACTCATTTAGACAACACAAAGCAACGTACCTTTTGTGGAAACTTTGGTCTCTCAAATAAATAATGATCAAATTTTTAAAAAGAACAAGAAGACATAATGTGAACTTCTCCCTAGTGTGGAGTACTGTTATATTCCAATACATATATTGGAATATATATATTATTTATTAAACAATCTCACTGGAGGTAAACTTTCTTATAGGAAAACCTACATAACAAATTCTTAACTACTGCATCAAATTAAAATTAGGTGTCTTATTTTTTAAAATTTACCAAAATTCAGAATTTTTCTTATTTTTCTTATTTTCAATCAATCCATTTTCCATATATAAAATAAGATCTAATTAAAAACAAAAATCTCTGCAGAATAGACATTTTCCATTTCTTATAGTACAGACATATTTCCCATTCCTAAAAAATGGGATAGTGAATGAAACAAAATTCACCATATTAAGTAGGCAACTTAAGAGTCTCATGGGGGCACTTGGGTGGCTCAGCTGGTTAAGCATCTGACTCTTGGTTTCGACTCAGGTTATGATCTCAGAATCCTGAGATGGAGCCCTGCATCTGGCACAGTGCAGAGTCTGCTTGAGATTCTCTCTCTCCCTTTCCCTTCACCCCTCCCCCCTGCTCATGCTCTCTTTCTCTCTCAAAAGTAAAATAAAATAAAAATATTTTTTTAAAAAAAGTCTCAAGAGAATTCACTATAATAGGACATAACTTTTAATATATATGGAAGGTATATAAAGAAAAAATATTTATCTTAGTGCAAGCACATTATGTATTCTATCCTGACTACTGCAGTTCCAGAAGTAATTTCCTTTTTGTAGTCAATCTGTTAACTAACATATGAAGAACAATATTAGGCAAATGTTTGAATTTTTTATAATTTGAAAAACCTAGTTTTTAGTGACATTTCAATAGATGTGAAACAACTACCCGACTCATTCCCTGTCCACATGCTTTTCTTTTTGCTGACAGATTCTGTTTGGAGGCTCACATTCTATGTAGTCCCATATTCAGGAAAGTGTATCCTACCTTTTGACCCAATGATATATTTTGATTAGTGTGAACCAATCAGATTAATCCCATTCTACCATGCTTAGGAAGTGATAAAGATTCCAAACCTAGCCAATAAAACATATGCAAAGTCTGGATAATTTCTGAGAATGTGCTCTTGATTTTAAAAATAGGTATGCTAGAGGGATGCCTGGGTGGTTCAGTCAGTTAAGCATCCAACTCCTGGTTTTGGCTCAGGTCATGATTTGAGGGTCGTGAGATCCAGCCCTGCATCAAGCCCCATGCTTGAGATTCTCTTTCTCTCCTCTCCTTACCTTTTTCTTTCTCTTTGAAATAAATAAATGTCTTTTTTTTTTTTTTTAAAGGCATACTAGAGAAAAGAAGGTCCTTTTCCTACATTTGGGGACTAATACAGGAGTATATGACACACAGAACTACAGAATACATCTTGTAACCAGCACAGGACAGCCTTGATTCCAGAAAACCAACCTAGAACTTCACCATTACCGAAATGACCATTTAAGTAACCATGAGATCTACACAATTTTGTTATTTGAGTTTACAGATGTTCTAACTTTTAAGCCTCTTTTAGTTAAAGACTTTTACTTGTAACATAACATATTAAGATATACACTGATTTACTAGATGGGTGATTTGGGGCAAATCATCAATAAGAGTAGTATTAATCATGCACCCATGGCCCAGGTATAGCATTACTCAGTTTTCATACATAGTTTATTAGACTATCATAATCCTATATTGTATTATTTTTATTACACCCACATACAGAAGAGGCTGAGGAGAAATAAAGTAACTTCCCTAAAACAACATGGCTATTTAGTTTCAGGGCAGAATTTGAAACCAGGTATATAATCCACAGTTTTTCAAATCTATGACACAGCTAACCTGCTTAAGCTGAGTTCTACTTTCCATGACTCTATAAAGAAAATTCTACACTAATAATTTCACCAGATTATTCTAAGGCTCCAATGTGTAAATGTATCTAAATTAACTTACTACTTAGTATACTTAGGGAAAAATAAAAGAGCATTCTCAGCATTTTATTTTTTTTTTTTTTTTTTTTTTAAAGATTTTATTTATTTATTTGACAGAGAGAAATCACAAGTAGATAGAGAGGCAGGCAGAGAGAGAGAGAGGGAAGCAGGCTCCCTGCTGAGAGCCTGATGCGGGACTCGATCCCAGGACTCTGAGATCATGACCTGAGCCGAAAGCAGCGGCTTAACCCACTGAGCCACCCAGGCGCCCATTCTCAGCATTTTAAATAAGATTTAAATAGCTGAGCTTCTATACAATCCAGTTAAATACTTGGAGCACTGCAATCTGATTTTATATATGAACTTTTCACACAAAATATGAATTTAACACTTTATATTGTCAATTTTCTGAAAGTGTACATGCAAACTCAGGTTAAGATAAAATGCATAGATAGCTAGAACTAGAAAGGGACTTTGAAATCACCTTGAAAATCCTTCACATTTTTTTTCCCTTAAATTCCAGTGTAGTTAACATACAGTGATATATTGAGATGTGCAACATAGTGAACCAAGTCTATCCATCACTGTGTTCATCAAGACAAACACACTCTTAATCCCCTTAACCTATTTCACCCCCGCCCAATCCACCTCCCCTTTGGTAACCACCTGTTAGTTTTTTATAGTTAAGAGTTTGTTTTTCCATTATTTGCTTGTTTTGATTCTTAAATTCCACACATGAATGAAATCCAATGGCATTTGTCTTATTCTAATTGGCTTATTTCGTTTAGCATAATACTTCATCTCTATCCATGTTGTTGCAAATGGCAAGATTTCATTTTTTCTTATGGCTGAATAATATTCCAATGCACATACATATATGCATCTTTGTGTGTGTAATGGTACACATATATATTACATATATGTATGTATACATATCCATCCAAGCACACACTCTCTCTCACTCTCATATATAAAACATATTTCTATCCATTCATCTATTGATGGACACTTGGGTTTCTTCTGTAATTTGGCTATTATAAACAATGCTGAGATAAACATAGGGGTGCATATGTCCCCTCAAATTAGTGTTTTTGTATTCTCTGGGTAAATATCCAGTAGTGTGATTACTGAAATAGAATAATTCTATTTTTAACTTTTTCAGGAAAATCCACATTGTCTTTGACAGTGGTTGTACCAGTTTGCATTCCCAACAATAGTGTACAAGGGTTCCTTTTTCTCCATATTCTTGCCAACACTTGTTTCTTGAGTTTTTTACTTTACCCGTTTTAACAGATGTGAGGTGTTATCTCACTATGATTTTGATTATCCCTGATGATAAATGATACATCATTTCATGTATCTGTTGGTCATCTGTAGGTCTTCTTTGGAGGAATGCCTGTTCATGTCTTCTGTGCATTTTTAAATCGGATTGTCTTTTTGGTATTGAATTGTGTAAGTTCTTTATATATTTTGGATACTGACCCTTTCTTGGATATGTCATGTGCAAATATCTTCTCCAATTCAGTAGACTGTCATTTAGTTTTGTTGGTTGTTTCCTTTGCTGTGCAGAAGCTTTTAATTGTGATGTAATCTCAATAGTTTATTGTTGTTTTTGTTTCCCTTGCCTCAGAAGAATGTTGCTATGACCAATGTCAGAGAAATTACTGCCTATCCTCTCTTTCAGGATATTTATGGATTTAGATCTCACATTTAGGTCTTTAATCCATTTTTTAAAAGATTTTATTTATTGATTTGAGAGAGAGAGAATGAGAATGAGAATGAAAATGAGAATGAGAATGAGTGGGGGGAAAGGCAGAGAGAAAGGGAAAAGCAGAGCCCTCCTGAGCAGGGAGCCTGACTTGGGGCTCAATCCCAGGACCCTGAGATGATGACCTGAGCTGAAGGCAGATGCTTAGCTGACTGTGCCACCCAGGCACCTTGGTCTTCAAGCCATTTTGAGTTTATTTCCTGGGGCCCCTGGGTGGCTCAGTGAGTTAAAGCCTCTGCCTTCGGCTCAGGTCATCATCTCAGGGTCCTGGGGTCGAGCCCCACGTCGGGCTCTCTGTTCAACAGGGACCCCTTTTCTCTCTACCTGCCTCTCTACCTACTTGGGATCTCTGTCTGTCAAATAAATAAATAAAATCTTTAAAAAAAAAAAAAGTCAATTTGAGCTTATTTCCCTTCTTGTGTGTGGAGCTGGCTTAATTTGTTGTTGATTCTCCAGTTCTTTAAGGTGTAGAGACAACTGGTGTATTCTGGATTTTTCAATTTTTTGGAGAGAGGCTTAGACGGCTATGTGTTCCCCTTAGGACCGCTGTTGCTGTATCCTATAGGTTTTGGACCGAAGTTGGTTTCATTCTCATTGGTTTCCATAAATTTTTAAGATCTTCTTTGATTTCCTTGTTGATCCAAGCATTCTTAAACAAGGTGGTCTTTAGCTTCCAGGTGTTTGAATTCCTTCTAAAGTTTTCCTTGTGGTTGAGCTCCAGTTTCAAAGCATTGTGATCTGAGAATATGCAGGGAATAATCTCAGTCTTCTGGTATAGGTTGAGTCCTGATTTGTGACCCAGTATGTGGTCTATTCTGCAGAAGGATCCATGTGCACTTGAGAAGAATGAGTATTCTGTTGTTTTAGGGTGGAATGTTCTATGTATATCTACGAGGTCCATCTGGTTCAATGTGTCATTCAATGCTCTTCTTTACTGATTTTCTGCTTGGGTGATCTGTCTATTACTGAGAGAGGCGTGTTAAGATCTCCTACTATTAATGTATTCATATCAATATAACTCTTTATCTTGATTAACAGTTTTCCGATGTAATTGGCTGCTTCCACATTGGGGGCATAAATATTTACAATTGTTATATCTTCTTGGTGGACAGTCCCTTTAAGGATGATGTAGTGTCCTTCTATATCTCTGACTACAGTCTTTAGTTTAAAATCTAATTTATCTGATATGAGAATCGCTACCCCAGCCTTCTTTTGAAGCTCATTGCTATGAAAGATATTTCATCCCTTCACTTTCAGTCTGGGTGTATGCTTATGTTCAAAATGTATCTCCTGTAGATGACATATGGATGGGTGCTGTCGTTTTATACAATCTGCAACCTTGTGTCATTTTATGGGCACATTTTGGCCATTCATGTTGACAGTGATTATTGAGATATGTTTTTATTGACATTGTGTTACCTGTGAAGTCTTTGTTTCTATAGATTGTCCCCATATATTTCTGTTCAATGATATTCTTAGGATTTTTCCTCTTTTATAAAAGCCCCCTTAGTATTTCCTGCAAAGTCAGCTTGGTGGTTGCATACTCTTTTAAAACTTGCCAAAGTCTTGGAAGCTCTTTATCTCTCCACCCATTTTGAATTTCGGTCTTGCTGGATAAAGTATTCTTGGCTACATGTTCTTCTCATTTAGTGCCCTGAATATGTCTTGCCAGCCCTTTCTGGCTTGCCAGGTTTCTGTGGACAGGTCTGATTTATTCTGATGGGCTTTTCTCTGTACATAAGGAATTTCTTTGCCCTAGCTGCTTTCAAGAACTCCTGTCTACAATTATGATTCATCATTTTCACGATCAGGTGTCTTGAGGTCTTCCTAGAGTCTATGATCTTGTTGGAGAGACCATTCTGCCTCTAGTTCACAAACGCTGGTTCCATTCGCGAGACTGGGATAATTTTCGTGGAGAATTTGTTCAACTATATCTTCCAGTCTTCTTTCTTTCTCCTCCCCCTCAGAGATTCCAATAATTCTGACATTGGAACATTTCATGGCATCATTTATTTCCCTAATTCTGTTTTTGTGGCTTCTAAGCTGTTTGTTCCAGGCTTCTTCCTGCTCCCTTTTCTCTGTTTGTCCTGCAGATCACTAATTCTATCTTCTTCCTCAGTTACCCTAGCTCTTAGAGAATTTAGATTAGATTGGAACTCATTGAGAACATTGTGAACATCATCCCTGGCGGCTTTCAATTCTGCCCTAATCAATTCCATTTTGTCATCAAAGGCTTTCTCCAACCTAGCTATTGCCTGAATAATTGTTAGCCTGAATTCCCTTTCTGACATATTGTCTATGTCCACATGCAATAGCTCTGATGCAGAAGGCCCAGTCTCTGAATTTTTCTTCTGTTGGGCATTCCTCCTCCTAGTCATTTTGGTGAGAGATGGCTGAATGGATGTGTAGCTGATTGTATGGGCCATGGTGCAGGCAAGGTGCACCCTGGAAGACTTCTGAGCAATCAAGAATCCCCACCAAAAAGAAAGAAAAAAGAAAGAAAGAAAGAGAGAGAGAGAGAGACAAGAAAAAAAAGAAAGATAAAATAAAAGAAGGCCCAGCCCAAATGGGCCCAAGGTAAGATTTATGAAGTATACAAACAAAAACAGACAAACAAAAAGACTGACAAATGTAGATGACAGGAGAAAAATAAATAAATAAAAGCAAAAAAAAAGAACCTCATCAAAAAGAACCCCAAGTGTAAGATTTATATACTACCAGGACAAAAACAAATACACAGAAACGCTGGCAGAAGAAAATGATGGGAGAGTGGTTATAAATTCTCATTGTGGGTGAGGAAGTTTATTTTGATTCTTCCTGGATGTATCTTGATATCTTTCTTAAAGGACTCAACTTTCCTAAGATAAAGGAGGATTAAAAACTGGCTTACCTATAGGGGTAGCATTGATTGGGGAAAGGGGATTACCTTGAAGCTTATCTCTATACAAATATAAAAAAACAAAAAATAAACCAAAATAAAATTAATTTAAATTCAAAGAATTAAAAAAATAGAAAAGCAAAAGAAAAACACAGGTATATGTATCAAAAAGTTCAGGTTAAAAGGTTATTATGGAATTTTATGAACTGGACATTTCATTGTGATGGTAAATAGGTTAAAAAGTTATATATTAAAAAAATGAACCAGAATAGTGGGAACGAATTAAAAATAAAGGTTGTATCTACGAAGTAGTAGTGGTTGTCCTCTTGTCTTTTTTTGTCTTTCTGGCTTTCTGGGGGAGGGGCCTGCTATGTGGATTTTCAGGGAGTCTTGCTAGAGTTAAGTCCTCCTGCCCCCATCAAGGGGGTGGGCTCTGAGGAAACTGGTTTTTCAGGCTTTTTTTCTCTGAAGGTTTTTTTGTGTGTTTTCTCTCTCCTTGGCAGCTTTTGATGGTTTTTGGAGGTTTAGAGAAAAGCAAACTGCACCCAGACCTCCCTCTCAGAGAGAAGCCTCAGTCTGTTCCCCTCTGGGTGCTCCAGAGCACATAAATTCACCCTGAGCCACTGGCAGAGCACATTCCTACTCAGAGTCTCTGGGGACACAGGAACTCCTGCTTGTACTGAAAACCAAGATAGCCATGCTAGAGAGGTCCCAAGCAGCATTGAGAATTTCACGCTGGCCTGGGTAGGGAGTGCTCAGACTCTCTGGCTCTGAGAGAGCGCCAACTGGCACCTGAAGGCACCTCTCTTAGGGAGGGTGTGGGGCACAACTCAGACTCTGGTAGTGCAGCGAGCCCATGGAGAGTGCAAAAGGCTGTGATTCTGCTGGCTGGCAAGGCTCCCTCACCCTCAGCTGCGCTGCCACCCAGACACTCTCAGGCACACCAGCCACTCAGGGACCAAGATCTGGCTTCTTCGCTGCACTCTCTCTGGCTCAGCGCCAGTGGTGGCTGTCCTGGGTTGATGGACTCAAGCCCCTGTCCCTAACCACCCAATTCCCACAATTTCCCCCCCACGATCCTTTGCTCTTTTTGAGTGCTTTCAACCAGAATCCAAGTTAATGCTGGTCCCCAATCGCAGGGCACTCTCGTATTGGGGTATTACTTTCCAATGGGTTGCTTCTGGTGGCTCCCTCCCCCTTTTGTTTATCTTCCTATCTCAGTCCAATGTTCCCACTCCACTTTACCTGCCTACTAGCGTCTTCTGCCCCCATTGAGATCCAGAAATGTATAATTCTAATCTCAGGCTGATTTCATGGGTGATCAGAGTTCTTTGCCAGGTAATCAGCTCACTTTGGAGTATAGGTTGAAACGGTGCCTCCTCCTACTTCCCCACAAGCTTGTCTCCTCCTACCATTTTGAGTTTATTTTTGTGTATATGTAAGAAAGTCCTTCAGTTTCCTTCTTTTGCAAGTAGCTGTTCAGTTTTCCAACATCATTTGATGAAGAGACGATCTTTCCCATTGGATATCCCTGCTTTCTTTATAGATTAATTGACCATATAATTGTGGGTTTATTTCTGGGCTTTCTATTCTGTTCCATTGACTATGTGTCTATTTTTATGCCAAGGGCATTGTTTTGATTACTTTTGATTACATTGATATGATTTTAATAAAACCTGACATCTAAAACACCTCCAGTTTTGTTTTTTCAAAATTGTTTTGGCTATTTGGGGTCTTTCGTGGCTCCATATAAATATTAGGATTCCTTCTAGTTCTGTGAAAGTTGCTGTTGGTATCTTGATAGCAACTATTTTAAAACCGCAGATAGCTTTGGGTAGTATATACAATTTAACAATATTTATTCTTCTAATCCACGGTATGAGATGTCTTTCAATTTCTTTCTATCATATTCAATTTCTTTCATCAATATTTCATGGTTTTCAAGTACAGGTCTTTCACCTCTTTGGTTACGTTTATTCCTAGGGTTTTTTTTTTTAATTATTATTTTTGGTGCAACAGCAAATAAGATTGTTTTATTAATTTCTTTTTGCTACTTCATTATTAGTATATAGAAATGCAACAGATTTCTGTACGCTAATTCTCTATCCTGCAAATTTACTGAATTCATTTATCAATTCTAGTAGTTTTTTGATGGAGTCTTTGGGTTTTCTATATGGAGTATCATGTTATTTGCAAACAGTGAATGTTTTACTTCTTCCTTATGGATGAATGGCTTTTATTACTTTTTGTTGGATGGATGGATGGATAGGTGGCTTTTATTACTTTTTGTTGGATGGATGGATGGATAGGTGGCTTTTATTACTTTTTGTTGCCTGATTGCTGTGGCTAGGACTTCCAGTGATATGTTGAATAAAAATGGTGAGAGTAGACATCCTTTCTTGTTCCTGCTCTTAATGGAAAAGCCCCAGGTTTCCCCATTGAGTATGATGTTAGCCATGGGTTTCTCACATGTGACCCTTATTATGTTGAGGTATGTTCCCTCTAAACCTACTTTGCTGAGGATTTTTATCTTGAATGATGTTGTAATTTACCAAAATGTTTTTTATGCCCTCTCTTGAAATGATCATCGTTATCTTTTCTCTTATTGAGGTGATGTATCACATTGAACCATTCTTGCATCTCAGCAATAAATTCCACTTGATCATGGTTAATGTTCATTTTAATGTATTATTAGATTCAGTTTGCTAATATTTTGTTGAGGAATTTTGCAACTATTTATCAGAGATATTGCCCTAAAGTTCTTTTTGTGATGTCTTTACCTGATTTTGTTTGTTGGTAGTTTTTGATTACTGATTCAATTCCATTCTGGATAACTGCTCTTTTCAAATTTTCTATTTCTTCCTGCTTCAGTTTTGCAAGGTAACATTTCTAGGAATTCATCCATTTCCTCTAGGTTGTCCAATTTGTTGGCATATAAGTTTTCAAAATATTCTCTTACAATCATTTGCATTTCTATGCTCTTGGGTGTTTTTTTTATCATTTCTGATTTTGAGTCCTCTTTTTTTTTAATGAGTGTGGACTAGGTGTTTATCAATTTAGAGCCAGCTCCTGATTCCACTGCTCTGTTCTATTGTTTAAGTTTCTGTATTATTTATTTCTGCTCTAGTCTTTATTATTTCCTTCCTTATGCTTGTTATGGTTTGCTTTTTTTTTTTTTTTTTTTTTTAAGATTTTATTTATTTAAGAGATCACAAGCAGGCAGAGAGGCAGGCAGAGAGAGTGGGGGGAGCAGGCTCTCCGCTCAGCAGAGAGCCCGATGTGGGGCTCGATCCCAGGACCCTGGGACCATGACCTGAGCAGAAGGCAGAGGCTTTCACACACTGAGCCACGTAGGTAACCCTTGTTATGGGTTTTGTTTGTTCTTTTTATAGCCCCTTTGTGCTTAGAGTTAGATTCTTTATTTGAGATGTTTCTTGCTTCTTAAGCTAGCAATTTTCATCTCCATATAATTTTTTCTTTTTTCTTTGATTTCTTGGTTGACCCATTCATTGTTTAATAGTATGTTATTCAACCTCCATGAATCTGTGCTCTTTCCAGATTTTTTTCTTGTGGCTTATTTCTAATTTCATAGTGCTGTACTCAGAAAAGATGTATGGTATGACTTTGATCTTTTGAATCTGTTCAGATTTATTTTGTGGTCTAATATGTGAATATTCGGGAGGATGTACCATGTGCACTTTAAAAGAATCTGTATTCTGGTATTTAAGGAGGAATGTTCTGTTTTTTTGTTTGTTTGTTTAATCGTGTCCAATTAGCCATCATTAGTTTTTGATGTGGTGTTCCACAATTCATTAGTTGTGTATAACACACAGTGCTCATCACTACATGTGCCCTTCTTAATACCCATTATGCAGTTACCCTATCCTTTAACCCCCGCCCTTCCATAACGCTGTTTGTTTCCTGCAGTCCAGAGTCTCTCACGGTTTGTCCTTCACTCTGATTTCTTCCCATTCAGTTTTCCCTCCCTTACGCTCTGGTCCTCTGTGCTATTCCCTATGTTCCACATATGAGCAAAGCCATATGATAATTGTCTTGCTCTGACTGACTTATTTCACTTAGCATAACCCCTCCAGTTCCATCCAAATCTATGCAAATTATGGGTATTCATCTTTTCCATTGGCTGAGTAATATTCCATTTTATATATGAACCACATCTTCTTTATACATTCATTTATTGAACGACACTTCAGCTCCTTCCAGTTTGGCTATTGTGGACACTGCTGCTATGAACACTAATTGGGGTGCATGTGTCCCTTCTTTTCACTACATCTGAATCTTTGGGGTAAACACCTACTAGCACAATTGCTGGGTCATAAGGTAGCTCTATTTTTAACTCCTTGAGGAAACTCCATACTGTTTTCCAGATTGGCTGTATCAGCTTGCATTCCGACCAACAGCGTAAGAGGATTTCTTGACATCCTCGCCACTTGCTGTTTCCTGTCTTCTTAATCTTTGCCATTCTAACTGGTATAAGGTGGTATCTCATTGTGGTTTTGATTGGTATTTCCCTGATAGCTAGTGATGCTGAACATTTTTTCATGTGTCTGTTAGCTATTTGTATGTCTTCTTTGGAGAAGTGTCTGTTCATATCTTCTAACTATTTATTGACTGGATTGTTTGTTTTTTGTGTGTTGAGTTTGGAAAGTTCTTTATAGATCCTGGATACGAGTCCTTTATCTGTAATGTCATTTGCAAATATCTTCTCCCATACCATGGTTTGTCTCTTAGTTTTGTTGACTGTTTCCCTTGCTGTGCAAAAGCTTTTTATCTTGATGAAGTCCCAATAGTTCATTTTTCCTTTTCTTTCTTTTGCCTTTAGAGATGTGTCTTGAAAGAAGTCAACGTGGCCAAATGCCAAAGCGATTACTGCCTATGTTCTCCTCTAGGATTTTGATGAATTCCTCTCTCACATTTAGGTCTTTCGTCCATTTTGAGTTTATCTTGTATATGGTGTAAAGAGAATGGCCCAGTTTCATTTCATTCTTCTGCATGTAGCTGTCCAATTCTCCCCATCAACATTTATCGAAGAGACTTTCTTTTTCCCCATTGGGTATTTTTTCCTGCTTCGTCGAAGATTAGTTGACCATAGAGTAGAGGGTTCATTTCTGGAGTCTCTATTCTGTTCCATTGATCTATGTGTCCTACTTTTGTGCCAATACCATGGTATCTTGATGATCACAGTTTTGTAACATAGCTTGAAATCAGACATTGTGGTGCCTTCAGCTTTGGTTTTCTTCTTCAACAATCCTCTGGGGTTCTCCTATATGTGTTGTGTGGGCCCTGCAGTTGTGTCCTGGTCACTTTTTCTTTTAATCCAGTTATTTGCAGAGGTTCTCTTTGCCTGTTGTGGGCAGTGTTTGGTTCCCAGTTGAGGTGCACAATTTTAACACCTAGGGTTTCCACAGGGCCTGCTGCCAATGGGCCTGATGCCAACCCAGCCTTGCAAAATGCCTGGGTCAGGAGACAGTGTTGCCAAGGTTTGTGCAGGTCTTTTGGGGGAGGGGATCTGCAGTACGGGGACTGAGGCAAACGTGACTTGGAAGAGTGGATCCCCCAAAGCACAAGGGAGTGGGCAAGGCTTGGTGTTACCAAGTTAGGTAGTGTATATCAGTACTTGGCTACCTCACACAGCTGGCCATGTGTTTATGCTGGGGGGTGGAAGAGGCAGATGTTACCCGCAGTCCCCTTTGTTCCTGTAAAAATCCCTCAGCAATCCCTGCTCCTCTAGGACCTGCTCCAAAATAAATAAACTGCTCTCCCTTTCATTCCTAATTCCATACATCAATATATACATTCCATACATCAATATAAAGTGACCTCTTTTCATAATTCTTCCCATCTTAGATTTATCTTTTTATTGCAACCCCTGCTTTTTTGATGAGAGTAATTTCATTTTGTCTCACCCAACCTTTTATGTTCAACATTATTGTACCATTTTATTTGATTTAAATTTCTTTATATACAAAGAAAATTAATGGATTTTGCATTAAATCCTCAATGAAACTAAGAGAGATAAGACTATTTTCATTTACTGTTATTATATCTGATCTAATTTGTCACTTTAGTTCTGCTGTTTTTAGATATCCTTGGTATTTTTCTACTTTCTATGTCTTTTTTAAAAAAAATTATCTTTTGTATAATATACTATTCTAACCTAATAGTTATTTTAAAGCATTTCATAAAAATTTTTTAATTTATGTAAGTATATCAGAATATTTTAAAAATAATTCTAGATATCCATTTGTAGAAGAGAAAAACTTCTGAGTTCAGGATATTCCTTATTTCCTTCCTCAAACATGTACTTTACTTAATGTAAACATTTTTAAAATTTAATAGTAATTTAAAATTTAAAAACTAAAAATTTTTCTCATGCTTAGCGAAATAAGTCAAGCAGAGAAAGACAACTATCATATGATCTCCCTGATATGAGGAAGTGGTGATGCAACATGGAGGCTTAAGTGGGTAGAAGAATAAATGAAACAAGATGGGATTGGGAGGGAGACAAACCATAAGTGACTCTTAATCTCACAAAACAAACTGAGGGTTGCCGGGGGGAGGGGGTTGGGGAGAAGGGGGTGGGATTATGGACATTGGGGAGGGTATGTGATTTGGTGAGTGCTGTGAAGTGTGTAAACCTGGTGATTCACAGACCTGGGGATAAAAATATATGTATATAAAAAATATATGTTTATAAAAAATAAAAAAAATAAAAAAAAAAAAAAAACTAAAAATTTTTAATTTCAAGAAAATAAAAATGTATAAATTCAAAAAGTCCAACATTCAAATGATATATAATTACATTAGATAAAATAATGAGCAATAAATTTCCTCCCATTACTGGCTGGGAAGTTCAGCTCATCCAGCCTACCTAAAAATGGTTTTCTTTCTTTTTTTTTTTTTTTTAAGTTTTTATTTATTTGAGAGAAGGAGAGAGAAGCATGAGCCAAGGGGAAGGGCAGAGGGAGAGGGAAAAGCAGACTCTGCTGAGCAGGGAGTCCCCATGTGGGGCTCAATCCCAGGACCCTGAGATCATGACCTGAGACAGATACAGTCACTTAACTGACTGAGCCACACAGATGCCCCCTCAACCTCCTAAAATTCTTGAGTTATTTTTTAAATCTTAGCCTCAACTATTTGGTATGCATTATTAAGCAATTTTACAAAGTTAACCGGATGGCATAGTTTTCAAGATATTAAAGGTCTGAAAATTTACCTTGGTATATGAATAAAAATTTGTTTAGATTATAAAATATGAGGGCATAACCTTTTTCTGAAGTGCACTAGACACAATTCTTGTGCTCTGTAACACATTTTTCCAAAATCTGAAGCTTACTTAATTTCCTAATGCTGTTTTTCTTTTCCCTGAAAACTGGCTAGGTTTTTATCTTTAGTTTTGAAATACAAACATGAGGTTTTATTACTTTCTTTATTAATTTTATATTTGGTAGGCCCTTGATTTGCAATACCTATTCATTTGTGTTTCAGATTTTTAAGTTCTCCTTATACTCTCAAAAATAACATCTGATCCATCTGTCCTCATTATTTATTCATAAGTTGAATCTATGTGATCTGACCTCAGCGGCTCAGAGTTCAATAAATTATATCCTTTATATTCTAAGTGATATTCATATTACTAAATACTTTGTTATACCAAAATATGCTTTGACTTCCAACAAATATTTTCCTGGTCTTGTTGTCATTTTTATGCCATTATGTTGTTATCCTGGCCTTTTCAATTTTATGAACTAAATTATAATTATGTTCAATATACTGCACATACTGATTTTAGATGAGACTAACATTTGAAATTGTAACAATTACAAAGTTTCAAAGATTCGAACATGACTCTGAGTTATCACTCAGTATCATCCATGGGGAAGAAGCATCTTCTTGGCATATTGTTCACTCTGACAGTCTTACTGACTGAAATCTAAGCCTAAAATCCAGCTTAATTTCTCTTCTCACAGAGAAAAAATGCCTTGTTCTCAACTCACCAGTTCATTTCTTTAAACATATATGAAGAAAGACACTTATTTTTCATCAGTAACATGAATGTAAGTAAGAATATCCAAATGAAGGCCACTGAAATGGACTGATGAAGACTTTCTTTACACTTTGAGTACTTAATATTTAGACTAAGCTTTTTGAATATTTAGACTGAAGTAAATCACATATTTCAGAATTCATATAATATAAAAATAACACAAAAGCGCAACGTTGAAAGCCAAAAATAAAGCCAAATTTCAATTCCAGCCAGACTTTTTAAAAAACAAAACAAAACACATATATTGTGCACTTTGAAAAGCCTCTACTTTATGTACTACACTATAATACTTACAAGCTGATGTTCTAATAGTTGGATTTTTTCATCTTTTTTCTTTATTTCCTCTTTAAGTTGTTTTATTTCATTTAATAAATCTTCATTCTGAAATATTTTTAAAAATTAACAAGCATTAAATCAACAATGAATATTGAATAATGAATGGTTTTTGTTAAGGGGAAATTATGGGGAAAACTCTTCTTAAATATGCCAGCAATTAACCTATACACAAACAAAACAAACAAAAACCCATTTTGGTCTTCTAAGAACTCATAGTGTAGGGGGGGTCCTGGCTGGCTCAGTTGGTTAAGCATCTGCTTTCAGCTCAGATCATGATCTTAGGATCCTGGAATGGAGCCCCGAGTGGGGCTTGATGTTCAGTGAGGAGTCTGCTTGTCCCTCTTCCTCTGCCCCTCACCCCATTCATGTTCTCTCTGTTTCTCTCTCAAATAAATAAATAAAATCTTAAAAAAGAACGAATTCATAGTGTAATGGAGTCCAACATGTGAAAAATGAACAGTAATAACAACACAGGTAACATTCATTAAGTACTTTTCAAATGCTATAAACAAAGTACTTTTAGATATCTAAGCATCTGATCCTGAGTATGACCCTGAGACCCTGAGGTAGATATTATTATCCCCCTTTACAGATAGGGAAACAGGAAAAAAGGCCAATAGTAAAATAAATTACAGATAAGACAGTTACTTCAGGCAAATTTAAAGGGATGTATGAGAGTTGCCTATCAAAAATAATGCAGGGCACAACAAACAGAAAACAGCATAATTAAAGGCACAGAGTCATTTCACAGCTGGTTCAGAAATCTGCAGAAATATAAATATGCCTGGTAGGGTAACAGGGAGATTTTTTTTCCATGAGCCACCTTCCTGAGAACTGCCTGACTCAAAGACAAAATACCCTGTCAATTTAGTCTATTAAGAAATTCCTAATAGTATTAAACAGAAAACTACTGTCAAGTAAAGCAGGGATCCAGTTGTATTTCCAAGTGTAAATTATCTTTACCTTATAGTTAGTCCACTATGTTTACTACTATTGAATTATCCAGAAATATATACTGAGGCAAGAGTACAGCAAGGAAATAAGGATATGTACACGTGAATGATATATCTTTCTAGAGAGAAAAATATGTAAGTAAATATAATGTGTTGTTACTGAGCAAAGTATACCATCTCTTGCAGATACACCAGGAACAAACACAAAATAATGCAGTCTCTTTAACAAGAAATCAGAAACAGACATTTTATAAAGGCTTTAACATAACATAAGTATCACAAAAATGGGGACAAAAAATTTTTGTAATGTTATGTATACTGAATTTGATAAAACTGTTCATTATATATAAAAAATGATTTCCAGTTGAATTTAAAGAGCTTAACTTTTTAAATCATAAATCAAGACCAAAAAATGAGATAAAGAGATTGCAGATCATGAATACATGTTTAAACTTTTAAGCTATGTGGCAAATGAATCTATTAAGGAACGATAAGTATATTTGATTATATAAAACTTTAAAGCATGTATACAATTAATATTAAAGTAAAAAGCTGGTGAAAACCTATGCAAATATGACAAAGAATTTATACTTAAGTATATTAAGAGCCTGTTCAAACATACAGGATTGTTTTCTAGGCCCCACATAAGACTGTTCTCACAAATATGTAGGTAATTGGTAAAATGTTCTATATGACTTGTTGAAGAAATACAAATTCAAGTATTAAGGTATTATTTTATAGGTATTAAGTTGAAGAGAGAAATATTCAATGCGATTAATAAAATTGCAGAAAAAAATGGTACACTATCAGACATCAAAACTGGCCTTTCTTGACAAACATACAGCTCTACATTGAAGAGTCTTAAAAATTCTTACACTCTGCCTCAGTTGTCCCAGTCCTGGAAGCTATGCCAAAGAAACAATCCTAAGTATGGAAAAACCTACAAGAAGGTATTATCTAAAAGTTTACAAATTTATCAGTGTCCAAAAAGGGGGTAACTGAAATACAAGGTAGCAATCTGATGAAATACTATGTAGCCATCATTCAGTCATTGCTAGGTCCCACTAGTGTTGGAGGAAAGGGACCTGAAAATGAAATTCAAATACAATGTGATAACATATTAACAGCCAACATGTATATAGTTATAATATAATTAACTTTATTACAGGCACTGCTCTAAGGATTTTACACATAAAGATGGGCAAAAACATATCAGGAAATGGGTAACTCTAGTGAAGTCTTAAAGGATGAGTAAAAAGTTACGAATACACAGAAGTGTTGTCAGGCTCTGGATTTTAAAGTAAGAGATTCTCAGTATGATACAACAATACAGAGGTGAAGGCAAGCATAGGACAGAGTATTTGGAGAATTACAAGCAGTGATGTTGTTACACAAAGGCTGTAGTGAAGAGTGCGTACCAATATGGGTAGTAAACTGGGCAGGAGCTAAATCATAGAGGGCCATGAACATCAAGCATGGCCTAAAAAAGCCAGGGAAGTGATAGTGCATTTGAGATGTCTTTAACAGCTGCTTGGAGAACAAACTTGACAACCACAACCAAATTAGACTTAGGAAACTTATTACTAAGATGTCATACTTCATATGACAGTAGGAGCCTGACCTAAGAGAATGATAATAGGGAGAAGAAGGAAGAGCAACAATCAAAATTAGGAGAATTTGGTGACTGTCTCCATGTGAAAGAACACAAGAGGCAGTCAAGAGTAATTTCCTATATTTCTAGCTTGGGTGATACGGTGATTAGTACTGCCACCAAAAGAAATGGGGAATAAAAGAGGAAAAACACATTCAAAGGGGAATACTTGTGAGTTAGTTTTAGATATACTGTTAGAAGTACCTGTGGGTAACTGGATCACCAAGTATGAAAGGGAAACTATATATGTTATCAATGTATATGCCATATATGAAATAATGACAGTAAAAAGGTCAAAGAGAACTGGACAAAATATATAAATCTCTATTCTAAAGAAGAAAAGGAACCTACAAAGGAAATTGGAAAATGGGAAAATGTTAAGGAGTATAAGAAATTTTAGAGACAGGGGCGCCTGGGTGGCTCAGTGGGTTAAAGCCTCTGCCTTCAGCTCAGGACACGATCCCAGGGTCCTGGAATCGAGCCTCGCATCGGCTCTCTGCTCAGTGGGAATCCTGCTGTCCCCCTCACCCCCACCTGCCTCTGCGCCTACTTGTGATCTCTCTCTCTGTCAAATAAATAAATAAATAAATAAATAAAATCTTAAAAAAAAAAATTTAGAGACAAATGACATAAAAATCAAGGATAAAGCTTTTAAGACAACAGTCACACCAAATGTTTATACATTAAAACAAGTAACTGCTTTCATCTTTCCAAGTTTCCATGTTAACTGGAAAAAGGTTTAAGGAGAGTCAAGGAAAGGTTTATTTGGTTTACTAAATTTATGACAAATTTATGATATAGAAATTTATAAACCGATAATGAAGAGAAAGTAAAGAAAGCACACTGATGAGAGATGAGTGAAGAGGAGGTAGTTAGGTCCTTAACAGCAGCAGAAGATAGTCAAGAACCTAACAAATGGTGGTCTTCCACAGCACAGTGGCCATTTTTGTCCTATAACTGGAACAAAGTGAATGAGAATGATTAACAGATACAGGTAAATCAGAAGGCAGGAAGGCAGGTAGCAGATCTTGTTTGATGAATACAAGGCCACCTACAGAAAATGAGAAGAGTGGCTGAGAATGAGGCTTGAAGAGAGTGGTCCATGTTGAGACTAGCTCATCAAGGAAATGGGAGAGGAAGCTGTCCTAAGATAAAAGATTAGAGACATGGCATGTCCAGTGGAGATTTTAGTTTCTAAACTTGCAATGATACAAGTCACCATATTTTTATCACTTGAAACTGTACTACTAAACCATCTTGAATGAACAGGGGACATAACTGGGAACATAACTGCAGACCTGCTGATTTAGAATACTATACACACCCACAATAGGGTGGAAGCACAGCAATGGGAAGAAATTTGTGCAAGAACAGTTAAGATAACATGTTGAAAAATTAAGCCTCGATAACCAGATGTGACTATTAATCCTACAGTCTCTTTTGATTTTGGTTGTTTTAGACATAATCTTGTTATCAAATAAGTCACAAATAAGTCACCCCACATCCTACAAGAAAATTATGCTTCTCTGACCTCTAATAACACCACTTGCTACTTGACTTGCTATGGAAGTGAAATACGCAACATGCAAGCAGAATCTACATGTGGTTCTGGCAATGTTCTTTTCCCTCAGGTATAAAAACATATTCCAGGATAGGGGCTGATCCTTCAGCTTAGGTCCCAGAATGAAGAGGAAGCATAGAGTCCCAGCTGATCTACAGTCAATATGTAACATATTGAAAAATAACAAGTGAGAAATACATTTTTGTCATTATAAGCCACCAATATTTCAAGATTGTTTGTTGACTAGCAAACCCTGAAAATAGAATACAAAAGAAAAAAAATAATTTTACTTGGAAACATTAAACCAAGAATGCTTTAGGTGATTAAGAAATAGGTATTTCAGAAATAACTGCAAAAGAAAAGAGCTTTTTTTCTTTTTTCTTTAAAGACTTTATTTATTTGAAAGAGAGAGATTCAGAGAATGAGCTGGGGGAAGGGCAGTGGAAAAAGCACACTCTCCACAAAGCAGAGAGCCTGACACAGAACTCGATCCCAGGACCCTGGGATCATGACCTGAGCTGAAGGCAGACACTTAATCAACTGAGTCACAAAAGCACCCAGAAAAGAGTTTTTTTCAACTAAAAAGGAAAATTATAAAAAACACATTTTCAAAAACTAAAATGTATCCATTTTCTATAATTATATTTTTAAACATGGGAAGAGATAAATTAATCTCATTTTCCATATATCTTTTCAATGTTGTGATTACATATGAGGAGTACCTGTGAGTCATTTTAATTGGTAATTATATTTTAAAAACTGCTATTCATAATTATCAAAAAGAACTTAAAAATTTAATAATTTCTTGATTTAAGAAAAAGAACTGGTATAGGATTGGTATATTATTGGTATAGGATACCTATAATAGAAAGACAAATAATTGTCCAACTGATAAAATACATTCAAATTAAAGTACCACGGTGATATTATTTTAATTTAGTAAGGTAACAAAAGTTAAAAGCAGACCGAAGTAAAACTCAACATAGCAAAGTTTCAGATTTTAATATATTTATTATTAAATATTTTAGTTGTTACTGCTTTATAATTTTAGTAACAAAATAATTTTGAAAAATTTAGCATGACTCCTAATCATACCTTATATATTTGATCACCATCTTCTGGTTCTGGACTGGATGGCAATGAGAGTTGAATATCATGCAGTGAACCACTTCCATCATGCTGTCAGAAGAGAAGGAAAACATGAGATTAACACATTAACTGAAGATACTCATTTCAACCTGAATTCACCCCATCCAAATGCTAGCATGGCAAAGAACAAACAGGAAATACGATTTCAGAAATCTCCTTTTCATCCCTACATACAGGTAGAAGAAAAGGTAGAAAAGCAAGAAAGAGAGTTAGGGCAAGAGTCATTTATGGAAGTAAGTAAGATACTACATGAGTGGATGAAGCAAAAAACCTTTGAAAGTTTTAGAGTGGGAAAAAGAATAAGGAAAATTTCCTAGAAAATTTGAAGATTATATCACCTACAAGAAATACAAAATGAAAGTCAAATTAAATATGCTTTAGTTTAGATACAGTTTTTTGAGTATTTCTTTTTTAGTCAGAAACAATAACCCAACAAGGAGTGGCCACAAAAGTCATTTGATTAAAAATACTAGACAGGAGTATAGACATTGCATGACTCGATTTATATGAAGCCTGAGAGTAAGAAAAACTAATTTATAGTGCTAGAAATAAGAACAGGGATTGAGTCAGGGGAATGGGGCTACTGACTGGGAATGAGCATTAGGGAATCTATTAGGATGCTGGAAATGTTGTCTTGACTCTATGGTGGTTATGTGGATAAGTACATATGAAAAGTTCAAGTAGTACACTTAATATTGGTATACCTTCAGCACCTTACTGAGATGTATGCTACCCTTTAACAGAAGTTGAAAAAATTAAACTACTCATTCTTAAATGAAATAACAAAAATAACAAGAATTAAGGCCTACTCCTTGCTGAGCTGGTGAGGAATAACCAACTAAGAAATGGCATGTTAAATAACTCACAGACAACTCTGAGAAAGATGAACCAGTAAAGAATATGCCTGGGATGATGGTGAGGGACAAGCCCCCAACCAAGGCAGCACAAGAGTGGGTAGAGATCAGGTTTGTTCACATGGTACCTAACTGCCTTGGGACAACCACTGAATCAACAACCTTCAGTACTGCTACCATCACAATCCTCTTCAGACATACCTGTCCTGAGGACATCTCCTAGACCATAGGAATGTCCTGTATTAAAGAAGAGTGTTAAAGTAGAAGATATAAGCATGTAGGTCATTTTCTTCTTTATTTACTATACTGTACACCACTGAATCAGAATCTCTAGGTATGGCATCTACAAATGTGTATTTAGTAAAGTCAATAGGTAATTATTGACTGACAGCAAAAAAAAGCATTTGTCAAAGCTATAAGAAATAAATTATATTTTTACTGGTGATGTCATATGGATACTAAGAATTTGACCTGAGAGGAGGCAATATCCTAATGAATAACAAATGTCTTTAGAACACTGCATTAAATGTTTAAAATAAAAAAGAAAGAAATTTTACAAGATTCATCTGGGTAAAGCTTCATCTCTGCTATAAATACCTTGACATATAAAAACAGTCCTACATATAACTATATATTTGAGAAAAGAGGAACTGTAAAATCTGACTTATTTTCAGACATCTCAATTATCTTCCTGCCCACTGCAAAGCAGGAACCCCAAAGAATAGACAGAACACAAGTATACACCACTTTTGTCTTGGACATTGTTATAGCTGTGGAAAATAAGTAGCAGAAGAGGAAAAATAAAACATCAGCTTTTAGGTGCAGGAACAAAAAGGGCATCCCCAGGTGAAGAGAAAATATCAGGGAGACCATAAAGTACTAGCTCAGGAAAGTGACTCTGAAAAGCTGTATGTAACTTTCTAGGTTCACCTCTCAGCAGCACTTGGCTTCAATCTGATCCTAAACAGTATATCAAAGACTCTGAGAAATAATATCAGATCACTGCCCAGACCCAATCTAGCTTCTGAAAGATGTATACTAAGAACATATCTGACAGGGTGCCTGGGTGGCTCAGCGGGTTAAAGCCTCTGCCTTCAGCTCGGGTCATGATCCCAGAGTCCTGGGATCGAGCCCCAGATCAGGCTCTCTGCTCAGCAAGGAGCCTGCTTCCCTCTCTCTCTGGACCTGCTTCTCTGACTACTTGTGATCTCTGTCTGTCAAATAAATAGATAAAATCTTTATATATATATAAATATTATATATATAATATTTATATTACTTATATATAAGTTTATATATTATTTATATATATTTATATAAAAATATTATATATTATTATATATTTATATATAATAGTACTTTATTTTATATATATATATATATATATATATATATAAATAAAAGAACATATCTGACAAACATGGGAAAAAGGCTTTGAAACAGAACTGATTATAACCATAATCCAAACATAGCTGGCTAGTTGGAAATTATAGCTTGAATCCAACCAGAGTGTTTATCTGCTTTTAAAATTAAAACAAAAACCCCAAGAAATCCCACAGTATTCTCCATATCATTTAAACAAAATTAAGTGTCATAAAACATGCAAAGATCTAAGGTAAAACCCAAAGCTACTCAACCTACAAACAAGGAAAACCTGAACTTCACACAGGAAAAGAATCAACAAACACCAGTGCCAAAACAAGACAGAAGTTGGAATTAATTGAAAGAGATTTTAAAAGGGCTGTTATAAAAATTCTCCCAAAGTAAGAGAGAACTCTTGAAGGGAATAGGAAGAGAAAGTCTGAGCAAAAACACAGGATATGGGAAATATATAAAGTGGAATTTTAAAACTGAAAAGATTCAATAATCAAATTTTAAAATGCACCAGCAGGACTAAATACCAGAATTTGAGATAACAGACTGAACTTGAAGACAGATCAACAGAAATCATGCAATCTGAGCCAAGGAGAAAAAACACACTAGAAGGAAAAAAAAATAATAATACTGGGGTGGGAGGTTGGGGGAACCAGGTGGTGGGTATTAGGGAGGGCACGTATTGCATGGAGCACTGGGTGTGGTACAAAAACAATGAATACTGTTACACTGAAAAGAAATTAAAAAAAAAAAGAATACAAAAATAATAATAATAATACTATGAGTGACTCTATGTACACAAATTTGACAACTTACATGTAATGGAGAAATTACTCAAAACCACAGATTGTCAAAACTCACCCCAAATGAAACAGATAACCTGAGGAGATCTGTGATTATTAATAAATTTAATTCATATTTTAAAACTTCTGTAAAAGAAATACTGAAGGCCAGATGTTTTCCTAGCAAATTCTTCCAAAGTTTAAAGGAATTATATCAGTTCTATATAATCTCTTAGGGAAAATATAAATCACAAGTTAGAAAATTAATCAAATTGAGTTAATGAGCCTTTGGGTGCCTGGAAACGACAGGTTTTGGCAAGGATGTGGAGAAAGGGGATCCCTCATACATTGTTGGTGGGAATGCAAGTTGGTGTAGCCACTTCGGAAAACAGTATGGAGAGTCCTCAAAAAATTAAAAATAGTTACATTAAGATTCTGCAATTGCACTACTATTTACCCCAAAGATACAGATGTAGTGAAAAGAAGGGCCATATGTATCCCAGTGTTCATAGCAGCAATGGCCACAACTGCCAAACTGTGGAAAGGGCCAAGATGCCCTTCAAGAGACGAATGGATAAAGAAGATGTCGTTCATATATACAACAGAGTATTATGTCTCCATCAGAAAGGTTGAATACCCAACTTTTATATCAACATGGATGGGACTGGAGGAGATTATGCTGAGTGAAATAAGTCATGCAGAAAAAGTCAATTATCATATGGTTTCACTTACTTGTGGAACATAAGGAATAACATGGAGGACATTAGAAGGAAAGGAAAAGTGAATTCGGGGAAATTGCAGGGGGAGATGAAGCATAAGAGACTGTGGACTCTGAGAAACAAACTGAGGGTTTTGGAAGGAAGGGGTATGGGGGGCATGGGTGAGCCTAGTGGTAGGTATCAAGAAGAACACTATTGCATGGTGCATAAACAATGAATCTTAGAACACTGAAAAAAATAAAATAAAATTAAGATGTTGAAAAAAATTAAAATTTAAATTAAAAAAAGAGTCCAGAAATAGAGCCACAAATATGTTCAAAGGCATTTTTGACAAAAGTATCAAAGCAATTCAATAAAGAATAGTCTTTTCAACAAATGGTACTAGAACATCCATATGCAATAAAATTAATTTCACTTACACTTCAAACCATATATAAAAATTCTCAAAACAGTCTACAGATCTATACATCAAATTAAAACTATAAACATTCTTCAAATAAACAGAAGATTTTTGTAATCTTGGATTGGGCAAAGATTTCTTAAATATGATGCTACTGAAATGACCATAAAAAATACTGACAAATTTGATTTCAAGAGAACTTCCTCTCTTAAAAAAATGAATAACAGAATAAAAAGAGAAGTTATAAACTGGGAGAAAATATTTACAATAATTCAGGTAAAATACTGGGCATAGTGTCTAAATCACAGAGAGCATTTACAGACTGTGAGCTATTTTTTAAACAACAGCGACAGTAAAAATAATGATAATATGAAGCTCTAGGGATTTTAACGGACTTCACTAACTCACAGTTGTACACAGCTGCCTAAAAAGCAAATACCATTTTTTTCAACATTCGTTTCATCATTTACATGCCTGTTTAAGTATTTATCTATAAATACATAAAGAAGTATTAAAAATCAATTAAAACAGGCAACATTTTTGTTCATGGGCAAAATAACAGACACCAAAGATCATACAAAAATATTAAATAAGTACATGAAAATATGCTCAAAATCATTAGTCATTAGGCAAATGCAAATTTAAATCACCATGAGATAGCACTGCACATCTATGTGAAGGGCTTCTGAAAAATACAATACCAGGCACAGGCAAGGGGGCAAAACAACTCCAACTTCTGTTAATCACTGGTGGGAACACAAAATCAGATAGCCACTCTGGAAAATAGTTTGGCCATTTCTTAAGTTACATATATACTTACCATACAACCCAGAAATCCTATTACCAAGGTACTTATCCAAGAGAAATGAAAACATGTACACCTGAACATCTGTGCATAAATGTTTATAGAAGCTTTATTCACAAATGCCCCAAACTAGAAAGTGACACAAATATCCTTCAACTGGTAAATGGACAAATTATGATACATGCATACAATGGACTACTACTCAGCATTAAGCAGGAATAGATTAGTGATATGAGGATAGCATAAATGAATTTGAAAATTAATTATGGTAAATGAAAAAAGCCAGACTCAAAGGACTGTATATGATTCCATTTATATGACAGTCTTGAAAAGGCAAACTATAGTGACATAAAAAAAGACATCAGTGGTTACCAAGAGCTAGCCGCAGATGTAAGGATTGACTGTAAAAGTTAAAAACAAAAAGGGGGGATGGAATTTTGGGGATGACTGTAATACCTATGCAATTGTAAAGATCTGTCAAGTTCACAGACTATACAACAAAAAAGGCTGAATTTTAGTTCATGTAAGTTATACCTCAGAGCTGTACTAGATTGAATAATGTCCCCCTAAAAATTCATGCCAATCTAAAACTTGGGAATGTGACTTCATCCAGAAATAGCGTTTTTGCAAATGTAATCAAGTTGAGGTCATAATGGATTCGCATCAAGCTTAAATCCAATATGACTGGTATCTTTATAAGAGAGAAATTTGCATGCACACACATACAGGTCATGTGAAGGTTATGTGAAGATGGGAGGCAGAGACAGCTGTGATACATCTGTAAGGCAAAGAATGCCTATGATTGCCAGCAACCACCAGAAGCCAAAGAAGCAAGGAAGATTCCTCTCCTAGATCCTTCAGAGAGCACATGGCCCTGACAACACTTTGATTTCAGATTTCTAGCCTTCAGAACTGTGAGAGTACAAATTTGTTGTTATATGCCACCCAGCTTGTTGTACTTTATTATGGCAGCCCTAGAAAATTAATAGACCTGATTAAGGGGCGCCTGGGTGGCTCAGTGGGTTAAAACCTCTGCCTTCAGCTCAGGTCATGATCCCAGGGTCCTGGGATCGAGCCCCACATCGGGCTGTCTGCTCCACAGGGAGCCTGCTTCCTCTTCTCTCTCTCTGCTTGCCTCTCTGCCTACTTGTGATTTCTATCTGTCAAATAAATAAATAAAATCTTTAAAAAAAAAAAAAGACCTGATTAAAAAAAATTTAAACCAAATAAAAGGAGAATGTAACACCAGATAAATCTCAACAATGACAAGAAAAATAAAATTGACATACCAGTATTACTATTACTTTGCAAGGTAGAATTAAAGATAAAAAGTATTAATGAGCATAAATGAAGACTTTAGTCATCAAAGAAACACTCCACCAAGGTGATCAGCCAATCACAAACATTTATATACCTAATAAAATAGCCTGAAGATACTAAAACAAAATTTGACAGCATTAAAAGAAGAAATTAAAAAAATCTGTAACTATAGCAGGAAATTAACACTACTCTCAGAAACTCACAGATCAAAGATAAAAATTTAGTAAGGATGAATAAGAGATAAATAATACAATTAAAACGTTTAATAGAATAGATTCACTGCTATCTAAAATACACAAATACAATGTTCTGTTCAAACAAACACAGAAAGTTCACAAAAAGTGAATATACTCTAAGCCAGGGAATAAATAAATTACGGTCCACAGGACAAAACCAGTCAGATGTCTATTTTTATTTAGTCCATGAGCTAAGAATGGCTTTTACATTTTTAAATGAGTCCACTTTAAATGATTCTATAAATATCAACTAAGAGCTGCAATTTTGCTTCTTGCCCAAAAAAGCTAAAATATTTACAATGTGGCCTACTAAGGAGAAGTTTTCCAACCTTTGCTTTAGGACACAAAAGCAAATATCGACACATTCCAAACAACTTATATCATATAGATATTCTTTATTATGAATGTACTAAGATTAGAAATCATTAAAAAATGAAAGCCCATACACAAACCAGTATTTTTGAAAACTGACAAAACATTATTCTAAAATCAAGTAAGTTAATAGGATAGGCCAAGACAACTGAGTTACTAATGTTTATTTGCTATGCCTCAAAGGAAAAAAAAATTGTAACAGTCTAGCGGTCTAGATTTAGGCAATCAAAGAGGGAAAAATTTATTTCTATCAGAGTATAAGAGCCTAAAGATCATGAATAAGATTTCCAACTGAATCAATTAATAAAACCATCTCCCCTCCAAATAACTCTGAGACTAACCAATGGTAGTACTCCCTATTAAACCTTGATTCAAGTGAAAAGTGCCCAAGCCTAAATTGGGAAAAGTGTCTTTAAGCATTAGAGTGAGAAGAAAAACATAAAATGGGACAGAAAACCTTCTCTTTAAAAAAAAAAAAAACACTGAGTAACAATCACGCATGCAATGTTCATGCTTCATATTACATATACTAAGAAGCTAATATTTATTGAACAATGGTGGCATTGTTCTAAGCATTTTACATAAACATATTTAACAAATGCAAAAATACATAATAACTACAACACACCAATGCATGAAAATTAAGCAATTCATAGTTAACTGATTGTCCAAGTATGCTGGGCCACTTTACTAAATGAAGTATCTCAGAAGTTTCTATGGATTCTAGTTTGGATTTTTGAACTCTAAATACAATTAATCTTAATTAACCCTTATGCCATTCACATTTTATTTAAGATTCAAAAAGATAAACTTTCCTTTATTCTAAGAGCATTAGGAGACTACTGTCAGCAAGTCATCTTTCACTTTTCTCTTTTCACATAGCATCAATGTAAACTTTCATTCTAATATTATGACTCTGTTCCACATACTAACTTATTGGAAAACCCTATAACAAACTCCATCTTACCCAAGTGGTTCTTCCATGAGTTTGCAAAAACTGGGATCTTCCTATGAGTTCCAGAGCAGCTGCAATGGACATGGATAGTTGAAATGACTAACAAAAAAGTTTGGCAGCGTTGACCAATCTCTGCTGACAAGCATCATCAGTGATGTCAACAAAGCTGCCTTGTTTTTCAGATATGCTACAACACAATCACAAGAGGCATCCTAGGAAAGGGAGTAGAGGAAGAGGAGAGATTGATTTTTTTTATTTTCTTTTTGAAAAGTTGTTTCTTTAAAAACAAAAGTATATGGATGAACAATCACATCACATCACACAGACTCTACAATGTGCATCAAGAATAATTTTTGAGTAACACTGTAATTCACCTATGCGATTTAACATCTAATCATTCAGGTTATATTTGAGATGATTTCTAAAATACAAATTTATAAAGACTGATTTTTTAATAAGAGCTTCAGAGATGAGATGATCCTAACAAACGGTTGGGACAAAGATATTTTTAAAGCAGAAAAATATGGCATTTCGACTGACTGGAACATTGTTATATATGAGCAGGTCTGTAATATTCCAAGCAAATATTATTTATAAATTTCCTCTGTTTCAACTTTTATACTAAACATAATTATATACATTTGAGTCAGGATATCCTTTTCTGTAGATTTCTTCTGTCACATCTGAAAATATCAGTTATAAATTTCTTCTAATTTTTTAATTAAAAAAATAAGCTCTTCAGACCATTTGTTTACTAATAGTATGAACTAAATAACTGCTTCTATACTACTGAATTTGTCCTCAACATTTCCTTTAAAATCCTTTTGTGTCCAATTGTTTTTTAGTAGATACTTCAGGGCATATGTCTGCATTTTCTGTTCTTTTCCACTGCTTTATGTTTGTCTCAGTATTATATCCTGCTCTAAAGAGTTCCCTCCCACCCCCTTTCTCTTTTTGTGTTTCTCCAAGAACACAGAATAAACTCTTTGGTGTTAACAGTTTTGGAGTCTCTTTCATGAACACCACAAAGGTGTTTTGATTTTGACTGAAATGGTATTACATCTATAAAAAAAATACTAGAAAAAACCGTAAGTTCCAATCATACACTCAGTTTGTATCTTATCTTTTGCCCTTTGTAACATATCATTTTTATAAATGCTTAATCCTTATATGTTCTCCTAGAGTATAAGGTAGCTGGTTACATTAATATCCATGGAGTAAGTTAATTTTCACATTTAGCTTTCCTATAGAACATAAAATTTTTCTTCAAATCTTTTATACAAAATTTTGGAGGGACCTTTATAAAACATCACACCTTTCAGCATATTTACTGAGGATTAATGTTTTGTTGATGCAGTGATCGTTCACATTATTTTCAATTTAAATCTGTGACTTGTCTTGGAGTTTTAAGTATAGCATTGTTTATGTACTAGAAGAGGTTTATTTTTGGGGGAAGAACCATAACCCACAAAAGAAATAATTTATTCACAAATATAATTTATATAAATTTATATAAATTATTCACGAAATAATAATGTATTCACGAATATCTGTTCACATATGTGTGTGTATGCAGATATCTAAATAAGGATGGATGATTCGATCGTGGACAGACAGATATAGATATCACATTAAAAACAAGTTCCACAAGGCATATTTGTCTTTGCTACATGTGATGCCCTCTGATAGTGCCTATACTATTCTACTTAATTAGCAAAAATTCTAGTTATAATGGCCAAAATATATTTCAAAACCCACTATCCAGTTGTAATGTGTAGTTTTAAGAACAATTCACTACGTGTAAGACAAGAATTGTGTCATCTTTTTCATCTTCATTATTACAATCTTAGTACTCAACAAGTACTTAATAAAATACCTGAATGATGGAATAACATTAATTAAATGAATACTAAAATAAATGGAATTAGCTTTTTGAGCAGTCACATAAAATTTTGAGCAATGTAAGCAATTAAAAACCACTGACCTTCACATATTTATTGTTATTATCATTATTGTTAGTAATACCTAACATTTATTAATAGCTTTCTATGCATCAGACATTATGCTTAGCACATTATCTGAATTTCCTCATGCATTCTTTACAACAGTCCTGAGATAGGAGCTATTATAATTTCTGTATTTTTTAGAGGGAATTTGTCCAAGACCACACAACAAACAAGTATAAGAACTGGTCTAAATTAAAATTCTAATTTCTTGAAATCACATTCACTCTTATTAATTTTCATCATTAATATCTAGAAATTCAGCATTATCCCAATTACCCCACAACTAAAACCAACTCAAGTGTCTATCAACAGGTATATGAATAAAAATAAAATTATGATATACACACACACAGACACACACACATACACAACAAAATGCTATTCAGCAGTAAAAATGAATGAACTACTGATACTCTCAAAACAAATGAATATCAAAACCATTATGTTGAGTGAAAAAACCCAGAAACAAAAAGAATAGACACTGAATGATCTCATTTAGATGAATTTCTAGAAAAGACAAAATTTTAGTAACAGAAAGCAGAGCAAAGGCTGCCTGGGATAGGTTTGAGAGAGGACTGACTCCAAAGGGACATGAGAGAATTTCAATAGCTACAGAAACATTCTTTATCTTGATTGTGGTGGTGGTGGTTATATAACTGTAGACATATTCATTAAAACAGAAACTGTATAGGTAAAATGGGTACACTTTATTTGAATGTGAATACTACCTTAATGAAGTTGGTAGATTTTTTTTTTCTAACTCGCTTCTTCTTCCTCTTCACTATCCTTTCCCTTCCTGAACAAGCCATTAGGTGAGAAAGAGCAAGATCAGTCTCTACTCAAAAAAAGCCCAAGTAGAGAACAGGTCCCTGCAGGGACGTAGCTTTGCAGTTTACCAGGCATGTCAAAGTCCACAAGACTGAAAAAGGACATTCAGAGAGGGAGTAGGGGAACATTTGAGCCTGAGTAGAATAAGAAGGGCACATGCATGCACTAATGGGCAGCCCCGTATGGACTGTCAGAGTCCAGCCTGACTGAGGTAAGCATCCACACATGACATGTCCTGGAGAGGACTATCAGAGCTCAAGCAGTATGAGGAGGGTATCTATATAGGAAAAGAACTAGTGTCAAGTGTCAGAAACAATTATGGCAAGAAATGTGTGCATGTGCAGGTATCAACTGACATGTGGTATCAAGCCCAAGCAAAGTAAGGAGGCATCCATATGGGGAGAGAGGCTGGTGTGGGATGTAAGAATCCAGGGGACTGGTTGACAAGGAGTTAAAGCCCAAGTAGAATGAGGAAGGTGTACACAGAGGATGATAAGAAGCTATGCATGAGGATTCATTAAGATACAGAATTTTAATGGGGTGAGGAGAGGAACTACATAGGAGAGATGATAACTGCAGTGGCAGGAATTGGTTGCACCCTTGATGATTCATTAAATGAATAAATATATTAAGGAAAACAGAAACCAATTTTCTCACTGTTGGAGGAGAGAATTATAAATACAGAAAAAGAGAAATGCTGTATTTAGCCTGGAATTAAATTTATGAGAACAAGCATTCAATACATAGAGGCAAATTATACAGGCAAACAGAGTTTTCAATACATAGAGGCAGATACAGAAATACAGTCATAAGTATGCATATAAACATTCACAAGTACACACATGTATACTCACACACCTTGAGAGGGCTTAAGGGCACTGACAACCCAATTCAATAAGCACACTAACCCCCAGATCATGGCTTCTAAATACTATTCCCCACTAGAAGTAACCAGCATTCCTTGAAAAAAATGACTGTTCCCAGAAAGGAAGAGGGAAAATACTAAATAAGAATGGGGTATCTTGCATTGCCAAAAACATACTCAAAGAATGATGGGTACGAAGTCAAAAGTACACAGAACCCAAAAGAGTTCTCAAATGCCAAATCTTAAAACAGTATGAGCATCAAAGTAAACTACAATTCACAGATTATAAATGATGACATAAAATAAGGAACCATGAGTATATGCATAATTACATAAATAAGTGAATAAAGTGGAAATCTGACAAGGAATAGAGTATTTATATAGTTTCAAAATTCCTCTCTGTAAAATACTAATTATAATGGGGGAGAGAGTAATGTTACAGTAGAGAAGGCTAACAGACAATACCTTTATCAAGTGATTTGTGATAGTATCACTAAAGAGACAAACCAAAGTCATGGGCCACCTGACAATGAGAACAAAGCAGCACTGTTCCTGTGACATTCCTGCTGAAGATATATAACCTAAATCCAATCATATGGCTACAAAGACAAACCCAAACTAAGGAGCATTCTGCAGAAATAACTGACCTATAACATTAAAAAGTGTCAAGGTCATCAAGGCAAGGGAAAACTGAGGAAGTACTGAAGTTTGAAGAAAACTAGACACATGACCATTAAAAATATTATGTGATTCTGAACTAGATCTTTTTGCTATAAAGGACATTACTAGGACAGATGGCAAGCCCTGAACAGGCTCTGAAGCTTACATGGTAATAACACATCAGTGCTGACTACCCTGATTTCAATGACTGCATTGTGGTTACACATGAAAAAATCTTCAGAGAATATACACTTAATATTTGGTAGTGATGTATTTCAGCAGGCAACTTACTCTCACATGGCTCAGGGGAAAAAAGTTATGAAACTTTAAGTACTGTAAATGTTTTTGTAAGGATGAGAATGTTTTTAAAAGAATTTTCATATTAAAAAATAAAATAAAATAAACAAATTTCCTTCGTTCATAAAGGGTAGCCACAAAAAAAAAAAAAAATAGTAGCTATCACGTTTAACAGTCAACCATTGAAAATACTCCTGTTACGTTCAGGAGCAAGACAGGAACAATTCAGTATTAAACTAGAATTTCAAGCCAGTCCATAAGCCAAGGAAAAATACAAACACCGAAAAGGAAAAAGAATTGTCATTAGTGCAGATTAATAAATATCATCATCATCATCATCACCTAAAAAATTCCAAATAAATCTATGGATAAGTTATTAAATAAGTAATAATTTTATCTAAGTTGCTGCCTGGGATCCAGCCCCACATCAGGCTCTCTGCTCAACAGGGAGCCTGTTTCCCCTTCTCTCTCTGCCTGACTCTCTGCCTACTTGTGATCTCTCTCTCTGTCAAATAAATAAATAAAATCTTTTTAATAAATAAATAGATAAATAAAATAGCAACAAAAACTTTAAGTCCTAGAAATAAATCTAAAAAAAAAATTATACAAGCCTTTTAAATAAAAAAGTATAAAATTTTATTGAAAAAACTCTTAAAACTGAATCAGTGGGGACCCATGGGTGGCTCAGTCAGTAAGCATTTGTCTTTGGCTCAGCTTATGATCCCAGGGTCCTGGGATCCAGCCCTGCATTGGGCTCCCTGTTCAGTGGGAAGCCTGCTTCTCCCTCTCCTACTCCCCAGCTTGTGTTCCCTCTCTCCCTGTCTCTCTATCAAATAAATCTTAAAACAAAACAAAACTGAATCAATGGACATATATTTATCAGAGGTTTGGACACTCAGTCTAAATATTGTAAGCTGTGGGGGCACCTGGGTGGCTTAATCTGCCTTTGGCTCAGGTCATGATCCCAGAATCAGCCCCATATCAGGTTCCTTGCTCAGTGGGGAGCCCACTTCTTCCTCTGACTGCCACTCCCCTTGCTTGGGCTCTTGCTTGCTAACTTGGCTCTCTCTCTCCCTCTGTCACATAAATAAATAAAATCTTTTAAAAATAAACAAACAAATAAAATATTATAAGATGTTAATTCTTTCTGAAATTGATCTATTAGTTCATTGTTATTCCCATTAAAATCCCAAAAGAATTTTTCACAGGACTCAACAAAATGATTCTAACATTTTATGAAAAAGCAAAAGACTAAGAATAGTTAAGATACTTCAGCAGAAGAGCAAGACTGGGAACCACGATGATGTATTATCAAGCCTTACTAACAATGTTAGATTGTGTTACTTGACATTGGGATAGTGTCACATATATGGACAGGCACCACATATGTGAGGAAAAAGAATGGATTCTTAATACTTTCAGCACCGAATCCACTAATTATTCATATAGGAAAAAAATGAAAGTGGATATCTAGCTCACACTTACACACACTGAAATCAATACCAAGGTATTTGTAATTTAATTGTAAATTAAATTTTTTTAAAGAAAGGGATATTATGTCTATAACCTCAAGGAGAGATTTCTTAAATATTTTTGAAAGGAAAAAAACCCACACATATACAAAAAAAAGTCTGTTAACTTCAACTATATTAGAATTGAGAATATTTGCTCATGAAAAGATACCACAGAATGAAAAAGGAGGCTACAGAAGGGAAGAAGATATCTGTAACATATTTAACAAAATGCTTACATCTAAAATATACAAAAAAAATCTAAAACACAGACAGAAGACATGACCAGGCAACAAACATTCCATAAACGTAAGAAGAAGCTCAAATTTCTTATTAGTCAAGGAAATACAGAATAAAACCACAATTAAGTATCACTATATTCCCATCACATGACAAAAATAAGAAACTGGATAATACCAAGTGTTGCACAGATGTAGAAAATGGAAAACAGCATAAACTACTTATGGGGAGTGAAACTGAACAATTTTGGAAAATAGTATCATATTTCTAAAGTGCAATACTTCTATGTCTCATGATTCAGAGATTTCACTCCTAATTAATCCAGAAGAACTTTCACATATGTGTACCAGGAAAATGTTCATATTACTTGTCATAGCAGAAAGAAAAACCCAAACTGGAAAGAAATAAAGTGTGTATCAAGAGTAAAATGAGCAAAGACTTTATTGTTTGCTCATAAAATACAGAAATGAAAATTTATGAAACAACGTAAATATGAATCAAACTTAAAATGTTGAATAAAGAAGCAAGTCACAGAGAAACAGCATAATTTCATCTATATAAACTTCTAAAAAGAGTCAAAACTAGTATCCACAGGACTACAAACATAGACAGTTAAAAATTAACAGAAAAACAAGGAAAATGTTAGATTCTGGAAGTACCTACAATCAGGAAGGAGTACATAGGAGCTTCTTCTTCTTCTTTTTTTTTTTTTTTAAAGATTTTATTTATTTATTTAACAGAGAGAGAGAGCTCATAAGTAGGCAGAGAGGCAGGCAAAGAGAGAGGAGGAAGCAGGCTCACTGCTGAGCAGAGAACCGGATGTGGGGCTCAATCCCAGAACCCTGAGATCATGACCTGAGCCGAAGGCAGAGGCTTTAACCCACTAAGCCACCCAGGTGCCCCAACATAGGAGCTTCTTAATGTGTCAATTCTTTAAAAAAAAATTTTTTTTTAAAGATTTTTATATTCATTTGAGAGAGACAGAAAGAGCACAAGTCGGGGGTGGGGGGGTGGTGGGAGGGAGAAATGGACTTCCCCGCTGAGCTGGGAGCCTGCCATGGGGCTCAAACCTAGGACCTAGAGATTGTGACCTGTGCTGAAGGCAGACGCTCAACCATCTGAGCCACACAAGTACCCCTAATGCCTCATTTATTAGCCTGGTTGTGAGTACACAACCTGTTTCACATTATTTATTTGTACCCTTATGTTGTATATGTGCCTTCCATGTATATTTCATAAACTACTCCCCACCCCTCGAATGATGAAAGAAGTCCAGAGATAAAGAAACATGAGTTCCCTGGCTTTTCTGTGGTTCTTTGCCACCAAGAGGCATTATTTCAGCAGCTCCTTAATTCTTAGTACACTCACCCAGAATGCTGCTGCTTTAAATACTCCATCCAACACACATACACACACTCCCTCACTCATTTACACAGAGAGCAAGAGCCAAGGTAAGAGGTCAGACAGGAGCATTAGAAGAGCATTAGAAAAAGTACTGGTTTTATTCTCAACATTGGTGGTGAGAGGAAATACTGAAATAAAACATTTGTACACTACACTTGACAATTCATAAAACTTCTTCTTCTATTACACTTCTTTATTTTTATCCCCTAAACAGGTAGATAGGGTGTGAATCAAATATTTTACAATCCCCCCAAAAAATGTCACTAAGAGTTATCATCATGCTCTTCTCATGATTCCATCTTAAGAGTTTTCATTTCCTACCACAGGGTCAAAACAGATGCTGATTATGATAATATCATAAAGCAAAGAGGGAAAATAGTGAAAAAATAGTGAAAAGAAATGGGAAGCAAGAAAATGGGTCGGCATAACCACTTTGGAAAACCGTTTTGCATTATACACTAAATCTATATCTACATACTTTATGACTCAGCTACTCCACTCTTATAGACCCAACAAAAATGTACACATATGTTCACCAAAAGACACAAACTAGAATATTACAGCAGCATTATTCATAGTAATCCCAAACTGGAAAACTGCTAAATGCTTATCAATTGTAGAACAAATAAAAAGTGCATATTCACATCATGTAATACTCTTATCTACAGCAATGTGAATGAACGCAGAAAATGGATGACTTACAAAATCTTGAGAAAAAGAAGCCAGATACAAAAAGAGTATATATAATTTCACTTGTATAAATTTCAGAAACATGCAAACAAATCTATGTTTTCAAAAACTGGTAGTCACCATTAGAAATGAGAGGTAGTGATGCTTCTGTTTGGGGGTTTGGTATAAAGTTCTGTTTCTTCCTGGGTGCTGCCTACATGTGTATTTGTAGTTTGTGAAAAGAGAGATAGACATATATTAACTATCCCCTTCTCTCCATGTATATTATGCTTCAATTGTTTGAAACAGGGTATACGAAATTAAAGTAAGGAGACAAGACATCACTGAAAAATCATTTTTTTAAATGTCCCCATGTTACAGATCAGGATCAAAATTCTTATTTAACTATCTCTAAGCTGGCAACACAATATGAGAAGCTAAAAAATTTCAGAAGCCCTGAATTTAAAATGCATTCTGCATTAGAATGCAACTGTGTGACCTTGAGAAAAACAAATCTGGGAATCTTAATTCTCTGCCATTAAAATAAGATTACTGCAATCCTCTCAGTCCCACAGTGTCACTGCAATAAAGAAAACAGGGTACATGAAAGTACTATTTAAACTGTGAAATAACCTTGAACTACAAATAACAAAAACAAAAAAAAAATAGATCAAAGGTAAAATAAAATGGCTTATAATTTTAAATTTTATCTGTGTACAATGAGAAGTCTGTTCAAGTGAATGCTTAAATACAGAGGCCTATTTAGTAAGTATGCTATAGCTGGGTTTGGCTGAGGGGCTGCAGGGTGATGGTAAGGAGTTGGGGCTGCCTTCACATTCTTCTCTCCCTGTTGCCCCCTGTCAATCTCCTAAGAATGCCACTGTGCACAACAAGCCTTGGAGTCATGAAGATGGGGGGGGTGGTGGAGCCCTGGTTTTATCACTAATTAGCTATCTCTCTCTTTCTCTCTCTCTCTCTCTCTTTTTTTTTTTTTTTTAAGATTTATTTATTTTAGAGAGAGAGCCCATGAGGAAGGGGGTCGGGAAGGAGAGAAAGAGACTCCCCACTGAGCTTGGAGTCCCATGGAGGTCAATCTCATGACACTGAGATCATGACATGAGCTGAAATCAAGAGTTCAATGCTTAACCAACTGAGTCACCCAGCTGCCCCACTAATTAGCTTTCTGAGCCTCGACGTCTTCAGCTGTGAGATGAAGCAGCTATCACCAGCTTTTCAAGAACTAAAGATAACGTACATTAGGAAACCTAGAATATTGCCCAGTACACAATACAGACAACTATATAAGTTTTACATACACAACTCTGTAGGACATATACATGGAAGAGAGCACAATTTTAACTATTTTCAAAGCAATTAAATCTAACAAATTTAGGCTAAAACTGGGATGTCTGCAACAGTCTCTTAAATATTGTGATTTAAGTCATTCCCTCTGCTATTCATTTTCCACAAATCCCTTCAAATAACATTTTTAAAATATCAATTTAGCCATGTCACTCACTTGGCTTACTACTGCCTAAAGAGTAATGCCCAAACTCCTTTTGTGGCACATAGGCCCTTTACAGTCTGTCCTAAACCTAACTATCACTACTGCCTCTTCTCTAGCATCCTACATTTTAACCATATCCCATTACGAACTGATTTTGAATAGGAATGTGTAGTCTACGGCCATACCACCCTGAACGCGCCCGATCTCGTCTGAATAGGAATGTGTAGTTTTCCAATAACTTTTTTTCCCAAAATAGTAAATACATATTTTAGAAAATTAGAAATTAGAAAATGTAGATTAAAAAAAAAATCACATTCTCACCAGCTGGGTATCATCACTATTAACAACTTAGTGCATTTCCTTCTGGAGATACACATATATAAACATATGTAAAAATATATGACTATAATGCACATGCTGTTTTATAACCTATCTTTAGTCAACAATCTTTACTTTCCATTTCAGTAAATTTCTACCTCATCTAAAACACAGGTCATATTCAAATTTCCTCCAATTGTCCAAAATGTCTTCTGTAGTTGATCTGTCAACCAATATCCAATTCAGAATCTCACATTACATCTGGCTGTCTGCTAAATTTCTTTTAATGTAGCCCTTTCACCTCCCCACATCAACTTTTGGGACACTAAGAAGCTAAAGGGGTATTATTATTTATTTTTATTTTCTCTAATTTTATCACACTTTCTACATTTATTTGTTGGCATTCTTCAGCAAAATTGAATCCTAATTCATTAAGAATTCATTAAGAATTCAGTTACTGAAATATAGATGCCAGTTTAGTTACTGAAATACAGATCCCACTATAAATGCAATATAAATGTTTAATTCTTATTAATAAACATTTTTAATGTAAGAAATTATATTAAAAGTTACTTCAAAGTGTATCAAGTGAACACTTTTTCTGACTTTCTCTTCATTATCCTACATACTCATGGGTTTTCCCATAGTCATCATGACAAATGCAGCTCATGTTCTGAAGAACCTGTAACCATGTTCATGCTGATTCCACTCATCTCCCCCAAATCCTAAACTGATAAATTCAACTTACAGTTTCAATTCTCCATAATGCCACAGAATGAACTTCTTCATCTCCAATGCCACAGCAATTTTTCTATTTTGTATACTACATAAAGTGTGATATTTGGTTGCATATCTTTTTCATTTTCTGGATTTCTCTTTCACAAGTAAGGATAATGTCTTTCACCAGTGTTATTTACAGTTTGATTTGCAGATCACTTCTGGCACAGATTATTCTCTGTCTGCGACATAATAAAAAGCTTGCACCAGACTATAAATCAACTGGTTACTAAACAGTTTAGTTTTGGCTCAGTTTCTTTCTTTGATAGCAAAAATTTCTGGAAGAAGGATGAAATGTGTTTATTTCAATTCTGGCAAGAGTTCTTTAACACTTCATGGACTAATAACAAATTCTTCTACAAGCTACTTTGAATCGCATTGCCCAATCATCAATTTGCTCTTAACTGCCAGAAATACAAAAGGAATATAAACAACTGTTTGCTGAGAAAGAAGGCAGTATGCAGGAGTAAAGACCATGGATGTGCCAAAATATCCCTTCTAAGGTAAAGGATAAATCATTACACATCTGGATCCTCCTATAATCAAAAAAAGATGTAGAGTACCTAGTGGGTATCTTTGGATTTTGGAGGCAACATACTCCGAATCTGGGTGTGTTATTCTGGCCCACTTACCACGTGACCCAAATAGGTGCTAGTTTTCAGCAGGTTCAGAAGGTTCTGCAACAACAGGTCCTACCTGCTGAGCCCAGAGGGTTTTGCAGTGGGTCCAGGCTGCTGTTCAACCTGCTCTGCTCTGTGGGTCCTATGACCTAGCAGGTCCCATGGTGTGGAAGTATCAATGACTGCAGACTAAAAGAAGCCTTTGTACATGAATCTCAGTGAAGGCCCTAACAATTCTGGAGAAAAACCCTGCCATCCTTTGTAGATAACCACTGTTCTTTTGAAATACAGCTTCTGGCCTGCTACTGTGTCTTAGTAGTGACTGAATGCTTAATCTTGGGCCACCAAGTTACCACGCTACCCGAGCTGCCCATCATGAACGGGGTGTTATTTGACTCACAAAGTCATAAAGTTGCAGGTGTATGGTATAAATGTGATTAGGTCTAATCAGGCCCTAAGTATACAAATAAGTTACATGAAGAAGTGGCTCAAATGCCCATGGTCCCCGCTCCTTCTACACTGCCCTCTCTATCCAAACTACATGGCCTCATGGGGAGTTCCCTAGAATCAGCTGACAAAGAGAAGACAAGACTCAGGTCTGGTTTACAGTTCCATATGATATGCAGACAACATCTGGAAGTGGATAGCTACAACATTACAGTTCCTTTCTGGTACAACCTGGAAGAATACGGGTAAGGAAAATCCTTCCAGGGGACAGAACTTCAAGCACTGCACGTGGCTGTTCACGTTACTTAGAAGGAAAAATATCCAGACATGCAATTGTATATCAACACATGGGCCAACGGCCAGAGACTTAGAAGAAACATGATTGAAAAACTGGTGACAAGGAAATCTGGGGAAGAGATAGGTGGATAGACCTCTGTGAATGCACAAAAAAACATGAAGATATTTGTGTCTCATGTGAATGGTCACCAAAGGGGACCTCAGCAAAAGAGAATTTAAAAATTTAAGTGGGTAGTCTGATCCATTCCTGTATATCAGTCAGCCTCTCACCCCAGCCACCTCTGTTATCCCCCAACAGGCTCATAAACAAAATGGCAATGATGGCAGAGATGGAGGTTGACTTAGCAACATGGCCACCCCGGCTACAGTCATTGCTTTCTGCCTACCTTGCCGGTAGGAGAGATCAACACTGAGCCCCCGATGTGGCACCACTCACCCCTTCAATGATCAGCCAGCTACCTGGTGGCAGGTTGAGGATACTAGACCACTTCCATCATGGAAAAGACAATGTTTTGTCCTTACTGGAATAGACACTTGTTCTGGATATGGAGTTGCTTCTCTGCTCACAATACTTATACCAAAACAACCTCCATGGACTTACAGAATGCCTCCCCAATGTGGGTAAACCTTATCCAACCCACTGAAGGCCTGAACAGAAGAAAAGATGGAGTAAGGGAAAATTCACTGTCTGTCTTTAAGCAGGAATATTGGTCTTCTGCTGCTTTTGAACTCATACTCATTCTGTAACTTAACTGCTGGCTCTCCTGGTTCCCAGGCCTTCAGACTCAGACTAGAATTATACCATGAGACCTCCTAGGTTTCTAGCTTACCAACCACTGCTCTTGGGATTTCTCAACCTCCATAACTATGTGAACCAACTCCTTATAATAAATCTTCCTCCCTCCCCCTGCTTTATCTATCTCTCTCTTAGTTCTTTCTCTTTGGAGAACCCAAACTAATTCCGAAGGCAATTCCTTCAAACTGGTAATAGACACTAAGGGGAAATTGAGGAAATGCAAAGGTGGTTTCTCATTTGTCCTTATCAAGTATGGCCTCTTGATCAGGTCCTGAAGATCAAGAAAATAAAGACAGCAGTGAGAGGCCACTGGATTAAGGAATAACCAGCAACTAAGGCAGGTAAGGCAATTATAAAACTGTCTGACTAAAATCAATCTAACATACATTTACTAAGTAGTAAGTACTAGAAATTTTAAATATAAAGTTCTCAGGAGCTCTAGAGAATTCTGTTGTTTCTACTAAGAATCAGGCTATAGAAATCATTTTTATGCCATTTATATTTTCATTAATAATTTTTCTTAGGTTTCCTTTTATGAATTTAGTTCAATCTTTTTTTAATATTTTATTTATCATTATTTATTATTATTATATTATATTATTATATTATTATTAATTATTATATTGTTATATATTATTATTATTATTATTTAATATTTTTAATATTTTATTTATTTATTTGAAAGAGAGAGAGAACACAACCAAAGGGGAGGGACAGAGGGAGAGGGAGAAGCAGACTCCCCACTGAGCAAGGAGCCTGACACAGGACCCAATCCCAGGACCCCGAAATCATGGCCTGAACTGAAGGCAGAGAATTAACCAAGTGAGCCACCCACGTGCCTAACTTAATTCAATCTTAAATAGCCTAACTGTTAAACTGCTAAAAATAATCAAGGAAAAGATTTCTGTCTAAATTTAAGGAACACTGCCTTGAGGTAAACCACTTGGAAGAGAGAAGAGCAAAGTAAGAGAATATAAGAGATAATGAAAGTACCTCTTTCTTTGTGGACATTCTTTTTTTTTAAATTTTTTATAAACATATATTTTTATCCCCAGAGGTACAGGTCTGTGAATTGCCAGGTTTACACACTTCACAGCACTCACCAAAGCATATACCATCCCCTATGTCCATAACCCCACCCCTCTTCTCCCAACCCCCACCCCCCGCCCAGCAACCCTTGCCAGCATCTGTCATTTCCTGACTTGTTAATTTTAGCCATTCTGACTGGTGTGAGGTGATATCTCATTGTGGTTTTGATTTGTATTTCCCTGATGCCGAGTGATATGGAGCACTTTTTCATGTGTGTGTTGGCCATCTGGATGTCTTCTTTGCAGAAATGTCTGTTCATGTCCTCTGCCCATTTCTTGATTGGATTATTTGTTCTTTGGGTGTTGAGTTTGCTAAGTTCTTTATAGATTTTGGACACTAGACCTTTTATCTGATATGTTGTTTGCAAATATCTTCTCCCATTCTGTCAGTTGTCTTTTGGTTTTGTTAACTGTTTCCTTTGCTGTGCAAAAGCTTTTGATCTTGATAAAATCCCAATAGTTCATTTTTGCCCTTGCTTCCCTTGCCTTTGGTGATGTTCCTAGGAAGATGTTGCTGCGGTTGAGGTCAGAGAGGTTGCTGCCTGGGTTCTCCTCAAGGATTTTGATGGATTCTTTTCTCACATTGAGGTCCTTCATCCATTTTGAATCTATTTTCGTGTGTGGTGTAAGGAAATGGTCCAATTTCATTTTTCTGCATGTGGCTGTCAATTTTCCCAACACCATTTATTAAAGAGGCTGTCTTTTTTCATTGGACATTCTTTCCTGCTTTGTCAAAGATGAGTTGACCATAGGGTTGAGGGTCTATTTCTGGGCTCTCTATTCTGTTTCATTGATCTATGTGTCTGTTTTTGTGCCAGTACCATGCTGTCTTGATGATGACAGCTTTGTAATAGAGCTTGAAGTCCGGAATTGTGATGCCACCAACGTTGGCTTTCTTTTTCAATATTCCTTTGGCTATTCGAGGTCTTTTCTGGTTCCATATAAATTGTAGTATTATTTGTTTCATTTCTTTAAAAAAGATGGATAGTACTTTGATAGGAATTGCATTAAATGTGTAGATTGCTTTAGGTAGCATAGACATTTTCACAATATTTATTCTTCCAATCCAGGAGCATGGAACATTTTTCCATTTCTTCGTGTCTTCCTCAATTTATTTCATGAGTACTTTACAGTTTTCTGAGTATAGATTCTGTGCCTCTTTTGTTAGGTTTATTCCTAGGTATCTTACGGTTTTGGGTGCAATTGTAAATGGGATTGACTCCTTAATTTCTCTTTCTTCTGTCTTGTTGTTGGTGTAGAGAAATGCAACTGATTTCTGTGCATTGATTTTATAGCCTGACACTTTACTGAATTCCTGTACAAGTTCTAGCAGTTTTGGAGTGGAGTCTTTTGGGTTTTCCACATATAGTATCATATCATCTGCGAAGAGTGATAGTTTGACTTCTTCTTTGCCGATTTGGATGCCTTTAATTTCCTTTTGTTGTCTGATTGCTGAGGCTAGGACTTCTAGTACTATGTTGAATAGCAGTGGTGATAATGGACATCCCTGCCGTGTTCCTGACCTTAGCGGAAAAGCTTTCAGTTTTTCTCCACTGAGAATGATATTTGCGGTGGGTTTTTCATAGATGGCTTTGATAATATTTAGGTATGTGTCCCCTCTCCCTACACTTTGAAGAGTTTTGATCAGGAAGGGATGCTGTACTTTGTCAAATGCTTTTTCAGCATCTATTGAGAGTATCAAATGGTTCTTGTTCTTTCTTTTATTGATGTGTTGTATCACCTTGATTGATTTGCAGATGTTGAACCAACCTTGCAGCCCTGGAATAAAACCCACTTGGTCGTGGTGAATGATCCTTTTAATGTACTGTTGAATCCTATTGGCTAGTATTTTGGTGAGAATTTTCGCAACTGTGTTCATCAAGGATATTGGTCTATAGCTCTCTTTTTTGATGGGATCTTGTCTGGTTTTGGGATCAAGGTGATGCTGGCCTCATAAAATGAGTTTGGAAGTTTTCCTTCCATTTCTATTTTTTGGAACATTTTCAGGAGAATAGAAATTAGTTCTTCTTTAAGTGTTTGGTAGAATTCCCCCAGAAAGCCGTCTGGCCCTGGGCTTTTGTTTGTTTGGAGATTTTCAATGACTGTTTCAATCTCCTTACTGGTTATGGGTCTGTTCAGGCTTTCTATTTCTTCCTGGTTCAGTTGTGGTAGTTTATGTTTCTAGGAATGCATCCATTTCTTCCAGATTGTCAAATTTGTTGGCGTAGAGTTGCTCATAGTATGTTCTTATAATTGTTTGTATTTCTTTGGTGTTAGTTGTGATCTCTCCTCTTTCATTCATGATTTTATTTATTTGGGTCCTTTCTCTTTTCTTTTAGGTAAGTCTAGCCAGGGGTTTATCAATTTTATTAATTCTTTCAAAGAACCAGCTCCTAGTTTCGTTGGTTTGTTCTATTGTTTTTTTTTTGTTTGTTTGTTTGTTTCTATTTCATTGATTTCTGCTCTGATCTTTATGATTTCTCTTCTCCTGCTGGGTATAGGGTTTCTTTCTTTTTCTTTCTCCAGCTCCTTTAGGTGTGGGGTTAGGTTGTGTACCTGAGACCTTTCTAGTTTCTTGAGAAAGGCTTGTACCGCTATATATTTTCCTCTCATGACTGCCTTTGTTGTGTCCCACAGATTTTGAACTGTGTTTTCATTATCATTTGTTTCCATGATTTTTTTCAATTCTTCTTTAATTTCCTGGTTGACCCATTCATTCTTTAGAAGGATGCTGCTTAGTCTCCATGTATTTTGGTTCTTTCCAAACTTCCTCTTGTGGTTGAGTTCTAGCTTCAGAGCATTGTGGTCTGAAAATATGCAGGGAATGATCCCAATCTTTTGATACCGGTTGAGTCCTGATTTAGGACCGAGGATGTGATCTATTCTGGAGAATGTTCCATGTGCACTAGAGAAGAATGTGTATTCTGTTGCTTTGGGATGAAATGTTCTGAATATATCTGTGATGTCCATCTGGTCCAGTGTGTCATTTAAGGCCTTTATTTCCTTGGTCATCTTCTGCTTGGATGATCTGTCCATTTCAGTGAGGGGAGTGTTAAAGTCCCCTACTATTATTGTATTAGTGTTGATGTGTTTCTTTGATTTTGTTATTAATTGGTTTATATAGTTGGCTGCTACCACGCTGGGGGCATAGACATTTAAAATTGTTAGATCTTCTTGTTGGACAGACCCTTTGAGTATGATATAGTGTCCTTCCACATCTCTTATTATAATCTTTGGCTTAAAATCTAATTCATCTGATATAAGGATTGCCACTCCTCCTTTCTTCTGATGTCCATTAGCATGGTAAATTTTTTTCCACCCCCTCACTTTAAATCTGGAGGTGTCTTCGAGCTTAAAATGGGTTTCTTGTAGGCAACATATAGATGGGTTTTGTTTTTTTATCCATTCTGATACCCTGTGTCTTTTGATTGGGGCATTTAGCCCATTAAAATTCAGGGTAACTATTGAGAGATATGAATTTAGTGCCACTGTATTGCCTGTAAGGTGACTGTTACTGTATAGGTCTCTGTTCCTTTCTTATCTACCACTTGTAGGCTCTCTCTTTGCTCAGAGGACCCCTTTCAAGATTTCCTATAGAGCTGGTTTGGTGTTTGCAAATTCTTTCAGTTTTTGTTTGTCCTGGAAGCTTTTAATCTCTCCTTTTATTTTCAATGATAGCCTAGCTGGATATAGTATTCTTGGCTGCATGTTTTTCTCGTTTAGTGCTCTGAATATATCATGCCAGCTCTTTCTGGCCTGCCAGGTCTCTGTGGATAAGTCTGCTGCCAATCTAACATTTTTAGCATTGTATGTTACAGACTTCTTTTCCCAGGCTGCTTCAGGATTTTCTCTTTGTCACTGAGACTTGTAAATTTTACTATTAGGTGACAGAGTGTGGACCTATTCTTACTGATTTTGAGGGGCGTTCTCTGAACCTCCTGAATTTTGATGCTTGTTCCCTTTGCCATATTGGGGAAATTCTCCCCAATAATTCTTTCCAGTATACCTTCTGCTCCCCTCTCTCTTTCTTCTTCTTCTGGAATCCCAATTATTCTAATATTGTTTCGTCTTATGGTGTCACTTATCTCTCGAATTCGCCCCTCGTGTTCCAGTAGCTGTTTGTCCCTCTTTTGCTCAGCTTCTTTATTCTCTGTCATTTGGTCTTCTATATCGCTAATTCTTTCTTCTGCCTCATTTATCCTAGCATTAAGAGTCTCCATTTTTGATTGCACCTCATTAATAGCTTTTTTGAGTTCAACTTGGTTAGATTTTAGTTCTTTTATTTCTCCAGAAAGGGCTTTTTTATCTCCTGAGAGGGTTTCTCTAATATCTTCCATGCCTTTTTCGAGCCCAGCTAGAACCTTGAGAATTGTCATTCTGAACTCTAGATCTGAAATATTACCAATGTCTGTATTGATTAGGTCCCTAGCCTTCGGTACTGCCTCTTATTCTTTTTTTTTGTGGTGAATTTTTCCGCCTTGTCACTTTGTCCAGATAAGAGTATATGGAAGGAGCAAGAAAAATATTAAAAGGGTGGCAACAACCCCAGGAAAATATGCTTTAACCAAATCAGAAGAGATCCCAAATCATGATGGGGGAGAAAGGGGATAAAAAGAGGTTCAGAAAGAAAGAAAGGGAAAAAAAAAAAGGAAAGAAAGAAAGGAATTAAAAAAAGAAAACAAATAAAGAAAAGTATAAAAAAGAATATATATATATATTAGATAAACTAGTTAAAAAACATTAAAAAAGGGTAAAAGTTAAAAAAAAAATTAGCAGAAGAAGAGAAAAAAATGAAAAAGAAAAAAAATTAAATTAACTGCCAGACTAAAGAATCATAGGGAGAAAGCCATGGGTTCCGTACTTTGCTTTCTCCTCCTTGGAATTCTGCTGCTCTCCTTGGTATTGAAACTGCACTCCTTAGTAGGTGAACTTAATCTTGGCTGGATTTCTTGTTGATCTTCTGGGGGAGGGGCCTGGTGTAGTGATTCTCAAGTGTCTTTGCCCCAGGTGGAATGCACCACCCTTACCAGGGGCCAGGCTGAGTAATCCGCTCGGGTTTGCTTTTAGGAGCTTTTGTTCCCTGGGCGCTTTCAGTAGAGTTCCAGAGGACGGGAATACAAATGGCGGCCTCCCAGTCTCTGGCCTGGAGGAGCCGAGAGCCCCAGGCCCCACTCCTCAGTGCGCCCTCAGAGAAGAGTGCCCAGTAACTCCCGTCTGCCTGATCTCCAGCCGCTCTCCGAGCTCACCGAGCCTGCGACCGGTTCAAGGTACCCCTGAGCTGTGAGCTCACTGTCGGCTCTGCCTCTGTAGCCAGCCTCCCCGTTCTAATACCTGTAATCTCTGCAACACTCAGACTCCTCCGATCCCTCTGTGATCCTGTGGGACCTGAGGCCACGCTGACCCCGCGTGGGCTTCCCCCCGGTTTAGCCTCTGGAGCGATGTTCCTCGGCGGAACAGACTTTTAAAAGTCCTGATTTTGTGCTCCGTTGCTCCGCCACTTGCTGGGAACCGGCCCCTCCCCCTGGGGTCTATCTTCCTGTCGCTTTGGATTCACTTCTCCGCCAGTCCTACCTTTCAGAAAGTGGTTGTTTTTCTGTTTCTAGAATTGCTGTTCTTCTTCTCTTCGATCTGCGGATGGATTTGTAGGTGTTTGCAATCTTTAGATAAGCCATCTAGCTGATCTCCTGCAAGCTAAAGTAGTCTCAGCCTGCTACTTCTCCGCCATCTTGACTCCTCCCCTTATCCTTTGTGGACATTCTTGTTTCTGAGCTAGTACTCAGTTAAATCTTGCAGGACTTCATATTTTATTGAAATCAGGGTGACTCCTCCCTATAATAATCAATCTCTTATGAGTAGCCCAAACAGATACTGGTTACCAGTGTTAAATTCTTATGTTTGCAAATGAGAGCAAAATCCCACCTCTCTAATAGCAAATCCAGCAAACAATAAGAATATCCAAGGAACAATCAAATTTTGAGCTGTGACACACTAAAATTTCAAAAGGAGGCATTCATATAGCTAAAGTAATTTAAAAAACATTTTCCCTGTATTTTTAAAAAGAAGAGAACTCCCCCCCTTTTCTTGGGAGTATGGGGGGTGGAGGGGAGAGGAAATCTTTTTTTCTTTTTTTTTTAATTTTTTGCCAGAGAGAGAATGAGAGTACATTAGTAGGGGGAGCAACAGGCAGAGAGAGAGGCGGACTCCTCGTTGAGCAGAAAGCCTGATGCGGGACTTAATCCTAAGACCTGAAGTTCATGACCTGCGCCAAAGGCAGATGGCTAACTGACTGAGCCACCCAGGTGTCCCGAGAGAGAAAGTTAAGCAGGTTGCACACCCAGTGCAGAACCTGAGGCAGGGATCGATCTCACCACCCTATGATCATGACTTGAGCCAAAATCAAGAGCAGAGATGCTTAACCGACTGAGCCATCCAGGTGCCCCAAAAGAAGAGGACTTCTGAGTAGAAATACTTTAATCTTTTCTTTTAGTCCTATACTAAAATGATAGAGAAGAAAAATTTTAAAACATATAAACCATAATAATAAAGATAATTACAGAAGGGACAGAAACTTTAATAAGTGATTTAGCAGGACTGGAAAAAGACATAACTGCAGTATGAATGGATAGGGAACATGGACAAAAAGAGAACCAATTTGCCCTATACAACCCCAATAAGGGTCAAAATGCTAGATACAGAAAAAAGTAAGAATATGACCCATCAAGGTTAAAGATGATGGGAATTAACTAGAAGTCTACACAACGCAAGAACAGATTTCTAGTCTTTTACCTCTAATCCAAGCAAAAAAATCAGAGGTTGCTTCTCTAGAGAAAACAGAACAACCTAAGAAGGAAAAAATCCTCCACTCAGTAGATACTGAGGGTCCTTCAATATCCATCTAGTACTATAAAATCAAGCCAGCCAATTGACCAGCCCAGCCCACATATAAAAAGTCTGGAATCAACTTTTTAATTCCTCACTCTTAAATATTAATAAATAGCAAATAATCATTAGATATTTGAAGAAAGATTCCAAAAGAAAAAAACCAAAATAAACATAAAGGACAAAATGCCTATTTGGAAAGAGACAGATAATATAAGGATCCTAAGAAATCTTAACAAAAACTAGCAGGAACACTCTACTTAATATAGTTACTGATAAAACAAAAATTGAATGATATGAATAAGGAATGGTATATAATAAATAGTTCCTGGAACCTGAGGATACACTTGTCAAGGTAAGTAATTCAACAGAAATGGAGAGCTGAAATATGAAGTTGAGGGAATATATGAGGAAAGATAATGAAAACCAAAGGAAAGTATAAAAGAAAAAGATAAAAGATTGAGAATAAATTCAGAAGCTCTAGTTTGTAATTAGCAAGAATTCCAGAAAGATATAGAGAAAATGAGGTAAAAACAAAAATCATAGAAAAAACTTTAAAAAATTTCACACAATATGTATATCCAAAGAGTCTACTAAATTACCCATACATTAAGCAGGAAACATACAAACAACTACAACACAACTCAAATCCCAGGACATCTCTGTGAAACTACATAATGCCAAAAATAAAAGATTAAAGTACCAGGAAAAAAAGGATTAATACATCTCTCAGAATAATAAAAACAGGCAAATAATATATAAAATGGATCAGAATGTAGACTCTTCTCAGTGGCAACCTGAATCCCAAAAAAGGAATGCATTCAGATTTTTTTGTAAATATTTTATTTATTTATGTGACAGAGATCATAAGAAGGCAGAGAGACAGGCAGAAAGAGAGGGGGAAGCAGGCTCCCTGTTGAGCAGAGAGCCCGATGTGGGGCTCGATCCCAGGACCCTAAGCCAAAGGCAGAGGCTTTTTACCAATGAGCCACCCAGGCGCCCCTGCATTCAGATTTCTAATGGAAAAATCATTTCTTCCATCCTCGCCAAATCATTAATATCAAATATTAGAGTAGATAAAAGAAATTTTTAGTAATGCAGTAACTAAAAAAAATTTTCCATCCATTCGCCCTCTCTTTAAAAGTAAATTAAAGATATACTCTAGCAAAATGAGGGAATAAACTAAAAAGATACCCAAGAAATAGTGGACCCAATCCCACAATATGACAAAAGGAAGACTCTGAATGACAGTTCTAGAAAAATCTTCAGACAGTAATCTGTTCAGAATAAAAAGGTTGATTGAGATGGAGAGAAGAACAGAAATACTGTATTCTCAGTAAGTCTCTGAATATGATATGAATTTTTTTAAACTATGTATATGTATCACACTGAACTTCTTAAAATTTAGTAATATTAAATGCAGAAAAAATAGAAATAGTTATATGAAATCTTAGACTCATTTAGCTTTTAACTTCTGTTAGCATTTTGGGAAATTTCAAAGATGCCCTTAGAAGGTTCTGCAATTTCTCTTCTCATAATTTTGTTTTCATTTTATAAACAAAAAGTAAAGTTAACTTGACCAGTGTTTACTATAACATTTCAGAGGTGATAATGACAGAAAAGAGCCATTAAGAGAGTCACAGTTTTTCTTAAAGTGTCTGAAAAAAGTTTTGTTTTTATGGTACTTATCATTGGTTATCAATTCATGTATTGTCTCCTGAATTATACTACTTCTATTATTAGACGTGGCATGGTCGGATTAGCTGGTATTTATCATGCTTCATGTTTCAGAGCAATAAACCCAGACACAAAAGAGGGCATGTGGTATAGTAGTACAAGGACTCATAGTATCTTGAACATATTTTAGCTATTCCCCTACCATTTCTATCTTCTTTTTCCTTTGACTCTGAAGCTTCTGATGAGAAAATCTCCCCAGACTAATGAGCAGAGAAACACTATAAACCAGAGTCTATCTCCTAGTTACAGTTAAAATTCTAAGCTCTATGTCTGAATATTTCAATCATGAAATCACTTTCCTCCCTTCGGAGAAGTCCCAAGATCCCGGATCCGAAAAAGATCTTCCACTTTCTTGCTCCCAGGCATAGCACAGAAAAGTTTATTTTCAAAAAGTAATCCAAAATCCACAAAAATGGAAAAGAGTAATCCAAAGAATACATTATCAAGTACTTACATAACAATTTTCAAGACTTTAATAGGATATTTACACTAATTGTCATTATTGTTACTAACACAGGAGCCATATTTCACTTCAACTAGCCTTTACTGAGCATCTGTCAAGAGTTTGGTTTTGATGGACATGGACACCAGGAATTTTAATTGGTCCCTGCTCATAAGAAGCTATAACATAAAACCCTGAGGAAGGTAATCCAGAAAATAAGGTCAGCAGAGAAGCTAGATTGTTCATTCTCAACCATAATTTTAAGCAAAATGTGGCTAGTCTACAAAAAACAAACACAGCTTTAAAACTAACCAAAAGATACCCATGATTTAAAATTATTCTTTAGGGGCGCCTGGGTGGCTCAGTGGGTTAAGCCGCTGCCTTCGGCTCAGGTCATGATCTCAGAGTCCTGGGATCGAGTCCCGCATCGGGCTCTCTGCTCGGCGGAGAGCCTGCTTCCCTCTCTCTCTCTCCCTGCCTCTCCATCTACTTGTGATTTCTCTCTGTCAAATAAATAAATAAAATCTTTAAAAAAAAAAAAAATAAAATAAAATAAAATAAAATTATTCTTTAGTTTTCTTCTGTTCATCTGACCTTGTCTGTAAGTTTGAACCAAAAACAGTACTACCAAATAAGAAGATAGCTTCTAATATAAGCTCACCCTGTGTCTTTGGACAAGTCTCATCACTGCTACAAGTCTCAATTTTCTCAAAAAAAAAAAAAAAAAAAAAAAAAAAAAGGACTGAGGAAGATTAAACTTGAAGTTTTCAAACAGAATTTAAATTATATGACTATGATTATGTAAGTAAAAACCGCTGTTTATTTCTTATGTAGCTGAAATTATAGTAGCAGCCACTGATGACTGAATGTCTATTTTACAACTACTATTTCTAATTCTGTCAACGATTTTATAAATATAAGGAAATAGGAGAAAAATTGGCTTGCCAAATATCACACAGCTCATAAATGTTGGGGACTGTACTGAAAGCATCACAAAAAAAAAATATTTTTTCTCCAACACAAGTTTGTTATGTATTACTTACAAGCATTATTTCTACAGAAATTTGAATAGGCATTATAAACCCAATTAACTTAAAAGAAAGTAAAGTCAATCCATTTTACAGTTCAAAATATCAGAACTAAAAACGTTCATATATACTCACCTGATGCAACAGACGTTTCAGTTTGAGTAACTGAGTTTTTACAGCAGTACAATCTTGGACCATGTGCCGGAGCGTCATCTCATCTAATATCACTGTATTTTCGGGTACATCTACAAACATCTTCTGAGCCTGGAAAAAGGGGGTCCCTCCATAGCTTTCAAAATGACCCAAAGGAGATTCTCTATAGGGAGAGCCTCTGGAAGGACAGGGGAAGAAGTTGGAGGGAAAAGATATACAATATAATTTCAGAAAGAAATAGGGTAATGAAATTATTGCAGTGATTATTACAAATCATTTATCATTATCACATTTGACTTTTGTTTACCTCAGATAATGAATTTGTTTGCACCAAAATTTCCAATTAGTTCTAGTTCTCATAATTATCTTCTGCACTCCTCCCCCTTTTGCTTTCTACAGATTGGTGAATAAACCTTTTTCTTTAGGAAATAGACGAGAAACAAAAAATTCTAGGGAAAGGTCTTGTCTGAAAAAAATTATACTTATTTTCTTGCCTGAACAGATTGTCCGCTCTTTAGCTTTTGACTTTAATTGGCCTCTTGAATTTCACATCTTATTTTTAGCCCCATAATTATGTTACCTATGTTAATTCCCAGTTTGGTCACATATTGCTAGATTCCATTCTCTTCTAAGTCCCAGCAAACAGTTAAGACAGATGAACTGTTACTTCTTGTTTTGTTTTTTCATTATTGATAAATCTTCTTTTCCAATAAAGGTTAAACTTGGTTTTATAAAAGTCTTATACAAACCACCTATTTCATAATCTTAAACTATATTTCGAAAAAATCTACTCTAAGAAAATTTAAACCTCCCTTTAGTTTCATATAACATGCATGCTGAAAAAAGCAGGAAAAAAATAACCTAGGGCCGATTTGTTTCATGGATGTGAAAAACACAATGTTTTAATCATAAGTCATTAGCTGCATCAATTATGAAATTACTGCATTCATATAATACATAGTTCCAGTTGGTTCTTAAGACATGAAATTAGTATATATGTAAATAGATATATACATATATATGGGGGCGCCTGGGTGGCTCAGTCTTTAAGCGTCTGCCTTCAGCTCAGGTCATCCCAGGGTCTTGAAATCAGGCCCCGCATGGGGCTCCCTGCTCAGCAGGAGGCCTGCTTCTCCCTCTCCCACTCCCCCTGCTTATATTCCCTCTCTCGCTTTCTCTCTGTCAAATAAATAAATAGATGACATTTTAATAAATATATATGTGTATAAATATACATATATAAATATACAAATTTAATAAAACAAAATATATAAAATAACACACTGAAAGAGTATTCTCTCCAAATAATGGTTATGTTAACATATCAGGATTAAAGTTAAATTCATGATGCATTAAATTTGCAAAAGCCACAACACATTAATTTTTAACCAGACTGAAAAAGTAGAAACATGGTTTTCACTAAATTTTCTAGTTTTCAAACAAATAGTCCCAAATTTCCAAACTCTTAAATATTCAATATAAGCTTGGTTTTCACAAGATTATATTTTTCTGAAACTATTTTTCATATGGGATTTCAGGTCTGATTCTGGTTTTAACCTAATTAAAAAAAAATTTAAGAACTTCTAAATTGCTGATCTATAGTTAAGATCTAATGTGTTTATATAGAATTCTGCTTTATTTTTATGGTTCAAGTCATAGTTGAATTATTAAATTTCAAATACTGATCAATTAGTATGATTTAACCATTCATTACTGAATAGATGGATAATCTATACAGGAAGTGATAAAAAAATACATAGTAATAATAAGTTAGCAAAGCAGTAAAACAAAAATACAGAATTATCTGGCATATGAAGAAAAGAGATAAACGATATTTTCGGGGAAAAATGCTGACATACTTAGGAAGATTTTCTTGGGCAGAAAAGAACCTGGGATGAACTATAAAGTTTGAATTTGACTGGAATGAAAAGTGAAGGCTTTCTGGAAAAAGAAAATAAAAAGCAATGGCACAAAGTGCAAGACATGTTTTTCAGGGACAGGGACACACTTAAATATGGCTTATGAGGCCAAAGATAGACTGAATCCAATATATTCTTTAACTTTATCCCTTAACACATCTGCCTTCCTTAAACTGACTTCTTAAGCCACAGTCAATTACCTGAGACTGCCTGAAGCACACTACAATCTCCCCCATCTCCAAACCTATGTCAAACTCTCTTTACTCCTGGTCAGGCTACCCACCCTATCCTCCATTGCCACTTGATCTAGAGAATGATAACTCTTCTTCATCTTAAATTAGTTGGCATTTCCTCAAGGAAAGCTTCCTTAATCCCCCCAAAGCAGGGTTTGGTACTTCCAGGGGTGTCCTTATAGAGCCCTCTAATATGCCCCACCATATTACCTGACATAGTATATTGTGTTCATTGGCAATCTGTGCCAAATTATAAACTCCATGAAGACACACACTGTATATTCTTTTCCTCTATATCAGAGACCAGTTAGCTTTTTATTTGTTTATTTTTGTTGTTGTTGCTTTCCCTGAATGATTAAGGATCATGGATTTTAACCACTAGGTTATTTCTTTTCAAGTTTCCAAGGCTGAAATTCTAAAGTTCTTTAGTTACTACTTTAAAAGTATAATCTGGAAGCAGTTACATTAAAAAGTCCCAGTTAATAACAAATTAAACTTTACTTGTTATGTTACCAAGTGAATAAAACAAAGAGTGGAAAGGAAAGAGACTGAATGAGGCTGGTCTGCAATCTACAATATAAGAAACAGGTACAGAGTAAGGCTTATTTTAGGTTGACTAAAAATTAACTACATGTAACAAACTAATGAATTAAAAACATTCAAAAGAAGAGTCACAAGTTTTTATCATTAACAATACAGAGTCAAAGATTTGGTACCTAGAAAACTGTAATGGTATATAAGAGCCACCTCTTACCTAGGAGTAAGGTTTAAATCCTGACTGACAGTAACCAGCTACTAAAAATACTTAATGTCTTTGGGCCATAATTTCTTTAACTCCCAATGTTCTCCAGTGCAAAATAAATAAATCTCATATACCTTAGGTTGCATTTCAAATATTTACACCATGAGACCCAAAATGAAACTTACATCTTCTCCTCATACTAAAATGCTACTTCCTCTAAAAGCCCTTCCTCATCCTCTCAACTAGATAAAACTAGCACATTAGGATCCTTAATTTACTTAATACAAATTAAAGAAATCTATAGAGCTATCACCTCTAATTAGATTACAAGATCTTTGAAAACTCATTTTTATATTAACTATACAGATTACCTGAGTTCAAATCTCACCTTTGTCACTTACTAGCTAGTAACAGGACAAGTTACTTTATCAATCCTTCATTTTCTTGGTCTATAAAATGAGGATAATAACAGCACTTACCTCATTAGGTTGGTATAAGTCTCAAATGAGGTAATATATGTTTTAAAGTGCTTGGAACAGTGCCTGACATATATTAAATGTTAACTAATTGCTATTGTATTACTGTGGTTAGTATAATTTCCAACTTCTGTATATTGAAAAAATTTTCTACCATAAAAGTCCAAAGAATACTATAATGCCCTATAACCTTCACCTATATTCCCCAATTGATAATTTTTTTTTAATTTTTTAGTTCATGATATGTAGGGTTTTTTTTTTTTTAAGATTTTGTTTATTTATTGGACAGACAAAGACCACAAGTAGGCAGAGAGGCAGGCAGAGAAAGAGAGAGGGAAGCAGGCTCCCTGCCGAGCAGAGAGCTCGATCCCGGACACTGAGATCATGACCTGAGCCAAAGGCAGAGGCTCAACCCACTGGGCCACCCAGGTGCCCCCCCCCCCAATTGATAAATTTTAACACGATTTGTTTATACCCAGGTATTTGGTGTGAAACCATCTGACAATACACTGGAAATAACATAACACCCTTACTGAACTCAGCTGGAAAAAAATGAAGATAACTGAGAAGGTCAAGAGGCAAAAGAAGACAAAGATGTAACAGAAAACAAATATATACCAGGGGTTATTTTCAGAAAATAAATGGATACCATTAAAGATAGGAGAGGGAAAAAATAGGACAGAAAGAAAATGAAGATTTTGAGATTCCACATTCTGAGAGGATGATGCAGTTCACACATGTCAATCTGAACCTTTAAAACAGAATGAGTTCCAAGAGTCCCAAGCTTGAAGACATAAAGAATGTAAAGAAAAATAAACATGGGACAATAGTGGAATTATTGGACACAAGAACCCATAATAAGTTGACAGGCATAAATCTATTTGTATACAGACTTTAACAATCGTGGATTTCTGGTAGAGAACTTAAATAGTGAAAGCAAAAGAAGACTGCATGCTGTCTGGGGGAACACACTGGACTATTAGCAGTGTGTTAGTACAGGCAGACTGCAGCTAACCACAGGCCAGACAGGCTATTGAATATGAAGAAGGGAACCAATATAGGGATGGGTTAAGGCAAAAATGAGTTCAGTAGTTACAGAAGCATGAGAAAGAACTGTCTACCATCACCAATATTGTACAATATTGTTCTAGAAGTATAGATAATAAAGTCATCCCCCCAAAATAACTGCATCAGAATAACTGCAAAAAGGAATCTCTAAGAGATAAGTTTTTTTAAACTCATTTAAATTGAATCCATACAATAGCATCAACAATCCACACACCTAATAATCACATCAATGCATAATCATTATTGCAGTTTTAAAGAAATCTCTCCAAATACGTGGCTGTACCCACATACTTATACCCTTCACTTCTACCGGAGCTTCTTAATTACTAAGATGTGTGATTCTGTGCTACTCTGAAGGCTTGTGATTCACACATGAGAACAGTAAGTGGAAATGTGTGTGTGAGAGACAGGGAGAAAGAGAATTTTTCTTCTTCATTTATTTCCTAATCTGAGTTACACTTTGACCTCACAAAACCTTTAGTGTTTCTTTTTTCATCTTTAATAAAAGTTGTATATTAAAAATTAAACATGTATTTTTACATTCATGGTTATTATATTTTTTCAATGTTTCAATTTTTTCAATGTTTTTTCAACTTTTTCAACATACCCTCAATTAAAATCCCATCAAATTATTTTGTGAATGTCAACAAAGTGATTCTAAAGTTTATACGAACAAGAAGAGCCAGGATAACCAATACAAAGAAAAAGAAAGTCAGAATACTGACACTATCTGATTTTCAGACTTACTACACAAAGTGATAGTAATTAAGACAGTAGTATGGATGAAAAAATATACAAATGACTATAACAAAACAGAGAATCCAAAATATATCCACACATATAGTCAAATGATCTTTGACAAAAGAGAAAAGGCAATTCAAAGAACACAGGATAACAGAAATACCATATGATCTAGTAATTCCGCTACTGACGGGAAAAACAAAAACACTAATTTAAAAAGATACATGCACCCTTATAATTACTGCAGCATATTTATAATAGCCGAGATAATTACGTATTGGGACACAACCCAAGTGTCCACTGATAGATGAATGAATGGATAAAGATGTGGTGTGTGTATGTGCATGTATGCACACAATGGAATATTACTCAACTATTAAAAAAAAAAAGAAAACATCTTGCCACTTGCAACAACATGAACGGACCTACAAGGTATTATGCTAGGTAAAATAAGTCAGACAAAGAGAGATAAATACCATGATTTCACTTATACATGGAACCTAAAAAACAAATGAACAAAGAAACAAAGAAACAGACTTTTAAATACAGAGAACAAACTGATGAGTGCCAATGGGAATCTAAGAAGGAGGATAAGGAAAATGAATAAAGGGTAGAAATGGGTACAAATTCCCAGTTACAAAATAATGAAGTCACAGAGATGAAAACTACAGCACAGAGAATATAGTCAATAATATTATAATAATGTTGTTTTGGTGACAGATGGTGACTATATTTATGATGAGTACTGAGTAATGTATAAAACTGTTGAATCAGTATGTTGTATACCTGAAACTAATATAACACTGTATTTTTATTACACTTCAATAAAAGAAAAACAAAGAAAACCTAGGAAAAGAAAAAAAACCAAAAAACAAAAAGGAGACTGGATAGTCTTTTCAACGATGATACTAAAAAAACTAGAATCCATACAGAAAGAAATGATCCTTTACATGGTACACAAAAATTAACTCAACATGTATCAAAGACCTAAAGGTAAAATGTAAAACTACAAGGTAGTGAAGAAGAAAGTCCAGGGGACATTGGGTTGAGCAGTAACTTTTTAGATACACACAAAAAGTATCACCTATGAAAGAAAATAATTTGTAAACCTGACTGTATAAAATTTAAAATATCTGCTCTTTGAAAAAACACCATTAGGAGACTTGGAAAAAAAAAGTCATAGACTAGGAGAAAATATTTATAAAATATCTGATAAAGGACTGGTATCTAAAAAGACAAAGAGCTCTTAAAATTCAACAAGAAAACAAAGAACAAAATTTAAAAACAATCAAAAGTTCTAAACAGACATCTCACAAAAGAAGATGTACAAATGGCAAATAAGCATATGAAAAAACACTCAACATTTTATATTTTTAGGGAACTGCAAATTGAAACAATAGGATATCACTACACACCTATAGAATGGTTAAAATTCAAAACACACCACCAAAATGCTGGTGAGGATGGTAACAACAGGGGCTCTCATTCACTGCTAGAGAAAATGCAATATGTACAGCCAATTTGGCAGTTTTGTACCAAACTCAACATCTTACTATATGATCCAGCAACTGTGCTTCTTGATATTTACCAAAATGAGTTCAAAACGTACACAGATAAAGGTTTAGAGCAGCTTTATCCACAATGGTCAAGTTTTGGAAGCAATCAAGATGTGTTTTAGGAGGTAAGTGGACAAATGAACTACAGTACACCCACACAATAGACTATTATTTAATGACAGAAAGAAATGAGCTATCAAGGCATGAAAAGGCATGGAGGAAACATAAATGCATATTGCTGAGAGAAAGAAGCCAATCTGAGAAGACTATAACTATATGGCATTCTGAGAAAGGCAAAGCTATGAAGACAGGAAAAAGATCAGTGGTTGCCCTTAGTATTGGTGGAGGTTAAGGGAGAAGAAAGGGATAATACAAGGACAACATGGGAGTCTAAGGGCAGGGTAATTATTCAGTATGATAGGTAATGGTAAATGTATATCATTAGGTATTTGTCAAAGGTCACAGAATGTATATACAAAGAGTGAACCCCAAAGTAAACTATGGATTTTAATTAATAACCATGTATCAATATTGACTGATCAACTGTAACAACTAATGCAAGATGTTAATAATAGTAAAAATTATATAAAAGAAGGTGAGGGAGTATATGAGAACTCTCTGTGCTTTCTGCTAAATATTGCTAAAACTAAAACTGCTCTAAGATTATTTGTTCTTTGGGTGTTGAGTTTGCTAAGTTCTTTATAGATTCTGGACACTAGTCCTTTATCTGATATGTCGTTTGCAAATATCTTCTCCCATTCTGTCAGTTGTCTTTTGATTTTGTTAACTGTTTCCTTTGCTGTGCAAAAGCTTTTGATCTTGATGAAATCCCAGTAGTTCATTTTTTCCCTTGCTTCCC